>NC_027754.1:39300564-39402012 GCF_000695525.1 Brassica oleracea var. oleracea | reverse complement strand
TTTTTTTTTTTTTTTTTTTTTTTTGTTAAAAAATTTTTGAAACTTCAGTTCTTTTGTATGTTTGAGTTTAAGAGTCTCTTAGATAAAAAGAACAAAAAAAAAAAAGAGGTACTTGTCAATGTCTCCTTTTGCACAAGTCATTTTCTAAATGTTCATCGTGACTGTTCTGATTTCTAGAGGAAATAACTTGAAATTTCAGAGCACAGAATATCTCTTGAGATTGTCAACAAGCTCAACCATATGTATGTAACAAAAAAAAATTGTGAGGGGCCTCTGGTATTGGTACTTGATCGCCAGCTAGTGTTGTTGGGGTGTCGACTGTTACTCGATAGCTTCTGGATCTCTTGATCACGAAAGAGTTCTCGTGGATGGTAAATAACTAAATACGATTCAAGTAACAAACTGTCCAGTGAAGATCGGTTTTGGTTGATGCTGTTTCCAACTTGAATCAGCTGGAGAGGCACAATCAAATCGTTATGTTGGTGCTTTTATCCATCTTAAAAATGGGGACAAACCACCGCCCATTATTTACACTCACTTGATACTCTTCACTGAACTATGTTTATGGTGAACAAGTATTTATGGAATTATAAAAATACATATAAATATCAAAATGATGCTAAATTAGAGAAGTAACCACTGCTACAGTGTTCATTTGTCACAAAAGAAATCTTGTTCACTCATTTTTTGACCCCAACAGTGTTTTTGTTTAGGTTCCAAGCGCCGTCTGTCTGGAGAATTGGTAAAGACATGAGGAGGTGAGAGTCTTCCGGAGAGACTGCGAAAACCCTAGTTTCGTTAGCGGAAGGGGTTTTAGGTTCTATCTTCCACAACGAAGATGCATCACTCAACCGACGACGATTCAGAGTTGGAAGTAAGACCTATGCCCGTCCAACAAAGAGACGACTCTGCCTCCTCCTCCTCCGACTCACGACCTCTCCACGATCCCGACTCTCCTTCCGCCGTTTCTAGTCACACCATCAGTATCACCGTTTCCCATGGCTCCTCCGACCACCATCTCCATGTTCCTCACCACGCCACTTTCGGTATTTTAAAAACCATTTGAGTAGTCGAAAACTGATTCATTTACACAACTACTATATAGAAGAGCTTACCGAAATTCCTATTTTTTTTGAGCTGTGTTAATTTTTGTAAAGGTTGATTCTTTAAGGCTCAAATGTGGTCAACAGGGGATTTGAAGAAAGCCTTTGTTCTGGAAACTGGGTTGGAGGCTAGTGATATGAAGATCTTGTTCTGGGGAGATGAGAAAGATGATGCTGAGCAACTGCAAGCTGCTGGTGTTACGGACGTGTCTAGTGTTTTCCTTGTGGAGGAACCTAATAATGGAGTGGACCATGTTGAACCGCCTCCTGTGATGACCGAAGAGATTGCCAAGGCTATTTCTGCTGTTCTAGCAGTCTCTGGAGAGGTCGATGAGCTCTCGGATAGGGTTAGTTTTTTTTTATTTATTATTACTGATCTTTTTGGTTGTTCTATCGCACTTCCAACCCCACTCTAAAATAGAGTTAGAGTTTAGAGTAAAAATGCTTCATTGGTACTCTAGTTTCAACTCTATAATACAGTAATCCATTTTTTTTTTTTTCATCACTCTACTTTTCATTCTAAATAGAGTATCATTGGAATAGAATCCAACTCTATTTTGAAGGAAAAAATAGAGAACCATTGGAGATGGTCTAAGGCTTAAAGCTGGTTTTGTTTTTGAAATAAAGATTGGTGCTTTAGAGGCTGCTGTCGATGGAGGGACGATAGTTGCGGTGAAGGAGTTTGACATGGCTGCTGAGCTGCTCATGAGGCAGTTGCTCAAATTGGATGGTATCAAGGCAGATGGGGAAGCTAGAGCACAGCGAAAGGCAGAGGTTAGTTTCTCATCTGTTACGTTCTTCCTCTGTATGCATCATAGACTTATATGTTTACACGATAACCGGTGAAAGGTATGCATGCATCGGGTACTTGTGAGTTTTGAGAGGGGTTTTGGGATGAGTTTGCAATGATTTAGATTAGGATTTATAGTTTCTGTTTAGTTACTTGTAAATGTAGAGACTTTTGTTACGATGCATTTCGGGTTCGTTAAATATTTGAGACTTTGGTTTGTGTTGTGCAGGTACGTAGGATTCAAAAGTTGCAGGAGGATGTGGATACGTTGAAGGCAAGATGTTACAGAGCCAAGCCGCAGCTGTAAGCACTGAGTGGGATTCATTCTGAAACGGTGTTGGAGAGCTTGAACCCTCCGCCCGCCAGCTTTCGCCTTGTACCAATGTAAACCCAAGATTGGGAGAAATTTGACTGACATTTTTATTATTCTGTTACGTTACAACAAAAAAAAAAATTGCTTCTTTTTGTTATTGTTAAATGAGGAAATGACCAGAAAAATATGGGTTGCATCCTGGAATTTGTATGAATTTTTTGGTATCTCAATCTGAATAGCAATACATTTTTTTATGCAAGGGTGTCAAGCATGGATGATCCGGTACGGTCCTATCTTCGCCCAAATGAATTGGGTTAACCCATTTGAATATGATGGATCATATTGCTAACTGGTTCTATGATCAAATTAACGGGCCTATGGATGTTGAGCATCCAAACAGAGAATCAAACAAAACATTAGTTTGTTATCTAAATTCATCTCTTATTGTAGAGCAAGTGAAGGTGGGCCATAGAGAAATAGACAAGTGAATTTTGGTGGGTAATGTAGTACGATCCGTGCTTTTTTTGGATAACAATTCCATTCTTTACCCAAACGACATTCTTAGCTGTCTCACCCACATGTCCTGATTGTTGTTTCATTCTCATCTCAATTATGTTCCATATATATATATTTATAATATTCTTATGCCATCACACAAACTAATCACCAGCAATATCAGACTTAATCATAGCTTCGTAGTCCAGGATTTAATTACAATTACTTCCTTAAGCATATAGATATAACAATTAGCAGTAAAACGTGTTGACATGACTTCTCCGCTCAATGTGGGTGCCATCAGCTATTTGCCGGCTATGTTACAGCACATTTAATCATTCTTTGTTCTCGCCATTTGTTATGTTTTGTTCATAAAATATTTTATTTATAAATACTCTTACGATATTTGCTACATTTTGTAATACTATTAGTTTTGAGGAAATATACAGAAAATTATATAGTTTTGTTTTATGGATACCCACACCGGTATGTGATAACGACGAATCTCTGCAGAAATTTTGTGGAAGATTCTGACAGATTTATGGTGGTTCCTTTTCGGAATTTAATAATGGTCTGACCCGACTAGCAGACAAGAATTATAATGATCCAAGAATGAAAAAAATTATACAGGAGATTATGGTTTTAACGGATTTTAACAGATAACTGATTTTATATTTATATGACAAAGAGAAAAACCTTGCCAGGTGTAACTATTACGATTATATTATGCAACTAAATATAAAACCTGCTAATTTTATAAAAAAAACTTAGTATAACGCAAAACATTACTAAAAATATTGATTAAAAATAAATGTGTTGCTAAAAGATCATTAATTATTGTCATCTATTTAATTGTAAATTATATTGATCTTATAAATAAATTTATTTATTTTTAATATGATTAGTTAAATATATGTAATTAAGAATAATTTAAATATATTTCAATCATTTTTTAATTTGTCTGTAAAATATCAAAATGACATTTATTAAAACAAATGAATAATTTCTAACGAGTAAAAAAAAAAAAGGATAAGCTGTCAAAACTCTAAAGTAAATAATTTAATTATTTACCTTCAACTTTTTGGATATGTAAATAAGTGCGTCTTGATCTAAGAAATTAAGGAAAACTGCAGTTGATAACGTCTTTAACTTTATAGATGAAGAGGATAATTTGAGTTTAAACTAATAAAATGGAGATAAACTAATCAATTACTTTCAAAAAGCTAACAAGAGGACAAAAACTAAAAAGGCAAAAAAGCGAAAAACACGCGAATAAAAGAAAAGATGCCACAAATACACATAAACTAAAGAGCAATTTAATTAATTTTACATTATTAGAAGAAAAGAAAAAAAAAACAATAAACGAAAACAGAGAGAGAGAGAGAGAAGAGAAGAGAAGAGAGCGATCGAACGGAGGAAGAATCTTCCTCTCCCTCTATTTTTACGGAAAGATTCGTAAATTAGTGGCAACAAAGAATAAACGAACCTGAGAAGAAGACACTGCCAAAAAAAAAAAACAATATCTTCGCCGACGAAGAAGAAGAAGAAGGAGCTTCGTTAAACTTTTTTCAAATTTCGTGACGAAAGATCACATTTTTAATAATAACTTCGTTTGTTTTGACCGAAACCCATATCTCAGATCTTCGTAATTCGTTGACATGAATCCGAAAGCTTGTCCAATTCGATCTGGGTTTCCGCTCAATTGAAAGAGATGCATCACAATCCATTCACCACAATGCGAAGCTTAAAACTTGCCGAAGGTTGTAAAGGCACGCAAGTCTACGCTCTCAACCCTCCTCCTCCGCCTGGAGGAGTCGGTGACAAGCTACTCCAGCATCTTCAAGACCACCTCCGCGTAAACTCAATCCGATCCAAATCAAGCCGCACGTACCACCACCAATCAACCTCCTCCCTCCTCCCTTACGGCCTCCCCGCCACCGATCTCCTCGAGCCTCAGATCGATCCTTCCCTAAAATTCCCCGACTTGGTGGACAAGATGGCGGAGGTCTACCGCCGCATCGACGCCTCCACGAATCTCGAGAGATCCCGAGCCTTTTTAGAGCAATGCGCCGTCTTCCGAGGCTTATCCGATCCGAAGCTTTTCCGGCGGAGCCTCCGGTCATCGAGGCAGCACGCGGTTGACGTCCACGCGAAGGTCGTGTTGTCCTCGTGGCTCAGGTTCGAGAGGAGGGAGGACGAGCTGATCGGGACGTGCTCTATGGATTGCTGCGGGAGAATCTTGGAATGTCCGAAGGCGAGTCTTTTACCCGGGTATGACCCGGAGACCGTTTACGATCCGTGTCTCTGCTCCGGATCCGGAGGAGGATCAAACGGTGTCGTTGTTAACGAATGTTCGACTTCTGATGAAGCGTTCGAGTATGATATGTCCTTTTGTATAGGCGACGAGGAGGTTCGTTGCGTGCGTTACAAGATAGCTTCCTTGTCTAGACCTTTCAAGGCGATGCTGTACGGAGGGTTTAGAGAAACGAAGCTAGGGACGATCAGCTTCACGCAGAACGGGATCTCTGTGGAAGGGATGAGAGCTGCGGAGGTGTTCAGCAGGACGAAGAGGCTAGATGAGTTCCCTCCTCACGTTGTCTTGGAGCTGCTCAAGCTGGCGAATAGGTTCTGCTGCGACGAGTTGAAGTCTTCTTGCGATTCGCATTTGGCGCGTCTCGTTAGTACTCTTGATGAGGCGATGCTGTTGATCGAGTATGGATTAGAAGAGTCAGCGTACCTTCTCGTGGCGGCTTGTCTCCAGGTTTTCCTCAGGGAGCTGCCGAGCTCTATGCACAACCCCAACGTTATAAAGATCTTCTGCAGCGTTGAGGGAAGGGAGAGGCTGGCGTCTCTCGGCCACGCTTCTTTCGCGTTGTACTTCTTCTTAAGCCAGATTGCTATGGAAGACGATACGAAATCCAACACGACCGTGATGATCTTGGAGCGTCTGGTCGAATGCGCGGTGGAGAGTTGGGAGAAGCAGCTCGCCTACCACCAGCTAGGCGTTGTGATGCTTGAGAGGAAAGAGTATAAAGACGCTCAGAGAGCGTTCAACACCGCGGTCGAGGCTGGTCATCTCTACTCCCTCGTGGGGGTAGCTAGGTCTAAGTTCAAGCGTGACCATAGATACTCGGCTTACAAGATCATCAACTCGCTGATCTCGGATCACAAGGCGGCTACCGGGTGGATGCACCAGGAGAGGTCCTTGTACTGCAGCGGTAAAGAGAAGCTGCTTGATTTGGATACAGCGACCGAGTTAGACCCGACTCTGACGTTCCCTTACAAGTTTAGAGCGGTGGCGTTGGTGGAGGAGAATCAGTTTAACGCTGCCATCTCGGAGCTGAACAAGGTTCTTGGATTCAAGGCTTCCCCTGACTGTCTGGAGATGAGGGCGTGGGTTTCTGTAGGGAAGGAGGATTACGAGGGTGCTTTGAAAGATATCCGCGCGCTTCTGACCTTGGAGCCGAACTTTATGATGTTTAACGGTAAGATCCATGGTGATCACATGGTGGAGCTGCTCCGTCCTCTGGCTCATCAGAGGAGCCAAGCTGATTGCTGGATGCAGCTGTTTGATCATTGGTCTTCTGTGGATGATATTGGATCTCTAGCGGTTGTTCATGACATGCTTGCACATGATCCAGGGAATAGTCTCTTACGGTTTAGACAGTCTCTTCTTCTGCTACGGTATGAACTCTTTTATTCGATTTAGGTTGTGTCAAGAGTCTTTTAACAAAGGTGATTGGTTTTCATTACTTGACAGGCTAAATTGTCAAAAGGCAGCAATGCGTAGTCTAAGGCTGGCTAGAAACCATTCAAAGCTAAAGCATGAGAGACTTGTGTATGAAGGATGGATACTGTATGATACTGGCCACCGTGAGGAAGCCTTGGCCAAGGCTGAGGAGTCTATTTCTATACAAAGATCTTTCGAAGTGTTTTTCCTCAAAGCTTACGCCCTCGCAGACTCTACGCTCGACCCCAAGTCCTCGGAGTACGTTATCCAGCTTCTTGAAGAAGCGCTTCGTTGCCCCTCTGATGCTCTCCGTAAGGGACAAGTAAGTATTAAAAAAAATTGTTGTGTACTCGAAGGTGGTCGCAGACTTTTTTTATTTGGTGCGTTTTTGATTCTTGCAGGCTTTGAACAACCTGGGGAGCGTATATGTGGACTGTGATAAGCTGGATCTTGCAGCTGATTGCTATACGAACGCGCTCAACATCAAACACACACGAGCGCACCAAGGACTTGCTCGTGTTTACCATCAGAAAAATCAGCGTAAAGCTGCTTATGATGAGATGACAAAGCTAATACAGAAGGCTCAGAACAATGCGTCGGCGTACGAGAAGCGTTCTGAGTATTGTGACCGCGAAATGGCGCAAAGCGACCTTAGTCTAGCAACGGAGCTAGACCCTCTCCGTACCTATCCTTACAGATACAGAGCCGCAGGTAACGCTAAAATTACAAAGCTAGAATGATATTGATGATGGTTTTGTTTTATACTTGAAGTCTTGGTTTGCAGTTCTTATGGACGACCATAAAGAAAATGAAGCAATAGAGGAGCTTTCGAAGGCGATATCCTTTAAACCAGATCTGCAGCTGTTACATCTACGGGCAGCGTTTTATGATTCCATGGGAGAAGGAGCATCTGCTATCAAAGACTGTGAAGCAGCATTGTGTATTGATCCAGGTCATGCAGATACACTCGACCTCTACCACAAAGCTCGTGAAACAAGTGCTGCTGCCGACCAAAAGTAGAACAAGACTACCATTTTGTTTGGTGGGCAAGTCTCTTCTCTTCTTTACCTCCTGGTATGCTTCTACACTGTTTCAATCAACAAGGTTTGGTTTGAGTGAACAGAGAAGCAGAAGAAGAAGCATAGCCATGTAAATAGAAACTCTTATAATATATATATATATATATATATATATATTTTCCTTTAATTTTGGTTATTTGGGGGGAGGTGAGGATACTATAGCAGAGTAAAGAGTGTTTCTTGCTGCTAAAGGTAATACGTTTTCTTGACCTAAAAGGGGAAACCAGAAAGAAGAACTTTAGCTATGTGAAACTGGACTTCTTCTACTGTCCTATTTCTACATGTATTATTGTTTTCTCTTTTTTTTTTCTTTACTGGAATTATGTAATTGTATCTGTAACTTTCTCTACTTTTTTCTTTTACATGCTTCTTGTATTGATTCTCAAAACATCCAGGGATGTGTTTTTTTATCCTCGTGAAACAAGAAAACAAAGATACTATTCATTCACTATACATTTCCAACATCTTGGTTTACGCTCTTGTTTTGGTTTTATTGTAGATTTTACAACCACATGGTTTGAGTGTTAACTTTTTCTGCTTATCTATTTTTTCAACTATGGCGAGCACAGAGAGAAGCGAAGACATGTCGTCAAGCTACATAATAGAGCAGTTTCTGCCGGATGCAGCGGCTCTAGCAGCCGTAACATCAGCGGCTAGCCAGAGGAAGAAGAAGAAGAACCTCTCTTATTTGACTAAAACCGGTGAAGCAATCTTGTTTCTCACCGAAAGCTTGTGGCTTGCATGTGTTGTTGCTGCCTTGGAGCACGAAGCATAGGATTTGTGGAGTCAACAACGCATTTTCTCTTTTCTTCCCATAGCCACTTGCAACTAAATTTTATTACAAAAGATAACTAGTTTAAGTAAAGTTCTTGTTGTTAGACTATATTGTTGTGACACAATGTGGTGACATTAGGCATTTTAGCCAAATTGAAAAAACTTAATCTCTGAGAGTTCGAACACATATTTTAACAAACCCCTATAAGGCTATAATCGAATAACATGTACTACTAGTCTACTGTTTAAGAACTAGAACTAATCGTGCAAAGAGTTGGAATGGCACAAGGGATGTGTGTAATGAGATAAAATATCAATATTCTCTAGAGGACATGTGTAATGTAATATATGGGTACACCGTACACAACAAGTTACGAGGTACGTGTAAGAACTACATGGCTGCTTGTCTCGAATAGTAGACGTGTCGTGTCTTTCAGGATTATCTCACCCTTTCTGGATAAATCATATTGTCTTTATTTTGGATATTGACAATATATCTCACTATTTGTTAACACACTGTATTTTCATCGATTCAATACAACCTTTATTTATTCAGTGCTTTGGCTGGATAAAGAGGTTACTTAACCAGGGTGTATAACGACACCGCCATAAGGAAAAGATGGAAGCGGGATTACCAGAAGCAGACAACCTCTCACGTATCAAACATAAAACAGAAGAAGAGGAAGAGAAGGGAGCTAATGGTGGGGTTTTGAACAATCTGATATCCAACTTGATTGGTACAACAACAACAACAACAGTAAACGACAAATCTGGTGAAAACATCCCAAAATCCGAATGTGAAGATGGAGATCATGAGAAGAAGAAAGAGAGTTCAGGTGCTGGAATCTTGGAAAATATTATTTCTCATCTGCCAGGTACGCCTTTGTTCAGTTTAAGACATAACTCCACATTTGGTCCCTAACACTAGGCGTATGTCTATTTTTCATTTAGGATTCACCATATAGTGTCTCTTCAGTCTTCACTCCTGTCATTAGTTAGATGTTTAGCGTTGGATCTTTAAAAGAAATAGTGTTAGCTTTCAAGGTTTGAAAAGGATTTAAACTAGTTAATTAACTTTGGTTTTAATTAAAAAGACCACCTTTTTTTGTTAAAGCAGACGATATTGAAGTTCCAACGACACAGGAAGCATCCATGCTGATCCACTCTGTGATTGACTGAAGAAGACTTCAACCACACGTCATTTTCATCGTTTATGTTGTTAGGACTTGTGTTTTTTTGTGCCTCTCTTAGAGAAACCCTTTGTTTTTTTTTTTTGCTTTTTTTTTGTGAATTTGAAATCTTCTCCAGGCCATCATGGACTTATCTTGTCTATTTTTAAGCTCTTCAATCAAAAACAAAATAAATAACTTTTAGTTATCTTGTCTATCTATAAATGTTGTGAAGGGAACAAAAAATCAAGTTAAAACATGGAACAAAGAAACGTGAGAGTAAAAAGAAGAATAAAGAGTATATTTTGGTAAAATACAAGCAGCTGGTGGTGGAGATACAATTGTAGCAAACGATCATTATTTACACAAAACGCAAAATAAACATTTCCTTCTAAGGAGAGTCTTTGTGTCTAAATCCAAGTTCACAAAGCCCTTTGCGACAATTCTTATGGACAAATACACAAACAAGCAACTTTTTTGTGTTCCTACCACCACCACCGTTTTAAACCATTCAAGAATCCGCCGACCCTGGCAGCCTTAGAACCGTTTGCTTGTTCGGACAGGCGCGTAAGAGTGTGCAGATGTCGTTTTTCACTAGGAACTCCTCTGCATTTACGAGGATCAAAGGTCCATACTCGAACACCAACTTCTTGCACTGTCACAACATAAGACACAACACCTTTAAAAAAATGAGAAAACGCCTACTCTAACTACTACGATCATGCAATTGCGTTGCACAAGTTTGAGAAAAACAGCAGAAACAGAAAGAAACACTGCAGGTTTGCGAATAAATATTGGATCCTAACCTTCTTCTCATAGTCATAGTTCTTGAACGATTTGCACCCCTTAAGAAGCAGCTCAATAACATCCAGCTGGACAATCAAAAGAAAACAAAGTCAGTATATCCCGTGATAGTAAACTTAACAGAGTAAATCTTTGAGGATAAATAACATAGCAAGGCTCAAACTACACAATCTTGTAGTTACTACTTTCTTCTACTAACCTGTGTGTCAGGATCTTGTAGTTTGATGAGAATCTCAGAAACAGTCCTGTGGCAAACATCGCAAGTATCCTGACGAGCTTCTTGTACAAGAGCAACGACGTGACCACAGAGATTCATCCTCTTGCAGAAATAATGAGGTTGGAAGGACTCGAGGTGCAAGAAGAACAGAGGGAGATAGTAGTCAACCAAAGTTATGCACTGCATCAAATTCAAAACACAGTTTTGTTATTATATAAAGAAACAGACTGAAGCCAAAAGTTCATGATCATGAGCAGAAGAAAGGAAACAAACCTGCTGCTCAAATCCGCGGATAAGGGAACACTGATCATGAAGGTCCTCTAGTATCTGAGTCTGTGTTTCGTTTTTCTCAAGGTAGGCGAGAGCAGAGGTAACATACTCCTCACAAAGAGTGCACACGTTTTCGTTCTTGGATACTTCCTCTGCACAAAAAAAGAAAAGACTTTTTCAGATTTTTAAATCCATTCAGAGCTTCTATTACACCATTCTTACAGAGGTAGTGACATAAAAAAATATTCAGTTATGTCTAGTCTAATAAAAAGCCGAACTTTAAGGTAAAATCTTGTATAGGAACAATCAAGGAAGAAGGTCAAAAACCCAGCAAGAGCTTGTCTTCAAATTAGTTACCTGAGAGGGTGGACTGATGAAGGAAGGATCTAGCGTCGGAAAGAAAGGTCAAACCCAGCAAGAAAAGAACAAAGGTTCCAGCTTTGGGTCCCATTGATATTAATCCTGGAGAAAGGTTAGAAGATTCCAAGTGTAAGACAGACTCTTTACCTCCTGAGATTCAAGAAGGTGAAGGGAAAGCTTTTACCTTTTGTCTCAAGGATCGAGAGCTACTGATTCGTGCAAGGTGAAGGAATCAAAAGAGTTTGCAGATCCGTCGAGATGGCGTTATGATAAGAGAAGGTCAAATAATAATGAAGAGAAGTTATCTCAAACGACAAGCAATTATCCCTCCACGTCACCTTGATAATTCGAATATTCCCACTTAAAAACTGTTTTATTTTCGGTTCCTTTACGTTTTATCAACTGAGAGCTGGATGAGGATGAAATCTCTTTTGTTTTGATCTTCTCTTGATAAAGTCAGAACAGAGAAGCTGTAAGAGTTCTTAAAGAAAAAGAAACCAATCTGTTATAACAACAGTGATGTGTTCTATCTGTTATAACAACAGTTATGTGTTTTCAAATTATCTTCATTCTTATTATTCTTGCTCTCTTTGTTCAAAACTTCACAAATAACTTCTAGAAAATCTTTTTAGGTAAAAAGAATATCAAATTTTGAGGATTATAAATACGGATTCACATCATTGATTAAAAAAAAAACTTGAATAAAGATGTTTTGTTTCAATCAATTCCTCTCTAATTTCAGCACTTCTATCTCTTCCAATTATTGTTAAGACTTTTCAAGAACCAGGGTATAAAGATGATCTCCTCCTATCTTCTGACCACTACCATTTCCTCTGCAGTGTCTCCTCTGTTCCCATTTTCACTTTCTCCACCATATAACTCATTTTTGGAATATAAACTTCAAAAAACTTTGATAAAAAAGAAACTTCAAAAAACAAAATTTTCTACAATTAATCTCAATGCATTACAACTTTTTGATATGGCAACCTAAAAAATGTTATCAAAGTCTGCATGAGCAACACAACTCTGAAAATCTATTATGTATTGGGATCTTCCTGCAGCTGTGGTTGTGGCTGCGGCTGTGGCTGTGGCTGTGGCTGTGGCTGTGAAGATCTCTTCCGTCGCTTCCTAATGTAATAAAAACCAAAACCAGACAGAAGCAGCAATATGACAAGAGCATCAATCCCTCCAACTAACCCCACAACCCATTTTCTCACATTAGACTTCTCATCACTCAACCTCACTCCTTTAGGTATCTTCACCATATAACTCAACCCACTCACTCTCTCAATCTCCTTAACACCCATCACAACCCCATACATCACACAACTCTCATCAGGGACAGAGTAACTCGCCCCTCTACACTCACAGTCTTTCTTACACAACTCCTCACATCTTTCTTTGCTCACGTTCCTCGCTTCAGTACCGTTTCTCAGCACCGTCGTGACTCCTTCTAGCTCAACCATCTCGTGATCGCATAGCCTCTTCATCGAAAGCCATTCCTCCTCGTTGTTGTTGCAGTCTCCTTTGCTCATAACTTTAATGCAAGAACAAGACTTGGAAGATGTGCAGATTCCATATGGTTTACACGCTACTGGAAGATCACACGTGTTGCTCAAAGCTTGAAACGTTGCCTCGAACTTTCCCTTGTCCGGTTTATACGAGTAAAGACCTAGATTACCGGTTATGTTCCCAATAGCCAAGAACCTGGTCAAAGGTTGCTCTATTCTCCCTATCCTATGGCTGTTATCATCAAATATGTCAAGACCATTTGGCCCTAATCTCAAGAAGTTGACTGTTTTGTTTTCTATAGGTTTGTACTCCCAGT
This sequence comes from Brassica oleracea var. oleracea, assembly GCF_000695525.1. NCBI lineage: Eukaryota > Viridiplantae > Streptophyta > Magnoliopsida > Brassicales > Brassicaceae > Brassica > Brassica oleracea. The sequence continues at coordinate 39,389,080 of NC_027754.1, read as the reverse complement.
AAGAGTACTTGAGCTTGTCCAAGTTGAGGAAGAGAGCAATCTTGTCACGTAGAACTTCAAAAGAGTAGAACATAGTCGAGTCTTTTGGGAATGAAGTTAGTTGCGTAGCCACATCAAGTCTCTGACCACTCAGCATCACATCTGTTGGGAAGTTAAAACTTTGCCACTTGATCATATTCATAGCATCAAGCAAAACTAGATTCCCTGTGCTCTGTATCTCCAACCTCTGCAATATTTTGTTTCCAAACACATAAATATTATTCTATGATTTACTCCAAAATAGAGTTAAATTTTACTATAACATTTTTCCATTTTGGAGTAAAAAACAAAGCAATAAACAAAAAGTAACTAGATTACTCTATTTTTGGAGTTAGCCTTTTTTTTTTTTCATTTTTGAGTTAGAAATGGAATATGGTTAAAGTATATTTTACTGCAAAATAAGATTTGAAGCGAAAAATATAAGTTTACATGTTCTGTCTTTTAAAAAAAATGATTTTCTGCAAACCAATCTAATGTTGTAATGTTTTGTAATACCTCAATGCCTTGTCCTGAGGTTCCACTTCGCCATCCAACGCGCTTATTGCTTCTCTTTAACCTCATGTCTCCATCTTCTGTTAGCTCGAAGATGCATTTGCTAGAAACATACATCTTTGTGTAATGCCCTGAACTCCAAACTCTTACATCTCCAAGGAAAACTTGGATAGAGCACAAATATCGTCCCTTATAATCGCTTGACTCCATCGTTAATGCGGCTTTAAAACTTGGTTCCCTTCTCGATGATGTTTCTGTCTCCATTAAATAAGCTTTGCCAATAAATCCAGGAGTGTATTCTATAGGAGCAGAGAGTGGCAGAGTAAAACCAAGGTTGATATCTGATTTGCAGTGACCTTGGAGTTTATAGATTAAGCAAATTAAGAAACTGAATGTAATGATCTTCATCACCATATCATGAGATGTTTCTTCTGTTGTTGATATTTGGAATTTTTGGGAAAAGAGGAAAGATGATAAGAAAAAATAAATTTTGGTATGAGTGTGTTTTTCTCTACACTTTTGCTAGGAAAAGGCTTTTTTTTTTTGCTTTCATGTTGCCATGGTTTTGTTGTTGTTTTTGTTGGTATGACCATGGTTTTGTTGTTTGTGGAGCCTTCTTGTTATCCTTAACTCTTTCTCCTATATTTGGTATTAATTTTTGTTTTACTTAAAAATGTTTACAGATTAATATTTCTCAGTTTTTCCACTTATTTGTATAGTTTCATAAAAGTTTAATAAAGCATGCGAGCAGGATATGATGCATGATTTGGTGTTTCACAGGCTGTCTTGTCTATGTAGGGTCCTGCTTCTGCATTCCACATTTTTATGACATAATATTAATACTAGTTCTTTTCTTATTGCATACACAAAATTAAAATGGGTCATTTAATCTTTGAATGTAAAAAGATATATGTACGTTTATTATTTTAAGGTAAAAAAATTCATGTTCATTTTCTATTTCCACCTCAAAGCGTAAAAAATAATAGCTAATTTTTCTTTAAGAGGAAAAAAAATTACTCGTAAAAAAAACAGAAAAAAACATGAGTTATTAGTGTGGTGTTTTCTAAAATGTCCCTAATGTCAAGTAATAACCGAGACCAATATGAGGTAAGTTGTACACGGAGATAGATATTGTAATAAGTTCTTTTGAGCTTTTAGTACGAGTTTAGTCTGGGTAATGAAAGGTTTGATTGTTTTGTTATAATGTCTCATACCGAAAGTAGAGTAACATCTGACATTAAAGGCTTATATAATGTTTAGAGATATGAATTTCTCTAATCATAGCCAGCTGATTTTAAGTTAAAGGCTAATGAACAACAGGTTCCTAACAGTAATAGTTTTGACAAAGTTTATATATGCAATGTAAAGCAGGTATAAGTTGGGAATTAGGTGAGATTTGTTTTTTGTTTTTTTTGGTCGAATTAGGTGAGATTTGTTTTGTGGTAATAATTTAGTCGGACTAGTTAATATATATGTTTATTTGATTTTCGGCTTTAACATGGACCACACGACCAGTGGCAATCCCTGTCTCTATGCTGTTAGGTGCAAAGTAATGATGTCAGCAATGCGTATGAACACCCTGGCCTCCAAAATACTCAAAGCTTATAGGCTTCTACATTTCGGCCCACGCATTATCCATAAACGCAATTTATATGAGATTTATTAACTTCTACTATCTCACTTCTTAAATAACAATCTAAAAGATGTTTTGTACTTATTACATACATACGTTTTTGATTAACTACCGCCGTGAAACTTATTTACTTAGTATTTTCTAAAGTTTTAAAGTGTTTTATAATAAGATTGAAAACTACGAATAGATATCCAATGTCTTCGAATATTTCTAAAACGCAGCACAATTTATGATAATAAGCTATGATGACTTATGTGCCATGTTCAATATTTGAGAAATGGCCCAAAGTTGCAAATTACACAAATCGGCATACAAGGCGTAAATCATTAATTGAACTCAACCGGGCTTCAGCACAGCTAACATGCAATAAATGGCGCGGAAGGATTCTCAAATAAAGACTTCTGTTTGTTTTGATTCCATAATGAACTTAACATTTTGGAGGCCATTGTAAAAAGTAAACAATGGCCTGAACTTTTTATAATGTATGAATCCCTTTAGACAACAAGGAAAAAGATTTCGTTGAGCTGTTTTTCACTTTTTCTATGCGATATATATATACAATAAGTTATTCACGCTATTTATTTATAATAGAGAATTATTGAGAGGCTATATATATGATTCGATCTTAAAAGATTTGCCGTAGCTAGACTTATGTTAATCTATGTTTAAATTAAGATTAGATTTTCCTTATGATCGAAGTCATTCACTTAACAAATATAGTTAAGTGGTCGAATGGTTCATATATTAATTGCATTAGCCGCAATGGTTCCATCAAACCACACTGCACACAAAAATATATATACATTGACTAAACACGTTCAGCGCGCGCGCAAAAAGAAATCTGATATATTGATCAGTATACTCAAAATTCAAAAACTATGCAGTAAATTAACACAAGTGGGGACTAATAAAGTAAATAAGATAATTACGGTCTAAGATTCAGAATCTATTGTTTACAAAGCACATAAAATAAACAAGATTTTATTCAACTAGCTATAAAATTAGGAGTAGTTGATCGGATTTGTATCCTAGTAGACTAGTAGTTGTGCATCATAGTGTCATCGTCCAGGACCATGTCCAAAAATGTGAATGTGCGTTATATATGGTAAATGTCTTGACGAAAAATAGCTAGAGAATAGTTTTGTGTTACTACTTTGCTATCAGCTGTTATCTTATTTCATTTGTATCCATTTAATTTGATTAATAATAATAATAATTCACTTTCTCATGGATTTAATTTTTTTTTTTAAATTAAGGTTCACGTTGCAGGTTTGATACCCATTACTTAATATATTAAAACAATCTAAATGATTAAAAGGTTTCTGAAAATAAAAATAGTTTGTAAAATTAATCATGATATAACTAATTGAGTTGAAATAATAAAAGAAATTTAGTATAAATTTATTGTTAGAGATGAAAAACATAATTAACACATGATGAAAAAATTAATTAGAAAACAGCGCGTAAAATGAAATGCGAGAATATACTAGCGAGTAGGGGTGGGCGTTCGGGTACCCGTTCGGGTTCGGATCGGGTATTTCAAATTTCCGGGTATTTCGGTATAGAGGTGTAGAACCCGTTCGGATATTTTTGAACTTCGGGTCGGGTTCGGATATTTTTAGTTCGCATTCGGTTATTTAGGATCGGGTTGGATATTTAGATTTTGAAAAAAAAATATTAAAAATATAACTTTCACTTAACTAATTTTTTTTTAGTAGATTGAATGGTTAATAGATTTGAACATAACATTTTAAAACTAAAAAGACATTAATTTGGTTATTGTTTTTAAATTTTGGATGCAACTTTTTGTTAATTTTTGAAATAAAAAGGTTGACATGCATTTTAAGTGAGTATCAAATCATTTTTTCCGTAATTTTATGTATATCATATGAATTTAAAGTATGTGTTATCAATATAAATATTTTATATAAACTGAGAGATGTAAACTAGAAATATAAGGTTAGTTATAAATATGTTCGGTTATCTTCGGATATTCATTCGGGTTCGGATATTATCCGTTCGGGTTCGGATATCCAATCTCTCCTAATTTAATACCCGTTTGGATATTTTGCTACTTCGGTTCGGATTTCGATTCGGGTTTTTCGGATCGGATTTGGGTGCAGCTTCGGATATCCGGTAAAGTGTCCACCCCTACCAGCGAGTATAAATTTTACTGATAAAGATGGGAAAACACATATAACATCAGATGAAAGACGATGATACATATTTAGTATACTCACTTAGCTCGAATCAATCAACCCAACGACGACACCATTGACCATTGATTTAAAAGCATCAAGAACACCTGTATTTATGCTATAATGTTTATATGGACCTTTTTTTTTTCCTTTTCGGACATATATTGAGCTTATGTAACGTTTGATTTTAATATTGAAAATCCTATTGATATTCTCTGTGAAGTATCTAACGTTACTCCCATTTTTACTAGAATCCGATATGTTGCCACGCGTCACCACCAGTCACTCGAATCTCATAAAAGACCTTCACATCTGGAGAACCAATAGAATTGTTAAACTTTTTAACATATAAAACTTGTGTTTCATACAGTCTACCTAATTATATAGTTGCTTGATGGCTCTGATCCGCCAAAAAAATGATGTCCATTTTCTTGGGTCATTTGCTCTATGTATCACTATCTCCCAACATACAACCACCAAAAGTTTTAAAACGTGTATTTTTGATGAGTGGAGTATTTTGAAAATAGTAATTTTCGTGAAAGCACATAAAATAAAAGTATGAATATGAGAGAAAATGCTAATATTTTATTGTGTGTTTACGGTAACATTTTTAAGTATATACCTCGACCCTTTCTATATGGTTGATGAGGACTCTGGTATATAACTGTAGCCTCTGCATTGCCAGCATAATAAAGATCTCAAATCTAATTACTAATGTACTTTATAGATTTTTCTAACATTAAATCTGATATCAAATCATCAATGATACATTCCAAATTATTTTGTTTCTGGATGGTTGCGTCTAATTTTGTTTTATACCGAGATCACAAGTAGATCTAGTTGACCTAAATAAGATTATTAGTCTCTCTTAAGTCTTAATAAATTTAGTTTCTATAATTTAGAAACATTCATCCAATAGATAAATATAATTTGTTTGTCTTTCCTATCTGTTAGCTTTTGTGTATACTAAATTATTATTTAGAATGATTCCAAAACTTGAGCATGATTGGTTGTTTCACTCTGGTTCGGAACTTATATTTCGTACACATACACACTTGTATAAATAGGTGTAGATGTATGCATCTACTACTATTCATTTCAACGCTAAGCTACAGATTCTCCCTCTATCTCTAACTCTCAAAATCCGCCATGCCAGCTCAAGTGATCACTGAGCAGACCTTTCAATCCCTCCACGACACCATCATGGAGGATACAAATTCAACTTTATTTCATAAGAGGTACATATCTATATTTACATACATATTACATTGTTTGTCCGTCTGGTGAAAAATCATAAGTAATAAACACAAATATTATCAGTATAAGTGAAGTACTTTTAGTTTCCTTACATATAGTAGTGTTGGTCACATCTCATTTCCTATATACTTTATATAGGTTGGAAGGAAAAGTAGCCATCATAACCGGAGGAGCACATGGGATCGGCAAAGCAACCGTCAAGCTATTCGCGAGACACGGTGCCACGGTGGTGATCGCTGACGTGGACGCCACAGCCGGATCTTCCCTGGCTAAATCGATCTCATCATCCCAAGTCGCCTTCATAAGCTGCGATGTCTCGGTCGAAGCTGACGTGGAAAACCTAGTGAACGTGACCATCGCACGTTACGGTCGGCTTGACGTGCTATTCAACAACGCAGGAGTTCTCGGAGACCAGAAGAAACACAAAAGCATATTAGACTTCAACGCTGAAGAGTTCGACCAAGTGATGCGTGTGAACGTGCGAGGCGCAGGGCTCGGCATGAAACACGCGGCACGTGCCATGATTAAAAGAGGCTTTAAAGGTTGCATAATCTCGACGGCGAGTGTAGCGGGCGTGATGGGTGGAATGGGCCCACATGCTTACACGGCGTCGAAGCATGCGATCGTTGGACTGACCAAGAACGCAGCTTGTGAGCTCGGGAGGTATGGGATTAGGGTTAACTGCATATCACCGTTTGGAGTTGCTACGTCGATGCTGGTGAACGCGTGGAGGAAGACGAGTGGATGTGGTGACATGGAAGATGGTGATGATGTAGAGGAGATGGAGGAGTTCGTGAGGAGTTTGGCTAATTTGAAAGGAGAGACATTGAGAGCGACGGATATAGCTGAAGCGGCGTTGTATTTGGCGAGTGATGAGTCAAAGTATGTTAATGGACATAACCTTGTTGTTGACGGGGGTGTTACGACTGCGAGGAACTGTGTTGGTTTGTGATGATATGCCTCTTCTCTAATTAATTGGATTTGGTAAATCTTTTTGTTCGTTTTTGTTTGTGCCTTTGCGTTGTTGGAAATTGCGGTGAATCAATAATACAGTGATTTTAATCATTTGTTTATGTCAACGGTACCTTTCTATTTTTGTCGGCAATCGATTAATGACATTATTAAGTATGGCTGATTCCAAATCTATTCTTAACTGATTTATATATAAGTTACATTATGTACATGGTGGAGCTAGTTTTTTTGAGGGGGACATATGACCCACATGTGGTTCTTTATAGAAAAAAGTTTACTTGTACTTTGAGATAAAAAATGACGGAAATTTGGCTTATTAACCTACATAAAATATGCCTATTATGAAATTGACCTCAATAAAAGATTTAGCTGGTTCCACTATATGCTTAATTATTAAGTAGCGTTATAAAACGTCGAAAATTTAGTTTCTTTAGCAAATCAAGAAGTAAAACTAAGTAGCTGTCAAGTACACTCTATAGCGAATTTGGCTTTAAGCAATTTAAGCCAAGGAATGACAGTTGTTCTTAATGCTCGCTTAATTTATGTAAAGCTATGTGTAATGCAAGGTAGCTTCCGAATTGATAACTGCGAAATATACATATACATATATATATATATATATTAAACATTTGATCCCTAGTAGGTTAGTCTTAATATTCGTTTACGTCATTAGATAAGTGTATAGTTTTAAAAACTTAGAAAGTTTGTTAATTAAAACGCATTTGGAGAAGAAACCCAAAAAAGCGACCGACCGATTCAATACTTGTTCTAGGAACAATTCTCTGGAAAATGATATAGTACTAATTATTACTAATATAGTAATTAATAAGTATAATTGGAAGTATGGAATACGAATCTCTTGGACCAACTCAGAATTTTATACGTGTTTTGTCATGTTGAGGTTCACCAACAACGAATTTTACTTTATCTTATGTGAAGTTTTTTAAAAGAGAAGTTAATTGGCTTTTATAGTCGGAGCTAAAGGTTTGATCTTATCGATATATTTAAATGAATGCAAGGCTGTATTGGGCTGTAATACATATGATATCAACGAAAATATTAAAATCAATAGTAACTTTTTTTTTTGAAACACAAATCAATAGTAACTATTGCGGTATCGTGAATCGTTAAACTCAAATTGAAAAGTTCTGAGAAATGCACGAAGTAAAGATTGGTTCCCAATGTTCAAATACACAGCTATATACACTGAACACTCCGGAAATTAAGATTTTCTATAGTATGCACGTTTATTAAAAATTTAATAAATGTTTATAATTTAATTTATTTTTTACTTTTTTATACACTTTCCAATAAATTTCCACCAATAAAATTTAATCAATTCAAATATTCTCAATTAATGTTCCTCAAAAGTATAAAAAAATATATATATATATATATTTTTAATAAAAAAATACCTTAACAATATAGAAAATCTATCTTTGTGGAACAAAAAAAAAAATCTAAAACATCTTACTTTCGGAAATGGAGGTACTGTTCTTTTATTAAAATTGAACAGAGGAGGAAAGTGATCTAATATTCTGAAGCCATCACTTTAAGGACGATTCGCTTTCTTCGATAGCCTATATTTGACTATATGGTCTACTATTCACGTTTTAAACCATAATAATAAAATACTACAGAAATAAGAGCCATGTTATCAAAACTAATTAGTTTTTTTTTTTTTTGAAAAAATCAAAACTAATTAGTTTTGTTGACTTTTTTAGGTAGGTCATTTCTTGAGGTGTTCGAATGCGGAAACCTCTTCAACAAAGAGTTGAAACCATGTTAAGGATAAATAAAGTCATTGTAAAATTAAGTCAGTTTTCACTTAGCATGTACTTATCCTTTTGTTAAAAATATTTCTTGTGTTAAGATTTGAAAAGTTACCAAAATATTGGTAGTTTTGTAATGGTACAAGAAAGTTAAATCATTTATGATCCGAGTTCAAATCACTTTCGGTATAATTTTTTTTCTTAAATTAGAATATTTCAAAAATGATTTTAAAAAAAAATCTAAACGTAGAACTTCCATTTTATAATATAAGATTTGAAAGGTTTACCTCTGATTTTTTTAGAAGTGTAGAGAAAGTCATAAGTTTAAGTGTTTCAGTAGTGAGTTTAAGTATAAAGTAAATAATAATTATAATGTGGATGATTGAATTTTATCTCCATTTTTAGCTTTATTTATTTTTAAATCAACTAACTTTACCAATCATTATGTAGCTTTATTTTTAAAAATTATAGACTATATCATTTTTTTATTTATTTTTACCAAACATGATTTATCTTTATTTGTAAAACTACAACAAAAAAAAAGTTAAAGAATTTTTTCTATGCGTATTAAGCAAAACAAAACTACATATTTATTATTTAGGCCGTAAAATCTATAACATAGAAAATATCATCAATAAAACATCATTTATTACTATTTAATACTCCATACGTATCATATTAAATTCTGTTTAAAGTTTTTGCACAAATATTAAAAAAAAAATCAGAATTTTATGCAATTTATCTTGGTTACATAAAAGTAACAATTAAAAAAATGTAATATTTTGTAATTGGTCACAAATTTCAAATGACATTAAATTTTATCTTGAATAGTGAGAACATCACTTATTATGAAACAAAATAAAAATCTTTAAACACCACTTAGTGAATATTTTAATAATTTTATTTACTTTTGAATATTTTTAAATTATTGAATTTTTAAATAATATAAATTTTATTTATTGATTACAATAAATAATAGTAAATTTTGATAATGTATGACTTATTTATTAATATAACTTATTTAAATTGACAATTAATTTTTATATGTATATCACATATCTTATATATTCTATTCAAAAATATCTACAACTTAAATTGGGAGATACAACCAATTTAACTAAAGTAAAAATTTCTACAAAAAATCTACAACTATAAAAATACAACTACAACAACTCACCTACAACACAAATTTCACAACTAAAATTTTAAAGTTGCAGTGTAACCAATCATTCCAAATGTCATCGATTTCTTTAGTCATGCGTTCTCGCTATACTTTTAGTTTTCTACTCTCTATTAGTTTTATCATTTATGTTTGATTAAATCACTTTACACATCTATTAACTAAAGAAAAAGTTTATCTCATGTTTGTTGGTGTTCTGGTTTCTCCGTGGTGGAAAAACTAATTATTATTCTTTTGATTAGTCAAATTACTGTGAAATTGTTTTTCCAAGATAATGCTAATTTTTTCGTCTTCAACATGTATGTGCTTCTTTTTTTTCCTTCGTAATTTCAGATATTCCATTATAAAACTTTCTAGGTTTTTTTTCTTGCAAAATGTAAACGCAAATGATACTTTTTTTGTTTGTGTTACTAAACATTTTAGTATCCATTTATTAGAAAAAATATACTCCCTCTGTTTCAATATAATCCATGTTTTAAAAAAAGTTATGTGTTTCTAAAAATACATATTTCACATTTTCTATGCATATAATAATGGTAAATTGTGAATTTCAAAAACATTAATTGTGTTTACTGAATTTTGATTGGATAAAAAATATGAGAAATAGCTAATCACAAAAAAATAATACATTTAACAATATGTTTTTAAAATTTGTGTGAAAACTCTAAAACATACATACATCATTTAGAATCGGAAAAAGAGTATAAAATTTGCCGAAGAGATCAACATTTAGTTCACTTCACAAAATTGGTATTGTCGCTCTTATCTTATCTTGTAGGAAAAGAAAACTATCTGTTTCTGTGCGTTGGGCTTTTATATGCTATTCATTTTGGTTTGGTAGTTAGTTAGTTTTCCTTGGGCCTTTTGTTGCATTATCGTTGGGTATTTTTCGTTTTGTTTCTGATTTCTTCCATTGAACAAGTATTGGGTAACAAATGCATTAGGCACCAGAAGCAGTCAAAACATGCAGAATCTGGTAGATTAGGGTCTGAGGAAATTAGCTAATGACTGGGTCTTCAAGTTTAGGTACCCGTTTCGGCTCTTAAAGCTTTAGATTTTTTCTTGTAAAAAATTTCATAGTTGAGTTCACTCTGGGTCGAATTTAGTCACAGCAGGATGAAACATTGGTCATGATCTCCAATTTTTTTTGAAGTTTTTACAAGAATTAGTCCCTTAAATTATTTAAAATAAGTTTTATAAACTTTCTTAAAAGAATGTTTAGAGCCTCCTAAATCTCAAATCTTCCCCTGAGTTCATTTTCTTAAGGTAAACAAACCCAATACTGTCACTGAGAATGCAACAGAGACAAACTACGTACATACCATTGTTGGTCCTGAACAATCTCAACAATGTTTAAAATATAAGCACTTCTGGTCAAACGTCTGATAATATAAAAAATCTGTAAAGCCCCGATCGCCCACAGCTAATGGGCCATCCACGCCCGCTCTCTCGGTCTGTGGGCCCCATCTCATTCCAGCGATCGGTCTGTTAATGTTTTCAAATGCTCGAAATCATTGTTTACTGACCCTGCAATCACCACCCGACCTTTCTCCGTGCTTTGGCCTCACTAGCACGTTATCGCAAATCACTTCCCGATAGGTCATCAATTCTTCTATTACTCCAGCTCAAGCACGCTTAACTCTGGAATTCTTTTTGGATGTGATCCGAAAAAGATAAGTCAACTTTGGTGACATAGGTAGCCAAATCAATTATTTTAAGCTTTTTTCATATATCACGAACCGGAATGTTACTGAACATACAAGATTTTGCTACTTTTTCAATCTATTGTTAAAATATTAAGCCAAACATTAAATGTCATACAATCAATGTTTTTATACATATATTTAGACATCCAGTTCAGCAAGAATGTTGAGCAAACAAACCTCGACACAACCAAAAGGAATAGTAATATGAAATCCGTCTTCTGAACAAGAAGGTCTTAGACGGCTGTAGTAGATTTTCTGACAGTGTAATGATAAGCAGCAACTTTCTTCTTGCGGGACAAAGAGTTATCAACCGAGATAATGAGTTCCCAAGCTTCTCCTGTCGTGAAAGAGTTGCAAACAGCTTCATCCGAAGCTTTCATCCTTCTTGGTTTCTCAACCACAATCGCGTAACTCTCTTCAGCGTTTGGAACAAACTCTGCCGTATACTCTAAGTCCCATCCTCCAACTACTATGTCCCATGATATCGTTGCTCCACCCTGTAATGTCATAATCCACATACACATATTTCATAATTCATCAAATCATTTTTATTTAACTCACTTAGTATAGGCATGCGAGTTTGATTGTAATGCAGTTTTCGGTAAGTTTGGTTTGCACAAAATCTTGGCAAATTGGACCGAACAAAATCTTGGTTCAATAATCGGTTAGTTTAGTTTAAATTTGGATATGATTCCGGTTTGGTTTCATATAGCTTTGATTAGAGTTTAAAAAACAAAAAACTGACTAACTACCGAACCAAATCAAATCAAAAACTGAATTTTCTTTTCTAAATCTACCGAACTGAACAGAACTCTTAACCGAACTTGAACCAAAAACCAAAATGTTTTATTCGGTTAATGCCTTTAGTATCTTCAAAAATGCTTATTGATATATTACCTCAATGCCTTCGATCTGAATGTTAACTTTCTCACCACCCTTGATGGAGAATTCAGAAGCGGGTTTAGGTGGTCCTTTTTGAGAATCAGTAGGACGACTAAGGCCGCCGTATTGCACCGGAATATCTTCAGGTCTTATGAACCTGAAACAGCAGCAAATGGTACATGCAAATTTAAAACATAAAGCGCAATTAGCAAAACAAAATAGGATGTAAAATAGTTTCTTTTAGATTGTACTTGTAAAGTGTTTCGGCTGCATTTCCTTCTTTGGACATTACAAACTTGCTCTTTGTTCTATGAGTCAAGAAAGGGCTGAACATTGAGTAGATCACACTGAAGTACCAAGGCACATTGATGAATATCTGCAAAAGTTTTTTTTATCTGACTAAAATTTAACATTCTTTAAAAAAAAGAATATCTACAAATATTGAAAGAAACAAACAAATGGATTCATTATAACTCGAAGAGCAGACTAGTATTTTTTTTACTCAGTCTTAGTTTGGGCAATGCGTTATTTAGATATAATGCATAGTCTTGGTCAAATATTTTTAAAATGTGATGGTGAATGGAGACTGATTCTTAATAAACTAAGCGTACGGCCACACAGAATCCTTCAGTGTAAGTAACTGTAGCAGTAGAAGATAAAAGCTACAGAATGATGCCAACACAGAAACATCTAAAACCACTCTTAATTACTATTATTTCTTAATTCCATTTTCAGAATTCGAACAAAAGTAAAAGAGAACATACAAATAAACCAACAAGTTTCCAAGATTTACAGCTAAATACTACTACTTGTTAGTATGAAAAAGAATTTAAGGGAAAGATTTCTTGAATCCCATTAAGCAGATTTTTACAAAGCATTTAAGACATTTTTTAATTTCTTGAATGAGAGATTAGCAACTAGGCAACCCAACACGCAAAACATAGCAAAAGCACATGAAAAAAACCGTAATAATTTCGACAGTTTTTCAGACAACAAGTACAGAAACATAATTTCGAGTTTCAAGTTCTTGTCTCCCAAAAGAAACAGAAACCCACGGAGAACTCTATTTCCAAGTTTCTCGAACTCTATATTTGAAGTTTAAAGGTGTTGTTCTTTAAAACCAAAACTTCAAACTCAATTTCAAAACTATTTGTATTTTATAATATGGTCTTTATATTTGTCATAATCAATTTGAATTCATAAAACTTTTGTAAATAACTAGCACATATATAAACATATTACAACAAAATTAATTAATAAAATATTACATTAAAATATAAAATTTTAAACATAATAACTTAATTAATATTAAATTTCAAGCAAAATACCATATTATTCCATAAAGTGATTCTCGAAATGCATATATGATCTACTAGTGCATTTCGAAGTAAAAATGGTTCTCCTCATTTTTAGATTAGAGATAAAAATTGTTGAAATCAGGTGATATTAATATTTGTAAATACATTAGACCAGAACAAAAAAATAAAAGAGAAACATAAAATATTACTAAAAGACTAACTTTTACCGATGATATTAATACTCGTGAATATATTCAATATGAACAAGAAAGAATTGTACGAAAAGACATCATCAACAACAACAACCATCTTGAGTTACACAAAACAAATTGGACAATATTTGAAAATTTTGAATGTTCCGGATCAAACTTACATGACTATTAGTATTGTTGTAATATTTAAATTTGTGTAATAGTTATGTCTTCGTGTAATTTTTTTAAAGTTTTTTTTGTTTAGTTTCTTTTATATATTTTTGTTACTTAAATCTAGTTTTAAATATTTTAAATCTTTTTTTAAAGTTTTATTTGATTTTATGTGTACACTTAAATTTTGTAAACAAAACTTAAAATATTTATGAGATATAATTTTTATAAAGATTAAAACAATAAACAAGAAAATATTTATGAATCATAAATGTGAAGTGTAATTGTAAGAAATCAAAACGTAAATAAAAATATGAAATTTTTAAGAAAAAAAATCCAAAGAGAATCAAAGATTTACCTTAGTAGCAACCATCTCAGGATAATTATCCTGAAAGAGAGAAAGAATCTGGTTCGAAGCAACTCTAAGCTCTCTCTTAGAGCATCTTTATCCAGGTATTTTAGTGGGGTTTTTAGTGGCATGGGTCCCACTAAAATGATAAAACCGTTATTTGTGTTTGCCAAATAAGAACCGTTCTTTGTTTGATTCTTGCAGTGTTCGTCAGCTTCACTGATACGTTGGCGGTACGCGATTGGTTAAACTTTTAATATATTTTTTTAAGGCAAAAAACTAAAATAAAAAAATAAGAACCCCAGTTTTGAGTTTGTGGGATAAAGATGCCCTTAGGCATATCCTTAAGATCCGTAACTTGAATAATCGAATTAACACCACCAGGCTTAAAATGAAGCAGCTTAACACCTCTCTCCAGAACCTGAACTCTCCATCTCAGAAACTTGTTGAGTTTCTCCTCGTCACCAAACACCCTCTCGTACATCTCTCTCTCTTTAAACACACCGTACGCGTTGTAACACACGGGATGCCCTTCTTTGTCGTACCCTCTCATGTACGCTACTCTACCTTCCAAATCTTTAAAACCAAGATCCTCTTCGGTCAGTTTCTCGGTCTTGAACTCTTCTCTCCACTCCAGACACTTCTCAAGCATCCTCAGCGAGTCTCCGACTTTGAAGTCCCTGGCTCTGAGGAACTTGAGGAGGATGACGTCAGCTCTGTCGTCACCGCCTAGGAGCGGGACTCCCCACATGGAAGAAGAGGATGCGAAGGAGGAAGATGAGAGTTTTTGTTTGAGGTCTTGGAGAGATTTTGCCTCGGAGGGTTTGAGTTCGGAGACGAAGTAAAAGTCTTCTTTGAAGTGGCTGGGGCGGAGGGGGATGAGAGTGGTCATGAAGGTTTTTTTTGGCTCTGTGCTTTGGTGATCAAATGGGGTTGGAGACAGTGAAGAGTCCATTGTTTCTTCGAGTAAGTTTTTTTGTGAGAAAGAGACTATCGATGGAGGATAAATAATAAGCAAAAGCAGAGGGGAAGAGTGAGAGTGACGGTAGCTAGAGAGAGATAGAGAAAGATATAGGCGTTACTTGTGATTTCTGATTTTGAACAGATGAAAGAATATTTTTACTGAACTCTAATTCCAAAATATATTTTGTTTTTGGACAAAATTGATAGTGAAATCAAACACAACCTTCGTATTATTATTAACCTGTAAGAGACGGTTCTTAGTTTTTTTTAGATTTTAATTATGAAAAGTTAAGAACCGTTTCTTAAATAAAAGATATAAAAATCATATATTAGCCGAAAAGTGTAAAAAAAAAAAAAAAAAGTGTCAAATCATGAGTTAAGAATCTCAGCTAAAATACCGGAGTTAATCATGTCCTTATTTCTCGAATGATATCTAGGTTTAGGTAGTGTTTGTAAAAGTCCAACTGTATTATTCTGTAAAACTTCTTACGGTTAAATTATATAGTCATTTCAAATGTTCTCCTTTGAAAACTGATGTTTGTTTTTTTTGTAAACGGGCTTTCTTAATTAAAATGCAAAAAGAAATAAAACATTACAAGCCATAAGCTTAAACTTGTTTTGGGCTGAGCCCAGTGTTTTAATCTTGAAATAACACATATGACAGGAACTAGTAGACCAATTGATTTTGAAAGGTCCTTGAGTTGAACTTTTGGAAGGGGAAGTTTGTAGAAACAACGAGTCTGTGGATTCCTTTGGTCGAACCGCCTGAGATCATGATCTAAGGAACCAGAGCTGTGACATCGCTGACGACGCTCTTGGGATTGCATGTCGGATGCTCTGTAGGCGATTACGGATCTGCTTATCAATCAGAGATATGATTGCTTCCGGCGGTTTGAAGGTCTGTCGATGGAGTCTTGAGTTTCGCTCTGTCCAAAGCCAGTAGATTACAGCCTGAGTTGCTAGAAGCGGGAGGCGGAGAGAGTCACGATTGGTTCGCAAGTCCTGAAGTTGAGCGACAATATCATCCCAAGAGGTGAGAACTTGAAGATCACACCGGTATGCTATCCGCCTCCAGACGCTTTCACTGTATCGACACTCAAAGAAGAGGTGATATCTACTCTCCTGAGCAGTATTGCAGAGTAAACATAAGGGATCAACATTAAGACCCCATCCATTTAACATGTCTCTTGTAGGACCAACCAAGTAAGGAAATTGTGCCGCGGGATGCTGTAAGAGATCCAAACGATCTTAGCCCAAGGAACCGTCGGCTGGGAACCTTTAAGATAAGTGTATATCACGCCTGTTTTGTACCTTTGTTCCAGTCTTCCATCAACCACCCATTCATAACCATCTTCCACTTCTGATAACTCCACCGTGAACCTGTAGTGCTAATTGGTTCTCAGTTTTTGCTGCAGGTAGATGCCAACTCCCCGCGGAGAAGCGTGATGCCACAGTTGCTGTCTTTGGGATACCAAGACGCGAAGTGCTGGCGTTCAGAAAATTGTATAGGTTTTCAAAGGGTGACCAATTATCAAACCATTATCTTTGAAAACTGATGTTCGAAAGAGAGAAGACCGTTTTAGTTGGATGTTTCATGTACGATGTCTCTTCCTTTATACTACATGAAATATGGATGTGCATGGAATTTACAATTATACAAGAATGAAATTAAATACTTGAAGCATGTAGAAACTTACTCGTAAAAGACTCAAAACTCAAACCACTCTTCACCAATCATAACTTTTATTTGTTTCAACAAATTGGTATCTTGTCACTACTGATAACCTATTTACTTTTTAGCTTCTAACCTTATATTTAGTGCTCTGTTGGCAAGGTCGATCCCAATCTAAAATAGAAGACGCTTGTGCTTTTTTTTTTGACTAATAAAACTTCAGTTCAAAAAAAATAAATGTATATACTAAAACTAGATTAAAACCCTGCACAAGATCTTATTTCATACAAATAATGAAGACGCTTGTGTTTGAAATATAAAATATGTGAAGGACATTAAATTTACGGAAGTTGTTGGTAACATAAGATTATCTCCAATCCTACTATATTTTACTCTATTTTTCACTATATATATAGAATAATTTTTTTTTGATCATCACTCTATTTTTTATTCTAAAATAGAATATCATTGGAACAACAACCAACTCTATTATACTCCCTCTGTTTCCGAAAGTAATATTTTCTAGGGAGAATTGCCAAGTGTGACTCAAAACTTGGAGTCAAACCCAAAACAATACCCCAACTTGGGTCAAAGGCAAAAGTAACCTAAAAGGCTATTGAAATTACAACTATCCCCTTGTGACCAAACAAGAAAACGGAATTTTTTTTACGTTTCTACCCCTCGCAAGTCGTCTGTTTAGACGACTTGAAAATAAGTCGTCCAGACGACTTAACTGAAAGTCGTCTGGACAGTTAGTCTTAAACATAATTTAAAAATTTTGTAAAAAATATTTTGATAAGTGAAAAATGGGAATTATGTAATTAACATATGTCTTAGGAGGTATAAATTAAGATATAACAAATTTCAATTGTTTTCAGCATAGATGAGTGAAAGTAGTAGTGAGTCATGATATTCTTTAGTTTATGTTTCATCAACATATGTTGTAGTATTGTATGTGTTCTTAGGGTTAGATTTTGGAAAGCATTAAAACCGTTTTTGAAAATTTTTAAAATTACTTATGCGTGTTCATTTCTGTGTATAGTAAACACTATTTAAGTATAATTTGATTTTATAACGTGGTTAGTTAGTTAATCTAGTCATTTTAGTTTAGGGGTTCATTTTAGGGTCTAGGACGACTTAATATTTTGTCGTCTGAAAACAGACGACTAAATATTAAGTCGTCTGTTGTACATTATCAGCCAGAATAAGTCGTCTAAACCGGACCAAACCTTAAAGTTTACCAATGTAATTTTAAAGCTAACCGGATTATTTACCCAATATATAAGGTGATTTTTATTTTTTTTGTTTCATTTTTCGCGAAATTCAGAAACCCTAACAGTTCTCCCTCTCAAAGGCGATTTCGAATTCCCACGATTTCCGAACAAACCATCGTTCTCAACATCGGCTATCTATCTCACTTCATTCTCACCGTTGTCGCCGCAGCTTCTTCTAACCCTAGCCGCGCCGATTCCTCTAAACCCTAGCGCCGCCGATTCCACTATTTCCGAACAAACCGTCGCCCTCGCCACCGTGGTCACCAACGTTCTAAACACTAGCGCCGCCGCTTCTTCTAAACCCTAGCGCCGCCGCTTCTTCTCTGTAAACCTTAGCGCCGTTTCTCTGTAAACCCTAACGCCGCTAAGTCATCAATCTCGAGGAAAAGATGAACATAAAACGTTGTCTCTATCAATTTACTCATTCTCACCGTTTCACGTTTATTTTTTCAGATCTATAACCGCAATGACGAGTACTCCAACTCCTTCTGCGACTGGAAGACTTGTAAGTAATTTAAGTCGTCTACTAAGTCGTCTGGACTTATATTGTTGTCTTTGATTATTTTGCAGACAAAAAGGATGGATATTCCAGAACTCCCCCGTAGGTTATACACATCAGGGGAAGAACCAGAAGCCCACAATAGCATTTCGTATCATACGGATAACAGCAAGTTGCATACTGCTCTTAGGAAAGCTCTTACTGATGACGAATTTGAAGAGCTCAAGGAGTCGAGTTTGGGAGTTTTCATCAAGTTCAAGGAGCAGGGATTTGGTTGGGCTTCAAGGCTGGTTCACTACATGCTCAGTTTCAAGCTGGACATTAAGAAGAAGTATGAGATGTGGTCTCTCGTTGGTCCAGAACCTTTGAGGTTTTCACTGTTAGAGTTTGAAAACCTCACTGGTCTAAACTGCGAGTACATCGAGGACCTTGAGACACCAAAATGTGACGTTACCCCAGAGATGGTTTCTTTCTGGGGGATGCTGGGAGTTCATCTGGAAGCTGGGCCAACTACTGATCAGATAATAGCAGCACTGAAGAGATGCGGGGATTGGTCCAGGGAAGATCGCAAGCGGCTCGCGTACCTCTCCATCTTCACTGGATTCATTGAAGGGAGAAAGTTTTCAACCGCTACACGATCTACTCTGGCAAGGCTAGTGATGGATTTAGAACGGTTTGAGAATTATCCATGGGGGAGAGTCGCGTTTAAGGTGCTGATGGACTCTTTGTGGAACAAAGAAATTGCTGGCTGTTACACCGTGGATGGGTTTATACAAGTTCTTCAGGTCTAGACGTACACAGCTATGCCGGAATTGGGTGCTAGTATTGGTGGTCCCAGAGCAGACAGTCCGTCTCCACCGATACTGGCTTACGAGGGCAGCAGAGGCCGCAGATCAATGAAAGCTGCTATCTTGAGTCAGGTATTTACTTCAATCCAAAAGACTGCGCAGACGACTTATTATAAGTCGTCTGGAAAGTCTTCCATCTGGACGACTTATTAGACGACTTATAATAAGGCGTCTGGAAAGTCTTCCCAGCTGGACGACTTATCGGACGACTTAATTAAGTCGTCTGGAAAGTCTTCCATCTGGACGACTTATTAGACGACTTATAATAAGGCGTCTGGAAAGTCTTCCCAGCTGGACGACTTATCGGACGACTTAATTAAGTCGTCTGGAAAGTCTTCCATCTGGACGACTTATTAGACGACTTATAATAAGGCGTCTGGAAAGTCTTCCCAGCTGGACGACTTATCGGACGACTTAATTAAGTCGTCTGGAAAGTCTTCCATCTGGACGACTTATTAGACGACTTATAATAAGGCGTCTGGAAAGTCTTCCCAGCTGGACGACTTATCGGACGACTTAATTAAGTCGTCTGGAAAGTCTTCCATCTGGACGACTTATTAGACGACTTATAATAAGGCGTCTGGAAAGTCTTCCCAGCTGGACGACTTATCGGACGACTTAATTAAGTCGTCTGGAAAGTCTTCCATCTGGACGACTTATTAGACGACTTATAATAAGGCGTCTGGAAAGTCTTCCCAGCTGGACGACTTATCGGACGACTTAATTAAGTCGTCTGGAAAGTCTTCCATCTGGACGACTTATTAGACGACTTATAATAAGGCGTCTGGAAAGTCTTCCCAGCTGGACGACTTATCGGACGACTTAATTAAGTCGTCTGGAAAGTCTTCCATCTGGACGACTTATTAGACGACTTATAATAAGGCGTCTGGAAAGTCTTCCCAGCTGGACGACTTATCGGACGACTTAATTAAGTCGTCTGGAAAGTCTTCCATCTGGACGACTTATTAGACGACTTATAATAAGGCGTCTGGAAAGTCTTCCCAGCTGGACGACTTATCGGACGACTTAATTAAGTCGTCTGGAAAGTCTTCCATCTGGACGACTTATTAGACGACTTATAATAAGGCGTCTGGAAAGTCTTCCCAGCTGGACGACTTATCGGACGACTTAATTAAGTCGTCTGGAAAGTCTTCCATCTGGACGACTTATTAGACGACTTATAATAAGGCGTCTGGAAAGTCTTCCCAGCTGGACGACTTATCGGACGACTTAATTAAGTCGTCTGGAAAGTCTTCCATCTGGACGACTTATTAGACGACTTATAATAAGGCGTCTGGAAAGTCTTCCCAGCTGGACGACTTATCGGACGACTTAATTAAGTCGTCTGGAAAGTCTTCCATCTGGACGACTTATTAGACGACTTATAATAAGGCGTCTGGAAAGTCTTCCCAGCTGGACGACTTATCGGACGACTTAATTAAGTCGTCTGGAAAGTCTTCCATCTGGACGACTTATTAGACGACTTATAATAAGGCGTCTGGAAAGTCTTCCCAGCTGGACGACTTATCGGACGACTTAATTAAGTCGTCTGGAAAGTCTTCCATCTGGACGACTTATTAGACGACTTATAATAAGGCGTCTGGAAAGTCTTCCCAGCTGGACGACTTATCGGACGACTTAATTAAGTCGTCTGGAAAGTCTTCCATCTGGACGACTTATTAGACGACTTATAATAAGGCGTCTGGAAAGTCTTCCCAGCTGGACGACTTATCGGACGACTTAATTAAGTCGTCTGGAAAGTCTTCCATCTGGACGACTTATTAGACGACTTATAATAAGGCGTCTGGAAAGTCTTCCCAGCTGGACGACTTATCGGACGACTTAATTAAGTCGTCTGGAAAGTCTTCCATCTGGACGACTTATTAGACGACTTATAAT
This sequence comes from Brassica oleracea var. oleracea, assembly GCF_000695525.1. Lineage (NCBI taxonomy): Eukaryota > Viridiplantae > Streptophyta > Magnoliopsida > Brassicales > Brassicaceae > Brassica > Brassica oleracea. Next base: position 39,367,785 of record NC_027754.1, on the reverse strand, counting down.
AAGGCGTCTGGAAAGTCTTCCCAGCTGGACGACTTATCGGACGACTTAATTAAGTCGTCTGGAAAGTCTTCCATCTGGACGACTTATTAGACGACTTATAATAAGGCGTCTGGAAAGTCTTCCCAGCTGGACGACTTATCGGACGACTTAATTAAGTCGTCTGGAAAGTCTTCCATCTGGACGACTTATTAGACGACTTATAATAAGGCGTCTGGAAAGTCTTCCCAGCTGGACGACTTATCGGACGACTTAATTAAGTCGTCTGGAAAGTCTTCCATCTGGACGACTTATTAGACGACTTATAATAAGGCGTCTGGAAAGTCTTCCCAGCTGGACGACTTATCGGACGACTTAATTAAGTCGTCTGGAAAGTCTTCCATCTGGACGACTTATTAGACGACTTATAATAAGGCGTCTGGAAAGTCTTCCCAGCTGGACGACTTATCGGACGACTTAATTAAGTCGTCTGGAAAGTTATATAAAAAGTAAAAAATCTAAAACATCTTACTTTCGGGAACGGAGGGAGTATAGAGTTACTCTATTTTTCATTATAAAATAAAGTATCATTAGAACAACAACCAACTCTATTATATATAATTATTCTATTTTAGAAAAAAAAAAAAAACCATTGGAGATGGTCTAATCATACGGTCCTTTTAGGTTTCTACAATGGATTAAATGTTTCAAGTGGAGCCTATCCTTTAATAATATGTTGGGCCGATACTAAAAACCTATGTTGGCCTGAGATTGCTCATCGCAATTATGATCTATTTATTTTTTGGTAAAATCTCAACTATGTACGTCAATAACCATAAAATTTGGTAGTGACTTACTCCAGAATAAAATCCCAGAAACGCAATACAAGATGAGTGTTAATCCAAGACTCAAAGCTATTGAGAAACGAAAAAAGATTCATAGTTGTAAGCAAAGTAAAAAAAAAGGAAAAAGAAGTCCCCTAGTGATTCATAGGAACGGTTTGGGTAATATATACTAAAACTTCAGTTCAAAAAAAATATACAATATAACCTCTTTAAATTAATATTCTATAAATTAATATACACTAAAAATCTCTATAAAATAATATAATTGTATAGTCCCAAAATGAGTTTTTGGTTCAATTAGTATATCGATAAATTAATATCTCTATAAATTAATAAAAACTTATAGTTTGGGTGTAGTCCCAACATTATTAATTTATAGAGGTTTCACTGTATATATATACTAAAACTAGATCAAGACATGCGCAAGATCTTATTTCATACAAATAATATAGTGTTCGTTAGGAATATGTACTGTGTTTTTGTGACTCAAATTGGATTTCTTCATTGTCGCATGGATCTTATTTCTCTGTATCAATAAATCAAAAATGACATAATTAGATAACTAACAAAGTCTCAAACTACTAAAAATATGACATAAATTTATAAATCACATGTCTATTTTGAGTTAGTTTATTTAGAGAAAAAAATTGAATCAGTTTCTCGAGCTACATATTATTGATGTCGACGATCCAAGCATATTTTTTGAGTCAGTAATCTAACCAAGGGCATGCACATATTCTGGTTAAAAAATAAAAATCATAGTTGATGTTCCAAAAATTTCAATTTTTTTTACATAAACCTTTATTTTCCATCGTCACCCAATTCTTCTTTTAATGACAACTATGAATGTTAAGAATGCATGCATGTAATGGAAATGTTGCTGATAATCGAGTATGGAAAATCCCACAGTAAATAAGCAAAAATCATTACAAAATAAGCATTGTCAAATTAAATATAATATGTCAGTTCAGTGGCAAATTTAGTAAATACTTTAGTTATAAAAGGTAAAGATCAAAAGAGATTGAGAAAAACTCTCATTACGACACGTATGCAAAACACACTTGTAAATAAGTCTGCAATTTCAGGTAATCGGATCAGTTTCGGATAAGACCCGTTCGGTTCCAGATATTTCGGTTATTTAGAAAGTGTATCCAAATAGTACTTGATTGAATCTCGATTTGAATTCGGTTCGGATCCGGTCGATTCCGGGTCGGTTTTACCATTTAAAACCCAAAATGTAAATATCTCTATAAACTTTGAGCAATTTAAACAATTTGTTATAGTTCCCAGCGGTCACAAACGTTATTAAAATCTCTGGCAATTCTGGTCCGAATGCCATTTTTTTTAGTTTTTCATTAATGAACGGCATTTTTGTAATTTTCTGTATCTGCTTTCTTGTGCCTCCTTTTCCCAAACCCAAATTTGCAGCCTCTTTTAGTGTTGCAGACTGAAATTCATCATTTGATTCGTGATTTTTTGCCATTTATACATAAAATATCAAGATTTAACATAGAATCACCGATTATAAACTCGAAAAATAAAAGAAATCATCTATTGTACACGTTCTTACATAGAGTTTTCGGATTAATCGGGTAATCTGAACAATTCCAGATATAAACCGAATCCCACCCGATACCCATGAATATTCATAACTTTATCCATCGACTAAATCTCATGGATCCGAAACCGAGCCGAATCGGTCCATTTCGGATCGGATCCGGTTTGGGTATTCGGATAGGATCCGGTTTGAGTATTCGGATCGGATCCGGTTTGAGTATTCCAAATTCGGGTTAGGCAGTGTGGTAGCCAATCCACTCTGTAGCACTAAATGCGTTCCTCCCGAAGCCGATCGGATCAGCCCATAGGGTTTATCAAAAAAAAAAAACCTGGTACCAAAAAACGTGTAACAAGCATGTGTGATCGCAACTGCAAACCGTGTAACCAGTAACCATACCTAACGATTTCAATAAAAATTGAATTAGGCAGCTGTAGCCAATCGTTTTGAAAAATACCTTCAAATAATATTAAACCAAGTTTTTTGTTCAAAAAATAACATACAAAAAAATATCTAAAACAGTATTCATTAGATAATAAAATAAATATATTTATATATTTGAGTTTATGATTTATTGATAGAGTTTAGGGTTCAATTTATAAGAGGGACATGAAATTAGGGTTTAGAGTTGAAGATGTAGGGTAATTTAGTATTTTTATTGATTAATAAGTGCTATTTTAGAATTCTTTTCTTTAAATACTATTTTGTGACAAAAAATTGGTTAATGTTATTTATAAGTTTTGTCCAATAACTTTTATAAAAGTGAGCTTAATAGTAGAAACCATAATCAAATAGCGGTCCATCCGCACCACATGTATATGCAATTATGCATAACCAAGATCTGATGAAGTATATATTTAATCTGATTTAATTCTATCTTTCAATATTTCTCAGAAGGTTCCACGTATGGAGGAGATGCTAACAACATTGCTTCACCGTATTAGGTTAATCCTTTGGTTATCCTAAATAATAATTAATTAGGGACGTGTTTTTATTTGTTATGTGGTCCAATTTGGGTCTGAAACCAATTGTTTTAGAGGGCGACGTAGCTGTAGTAATTGATTCAGTCACACGTCAAGTTGTCAGATTTCACCAAAGATATTATCTCGTAGATTGTTCACATCTTACACATTTTATAATAATGCAACTCAATCATTTCTTATTAAACACTTCATTAACTTGGAGACGATTTTTTCTTCTTTTTTTTTTTTTTTTTGTCACAGAGACATGTTTTCTTCTAAGTTCTCTATTTATTGGCCATGTGAGAACTTCTTTTCTTCATCTTCAACTTCAACTCCATAATAAAGCCCTTCTTGATCCTTCTTTTTGTCTTTCTTCAGATTCTTGGAAATAAGCTTAAGGGCATCAAGAAACGGGCGTTGGTGTTGACGGTAACAAAATGCCTTGTCTTTACATTACAACTAACGTCAATTTGGACGGCTTCAAAACCGATCCGTTCTACTCGGAAGTCACCAAAGCCGTCGCTTCTATCGTTGGACGGCCTGAGAACGTAAGAAGCTCTCTTTACGGTTGATTCCTGTTTCCTTTAGAATTGGACTTACATATGCAACTTGTTTAACTTCTCCAGATGCATTTTTGTCTTTTAATGAAACTCAGTATTCTCTTTCCATTTTAGAGTTTTACACAAGTTAAAATTTGTTCAATGTATATAATGTTTTTACAGATCCTACAAATGATGTATCTTTTTCTAAATACACTCAATTACTTCATCTTCTCTAATTAGTATCTTGTATAAATAGAAGGAGCTATATTTTTGGTTTAGAAATATAAGGTCTTTGGGAAAGATATTTGAGGCATCTTGTACAACTTATAGAATTCGGTTGAATATTCCTAAATACTATAAAATGATACTAATAATTTTACTGGGATGCCAATGATAAAAATATTGTTTACTATGTTTCACTTAAATTGGCATCTTGACAAAAATATGGCTTATAAAAAGGTCAACATCATTGTCTTTTCTATTAGATATTTTATATGTAAAGAATTGATCAGATGTCCTCCTGGAATTATGATTAGATCTTGCTTATAACCCTATATTGTGGATCATGGTGCCTATTGAAACCCAAAGAATAATATCATGGCCAAGATTTGTTTTCTCTAAAATATTTATTATATGTGTTGAGAAGATGAGATTAGAAATCTTCCAAATTCTATCTTTATTAAACAAAAAAAAATGTTTATTGCAGTTGGTGATGGTGGTGTTGAAGGGGTCAATAGAGATAGTATTCGGTGGAAACAAAGAAGCAGCTGCATATGCAGAGATTGTGTCGATGGGAGGCATCACCAAGCAAGTTAAGAGGCAGCTTATTTCAACCGTTGGTTCTATTCTTCACACTCATTTTTCTATTCATCCCAGTCGTTTTATCTTTAAAGTTTTTGATATCAATTCTTTGCCTCTTCCTTCTAAACTATAGTTTTATGATCTGTCTATTATTGTTCATACTTGACTTTTTCGAGTTAACGAACAACACATATCTCTTCTTGAACCTTTTTGTATCATTAATTATATGTTTACAAGCTTTATTATACTATCACATCATCATTCGTAAGATCTTGACCATATAATCTTAATCCCAGAGACGTATATATACTGACTTATTAGACTCGGTCATAGTTTCATTTTCTTCTCATCATAGTCGCATATCTCTTCTTTTTGATTTGTTTCTATCATTGTATGCTTAGAAGCTTTAATATACTAATATCATCATTCAGTAAGATCTTGACCATATGATCCGTATACTGAGTCATTGGACTGGGTCATAATTTCAATTTCTTCTATAATCACTTTACCATTTTTTTTGATTAGAGAAGTAGACTCCTTGAAGATTAGGAACAAACTTTGAAGTCTATGAGTTTCCCATCCTTATAGTCGCTATCTTAAAATATGAACTGAAATGAATGAATAAAACAGACAAAAAACATTTCTAAAATTTAAAATATCTCACCAGTTTACAATTGTCTTTGGTTATGATCGGGACCAACCATTGGTACACACGTTCTTGGTTTGGACCACAATATAGTGGTATACACATTGAGATCAAAGAGGGATTCAGAGAATTGCAAGATGAAATTTCAAAATGCAACTAAGAGCATTTCAAGAATAATATAACTCAATTTAGAAAGTCAACCGATCCAAATACAACATGAAGAAAAGTAGTTAGAAATAACGAGGAAAATTACATGACGGGAGCCAAATTCAAACTATTTTACGTACAAGCTACTCTGAAAATTAAATACATTGGATACGCCTTATGATTTGGATATAAAGCAAATGAAAATGTGATTGATTGGTTACAAGCCATTAGCAAAGCTACAAGCCTACAAGCTATTGGAATAATAATTAAATTACTTTTCCCTATTTGTGCTAGTGGAAAGGGTGCACCCACTAGGACACTACCTTAAACCACCTCCAAGGTTCTAAAGTGAAAAAACAAAAATAAATAAATTAATAATGCTAAAATTAAAGAGAACTGCTGGCTAATCAAACAAGTATTAAAAAGGCGATATACTGATCAGAGAGACTGTCCACGTCGGACAGTTTAATCAACCAATCAGAAGTTCTTTTTTTGACACGTCATATCGGATATGTGATGTTGGGCTACGATTTTTTGTTGAAGAGAAAGAACGTTAATGTGTTGGCCCATCAAGCCCACCTCTATTGCTATGGCTTCTTCTTCACGCCGTCGAGAACTGAGATGCGAGAGCTCAACGTTTCCCTTTCTCTTTTCTCCAGATCCCGTATAGTTAGATCGAATCGTGAGACCTTTTGTTTTCCTCTCTTCGTTTCCGTTTCGCGGTTTGATCCACGATCATTCAATACGTCCCCCAAATCCTTTGTATATTTAATCTGATTTATGGATTCTCTAATCCTTTTGCGTTCTGATCTCATTTACAAAACTCTTAATCCGAGATTTATTTCGATCGAACTTGGATATCGCGATGAGTTCGACCGGAAAATTTACGTTGTCCGGAGATGCGAGTTCGAAGAAACACAGTGAGCCTTCCGGCCTCTCGGTTGGCGATCCCCATTCGAAGAAATCCAAAGGCGATGCGTCTGTCTCTTCGCCCGGTCTGAGCAAGCCCATCGACACGACAGGTGACTCTCCCGGCGTCTCCACCGGCGTATCTAACTCGAAGAAACCTAATGGTAAGTGAGCCTGTGTCTTTCGTTATATTATTACAAAAAACTGATGATTTGTGTTTTCTCTGACGATGAAAACGATTGTATTCATTCTGCAGGTCCGACAGTTGAAAGGGCAAAGACAAGTGTATCCTCCGGAGTTAGAGGCAAGTCCTCTGTTTCTTCTGACGTCAGGGGTAAAGCCATTGTCTCCGCCAACGTTGTGGAAGTGATGTTCTTCAAAGATGTGAAATTTGGTCCTCATGAAGGCGAGGTTAGGTTTCGGTTGATCCACTTTTGGGAAGCTCGGAATGTTCTGAAGAAAATTCTTCTCGGACTCGAGATGCTTCTCATTGACGAAGAGGTATAAATCGAGTTTTTTTTATGTTATAAGTTAACAAATTGTTTAGACTACATGCTAATATATCATTTTAGATTCAAACTTATATGTCTATGCCTACTCTATATTGATGCATTTAATTTATAATCGAATGTTCGTGCTTGATAGTTTAACCACATAAGCTAATTCTTTTACTGTCTCGCATTTTGTAATCATTAGCTCTACCTTTTACGATCGATATTTGTTAGAACTTGCTGAGTTTATATCGACTGATGGGTATCTTTAATATATTTGTCATCTTTCTAAAGATTTCCTGTCCAGCTTTTCTAATATAACTCTTCAATGTTGTTAATAAGGAACTGTTATCCAGGGCTTCATCTCATCTGCAAGGATCGATACTTATTTGCCACACATGAAAGCGGGTGGCATTTACAGACTCAACAATTTTTTCTGGTCTAAAAATAAGACTCTGTACCGAGTAGCTGAGCCGAGTGTCACTCTCACCTTCTCATCGACATCTGCTATGTCTGTTCTGGATAACAGTCCAGCGTGTTTCCCTGATGACCGTTTCCGGTTCTATGGATATGAAGAATTCGAGGCTGCCTGTGACTTGAAAGGAGATCTCTATGGTAATTTCTCACCATCATTCTACACCAGCACCACTTGTATAGGATGACCTTTAGTTTTGTTTTGGGTTGTTCATTCTTATATGTGTGATTGCTGCGAATATAGTATATAAAGTCTTGATTTTGATTGGTGTCTTTTGCAGACTATGTAGGCCACATCAAACTTGTGAATGGTGAAGTTCCCCATGAGAGTCTCGTGCTAGATGAATCTGAGATAGCTTCAACCCGCCGCGTTTTGCTTCATGTTCAAACACATGAGTAAGCTAATACATATCTTCTTCCATTTTCATATATTGTTTCTCTTAGCACGCGTGTCTGGATGTTGTAGTGGCCCCGTGATGAAGCTATACCTATGGGACAAAGCTGCTTTGGACTTCTGTGAAAAATTTAAAGCAACTGGAGGAACTGCAAAAGTTATTTTAGTCACCACGCTGAACCCGAAACGTTTTGGAGGTTTGTATATAACTTTTGTTTATTGTTTAAGAAGATACATAGGATGGTTAGTGATTCTTATCTGGTTAGTTTAGCTTTGATGGATAGAGCTGTAATCGATAGGATTTGTAGTTTAACGGTTTGATCATTTGTTAAATCCGTGAAGAATTAGTTGTGAGTAACTTAATATGGCATGGGTATCTTAAATTATAGATGAGCGTAGTCTCTTCATCTCATTTAGCCAAGAATTTTGATCTGTATTACATCGTTGGAACTGGTATAGGTGCCCTAACTCTATCTTCCATGACTTCATCACGGGTATTTATGAACAGTGATGTCCAAGCAACCCAAGAGTATCTCACTTGGTAAGCATACTGTATATACATATCCTTCCTTATTTTCCATTATAGTGCTAATTCTTTGACACTATCTTCAGGTTGGTCTCAAACTCGGATGTCGCGAACAGAGTTGATGCAGACGTTGTCACTAAAACTGAAACTGTGACCATAGGCGAACTCTTTTCCTATATGAAGCAAGTAGCTGCCAAGGTAGTTTATTACTATTTGATCAGATTTTAATTATGATAGACTTTGTTTCTCATTTAATTTTCAAACATTTTGCAGGTTGCTTGGTTTGAGTGTACAGCAACAGTTGCTGATGTTGTGCACGGTTCAAGCTGGTATTACATAGGATGCGGTGTGTGCCACACTAAGGCAACCAAAGGGCCTACCACCCTTATGTGTAAGAAGTGTGGTAAAAGCAATATTGTCGGTGTTCCACAGTAAGTGAACCAAATTCGCCTATACTCATCCTTTCTACGTATTCATTATAAATATGCTCATGACACAGGTTTCTAGCCAAGATTTCTGTGTACGATGAGAGTGACCAGGCTTTTTTTGTTCTCCTTGGTGATGCTGGTCAATAGTTGACTGGAAAGAAGGCAGCTGAATTGGTTGAGAGCTATTTCGAGGTAATCACAGACCTGATCAACTTTGTCTTTTTGAAACTGAATTCTTACAAGTTATTTAGAAATGTGTAGTGACAATTGATTAAATGTATGTTAGGCCAATGAGAGTGTAGGAGATGATCACATGGTTCCAGTTCCTCAAGCGCTGTCTGATACCATAGGACAGACTCGCAAGTTCATTGTGAAGGTATCAAATCACAATTTGGATGGCAAGACCCAGACTTTGACTGTGACAAAAGTGCTCCAGTCGGAAGCTCCAGAAGTTGAAGGCGAGTTGGAGGAAGATGTGATTGTCGCAGCCGCCCAGAAAACTTAGGATGATGGAGGTGCTGAAGATGATCTTTCCATGGACTCTAATGTTGAGAAGGTCAAAAGAGCTGCTGAAAATGATGAAGCAGAGAATCCTAAGCGAGCCAAATGTGGGTAGGATGTGGCTATAATAATTTAAATGGTAGTACTTATGGTTTCTAGACGTTTATGCTTTCTTCCTTTTCAATTTTAAACTTCCTCTTTGCAACAATTGAATGTCTTTCTTAAAACCTCTTTTTGGTTGAACTCATGTTATTGCCTTTTTCTATGTTTGATTCTGCTCTGATTATTTGTTGCGATACTCATATACAAAGCATAAAATGTTTGACATATACTATAGCTGAACATGCATCAAAATGATTTTGGTTAACTTATGTATCATCGCTTGGATGATACTGAGGCGTCTTTCACAGGCTGCTATGTGGTTGACAGCAATGCAAAAGGTTCAATGTTCTTTTATTTCATTCAAAAGAAACACGTAATGTAAATAATATAATGAATTTTTGTATGTTTATACCACATTCTTATAAAAAAATACGTTATGTAAATAATATAATGATAATACATTTTGTCCAGCTTCTTTCTACTCTTATCAATTAGAAGTTATAATAAATGTAAACATCCAATCATAATATAATTATGCTAAACAGAAAATTATTATATTCTCACACTATTCCAATACTAAGCACAACATATTAAACCCATCCCAGATTTATATTAAAAAATGTTAAATAATATGGTAAACATTTGCGTAGAAAATATTAAGTAACTATAATAGACACAGTTAAATTCTATTAAATGTATATTATATGTACCAGGTAATATATATAAAATTAGTAAATCTATTACAAAAAAAAATTAAAACATTATTCCTATACTTTATAATCAAATATTATTTTATTTGGGGAATATAATTATAGATTGAACTATAATATATATATATATAAATATAAGATATATATAGAAACATATATCGTTTGAACTCTATACACACTAACTACCACAATATCATTTTCTAAGCTTATATCATGGTTTTCTTATTTATTGGAAATAACACCTTTAACACAATTTATTGGAAATATACATACATATATAATATAAGAGATAAATAAGATTACAGAGAAAAGTGAAATTATACCCATGGACTATATATAATAACACGTAATATTATAAGATTAACATCAATAATAACAAAACTATTCAGAAATATTATATATATATTTTCCAATCAAACATATTTGGTTTAAACTACTCTTTATTTGCTTAATTGGTTTAGTACAACAAAATTTATCCACATCCAGGGCCAGCTATTAGAAGGTTGGCTCATCAGAAACATTCAGCCAAATGATCCAAAAAATTTAACTAAGGGAGATACGTATGAATTTTCAAGATTCTCAGTCATACATAATTTACGACATCGAAAGCTCACCCAACTGCCGTACTACATTCAGATCAACCGAAAGACAATAGCATCGGGAGTTACAGACATCGGTCCAATATTCCCTGCTCACAACTTCTCTCTTTAGAATTACAAAAATCTATTGCGCTTATCCACTACACCCACCTACTTACCACGTAAATAAGTCAGTCCAATATTAATTAAAACAAACATGAATGTTTATTCTAACTCAAAATCAATGTTGATGCCACGATTGGTCTAAGGCTGAACAGGTAAGTCTAGCACTATAGGTAAAAAACGAAATCATAATTCTCTTCATACATACACCTTTCTTCATACTTACGTTTATTCACATTTTAAACAATTTTATCATTGTTTCTTTTTAAAATTCTACTATCACCACACTTTTACGCGCAACGCGCGGAGAGAGGACCTAGTTAAGAGGAAATAGAGTTGTTAAAAACCCCGTACGTGTAGCTTTATTATTGGCTTTTCTTTTTTTTTGCCCTCTCTCTCTCTCTCTCTCTTCCTCTTCATCTTCGTTCTTTGTTTTTCTTTTTGGTCTGAGAAATCGATGGGGACAATAAATTCGGGTGGGGATCGTTTTCGGTGGTGTAGATGGAACGTGGTTGCTATCAAGGAGATCGCCATGGAGATCGCGATGTCGGGGATTTTCATCTCGAGGAAGATCAATTAACCCAACATCATCAGCTTCATCGACATGATCGAGGTTCGTCTTCTTTTGCTCTTCTTGACATGATTGAGGATGTTGTTAGCTCGTATAAAGCTCCCATCTTTCTTGGACCAGCTTCACCACAACAGGTTTGGCTCTCAATGCTCTGTTTTCTCTCTTATGACCTTTGGCTCCTTTGCTTTCTGAGACAATTAGTGTTTGATTCTAATAAAACCCTTGAAATCAATTTAAACAAGTGAAAAAGTAAGGAAACAGATATAGGAATTTGACATTTAGAACCTCCATCTCCATGTAATGACGATGTTGGTCAACTTGTTGCATGCATAAGCTTTGATCTGTTCTGTTTCACTTAACCAATTGATAAGAAAGAAAAAAAATGTTTTTGGGTTCTTTCTAGATTTGGCTCTGTTCTTGGTTATGAGCTCACCTATTTTGTATCATCTTATACACATAAGCTTATGATGCACTTGATCCAGCTGGAAACATCACCATAAAATGGGATATCTTTAGCTGGACTGCTGATGGCTATGTGGTAACAAATATTTATAACTTCATCCCTCAATACCACTTGTTATATAATCAAATTCTTGTGTTCATAGTTGCCATACTAACCAACTCATAATATTTTCTTCTATCGTCAGGCTGTTGTATCAATCTTCAATTTTCAACAATACCGTCACATTCAAGCCCCAGGTTGGCAACTAGGATGGAGTTGGTATAAAAAGGAAGTGATATGGAGTATGGTTGGTGCACAAGCCTCAGAGCAAGGAGATTGTTCTAAGTTCAAAGGCAACATTCCTCATTGCTGCAAGAAAACCCCCACCGTCGTTGACTTGTTACCGGGAACTCCATACAACCAACATATATTAAACTGTTGTCGAGGCGGTTTGATTAGCTCCTGGGCACAAGACCCCGCAACAGCCGTGGGAAGAACAACCTCCAGCCGCTCTTGCAATGTACACAGCATATGTGTCCCATCAGAGTTCATTGGCATGTGAAAACTAACTACAAATAGTACTGGCGTGTGAAGGTCACAATCACAAACTTCAACTACAATATGAATTACTCGCAGTGGAATTTGGTTGTTCAGCATCCCAACTTCGACAATATCACTCAACTTTTCAGCTTTACACTCCCACAACGTTAGATTCAGATCTTGTACGCTTTGAGCTTATCATTAAGGTATATATGCTCAAAAACACTTCTCACCCTGATCTGGATTTTGAATCTAGTGTTCTAGTGTTTGTTTAATTTTTGTGTCAAATTCTATAGGAAGTTTTACTTTGTTTCTTTCATGTTTGTTTAAATTTTTTTTAATATTAATTAAAAATTTGTATTTCTATTTTTAATATGTTTCTATGTCATATTTGTTTAAATTTTATGAAATCCAATAATTTATAAGTTTTGTTAAATTTAAATTTAATAATTCAACTTCTAAAAAAAAAATATTTAAGAACTTCAAAGAGGTTCTATCATTGGACCATGAAAAATTTAATTAACTTAGAAAGGGTTCTAAACTTTTCGATTCACAAAATTAATTACTAATTTATTCATTAGAGTCCATAAAGATCTCTAACCAATGGACTTGATCTTAGTGAGAGCATATCATAAACAAAACTCTAGTAGTTTTTAAAATAAAATATTAATATTTTATATAATGTAATCATGTAATTAATTTTAAATTATAAACATACCAAACCAGTAAGATGACAAGTGTGCACAAAGTTCCTGAATAATTTTGTAAAAATTTCTTCTTCATGAATCGGTTTTTCTTGTTTTTTTCTTGTATTTTATAATAATATTTATAAAAAGATATGAAATACCATGAATGCTTAACATTAGACGATGTAAAATGGTTTCAATACCCTCCCATTTTCAATATTGTTTTTTCAAACATTTCACATCATCTGGAAGAGTTACATTTTATTGATTGTTCTATTTCGGTATGGTTATCCGGACCATTTCAAGTTTGAGTAATAGAATGATCTTTTGACGTAAAAAAAATCTTTTCGCATCATCTTATCTCTCTTCTACCTCATTTGTTCAACACCCAGTTTAATCTATACATCTATAATAGTTTGTTTTAAAAAATTTAACACTCTACTCCACAACCCTTAATTCATATTTTTGTTTTTTACGGTTAACTTAAAAATTAAAATAACATAACTTTTAATAATATTTATTTTGAATTATTATACTTAGCTTAATTTTTAAATAATATCAAAATATGTATTAATAAAACAATCAAAATTAAGAACATATTTTTTTTAAGTAAGATATTGTTAAGTAGGATATTTATTATTATTGAGATCTATTTAATAAGAAAAAAAATTTAAAATACTAAAATAGTTGATTATAATGAAAATGACATTTTTTCTGTATCTAAATGAAACGTGAGCCGTCTCTATTTATAGATCAAAAAAAAATTGAATTTTGATATAATTTTGATATTTTTTTTAAAAAAATTATTATATAATAAATGTGTTTGAATTATTGGGTGATGATAAAAACAAAAGAATTCTACACAGTTAATCAGAACATAATATTTAAATCTTAACCAGATTAAAATTTTTTTGATAAAGCCAGTGTGTGATGCGCTCACTTTTTTTGCCTAATTAGAAGGCGAAACGTGGGAGCACTGGGCCACAAAAAAAATGTTTCAACCGCTCAAACTTTACAACAGGTGTGTTTATGCCACGTAGATGAGCCCAGTTTATCAACACCTTATGCGATAGTTTCAACTGTTGAACCCCACCGTGGATGATCTTGGACAGAATAATTATAGTGATGGGCTGACAGAAATATATATTTAAGAAAATACTAAATGTCCAATCGAATAGACCGACATCATATGACATATATTATTTGAATAATTGAAGTAAGATATTTTGTTAAGTTAATAATATATTAATATGTGTGGATGCAGTTGCAGCCAAAATGACAAAGATATTTGTTTATATGCTAAAGAGAAAATTCAGTGATGCTTTTATTATGTTCCAAAAGAAAAAGAAAAAAAAGTGATGCTTTTATTAACCAAAGGCACTTTATCACTTTACTACCGCTTCAAGCGATCGCGTAGAGTAATACGCTTTCTCGCTTTTTCACTTTCGCCAGTATTTTTTTTCTTTTTTATCACAACTTATATTATAAAAGCTTAGAGATCAACAAAGTTTACCATCAAAGTAGAAGATCCCGGAGCCATGCTCGACGGTGAGATGACAATAAAAAGCATTGCAAAACATTGAAAGATAGAGCTTTCAAAAGACGAGTCAAGCTCAGCGGTATAAAGAGTCCCATGGAGAAACTTCATCTTTTTCCTAAAACGAACTGATAGTCGAAAACGACGTTGATACACCTGTAAGCAACAGTTGGAATGATGACCGACAAGAGCTTTTGGTGAGAAGCTCCATGACCGTATAGAAAACAAAGTCCTAACTGACTTAATTTGGCATTGACTAGAATAGATGGACTATGTGAATCCAGTAATGAGTAGATGACTATATCCACGACATTGAAAATATAATGAGGCTTGACGAGAACTTCTAAAGCAACGATGAGCAATGAGTTAAGACAAGAGCTTCTAGTTCCAGCATTACCGTGAAGGAACCATGAAGGTTTGGCCGAACAAACGCCAAATTGCCAGTCGTCGGACTCAAACAAGCTTTGAATGAACGAGCTAGAGTCGGGATTTTCAGATGGGCGAGCTTCTTGTGGTGATTGCATAGGAGAGGCGCGACTACGCAGCGGAGAGCTAGTCTCACGTCCGGTAGTGACTCGTCCAGGAGGCGGTGGCGTAGCAGGTATTAGATCTGGCTGGCGATGCATATAATCGAAGAGGTGAGAACGACCAGATCCGGTGAGGCCTCCCTCGAGCTGAGAAGCTCCGGCGTTTCTAACACCAAGAGGAGACGCAACAGGGACGAGAGGAAGTGTAGAGGAAACGGCGACGGCGTTGTGAAATCCGGCCCGGAAGGGAACATGGTGAGCTGAGGAGCAGTGTGAAGAGAGTAACATCGGGAGGAGAGTAACGTCTGGAGGGTCTGGTGGTTCCGGAGGGATGACGGGAGAGAGACCTTCAAACGGAACGTTCAAACACGACGACGACGGCGGCGGATCTGGAGGGGACTGGATACATGACGGAGGAGTAGTGACCATCATAGCCATGGAGAGGAGCATGGCTGCTTCAGAGGGAGGAGGAAGGAACAGCGTGGCTGAAGCAGGGAAGATCCATCGGAGGCGCCTTGGGATGCGGGTCTGAGAGAGTTTCTCTCTTGGGCCTGTCTCGCAAATCGCCAGTATTCAATTATACAACAAAAAGATTATACATTTGGTTTCGTTTATACGGGTTATATCGCACGTGTAGATTCAGTAGGAACATGTTCGAACACAAACTGAAGTGTGTTTTGACCTCACTACGTTTAAATCTTTGTTCACCAAAACCACTCTCTACATCTTCTCTTGGTTGTTCTCAACTTCACCCGCCGCCACATATTGCTTCCCGTAACCATTATCCCATTGAGGCTAAGCCCTTCACTTTCCTGCACAATCACAAATTGTACCATATGATTCAGCTCTTAATTCATCGCACATATTCAAGATTAGGCTGCTTAAGTTTGGTACCACTGAACAACACTCATGGATCTTTTATTTATACTCCTCCTGTTCAGTAACAGCAAAGCCTCTCTATGAATCAGCAACTTCGCTATCTTCCAGCAAAGCAACCATCAGCCACGTCAGCTCTAATATTCGGTTATCTATCAGTGAGATTAACATCTTGTCATCTGGCCATCTCAGCAAACTACAGAAACAAAAGGTCTTCAATCGAACAATCACTTAAACTGAGCCAGTTATTAGGACAAAGGTGTTCAAAGGGATTGTCTGGGGTAGGTTCATCAAGAGGATGCTTTCTGTTTGTATACTAAAAGGGAAACACTTCTCCGTGCTAGATAATGCAGGGAAGAACATAAACTACTGGTAATGGACCCACTAAAGTACAGTGAATGGCGATGGGAGGACAAAACTGATGGGATTGTCAAAGATACGTATAGAGGAAACCAACCACCAGGTTTTATACCGATACTAGTGGCATTATTATTCTCTTAAACCATGTCCCCGTCTCCTATCCATGTTGGAGCCTCGAAAATTATCAAGTGCATGTAATCAAGATTGCACTTCTGCTCGGTTTCCTTTCCTTCTCTTCACCATCAGAGCTGCTCTTATTTAAAAGGTTTATCCCTCTCGCTCTTTCCTTCTCTTCTAACGCTTCTTTTCCGTCTCGTCGATGATTTTCTCCTTGACAGACAGTAACAAGTTTGCTGCATTTCTATGCCTCAATTTTTCTCATCTCTTAGCTTTCTCTGTTCTTCCACTAGTCTTCCAACTTCTTCTCTCTACCTCTCCTCTGAAAGCTCCTTCTCTAGCCTAGCTTGTCTTTTTCTACCCTGTCTCATGATATTTTGGAAATAGAGTAGTAACATTTTGCTACTGAATCACTCAAGTAAATGACATGATATTTATTTTGTTTTGGTATAGCATTTTATTTGGAGTTGCTTGAACTCATTATTAATCAAGCAATCTATAGAGAGTTGCATTATTAACCACATAATCTTTTTTTCTATATGCTGGAGTCTTGCATGAGATTAAGTAGTAGTTTTTTCCTAGGAAATGTACAACAACTGAAACAATATTTCACAAACACAATACCCAGAAGAGAACATATCAATATGTTCAAGTACAATTATAAACATTAATTAGAATGACTGAAACAACCAGAAGAAGATGAAAAAAAGTGAAAGCAAAAGAAAGGATCCGAGGCCGAAGCTGTCTGAGTCAGTGGAAGTCGCAGAGGCAGGTGATGGTATAATGAGAAGGGAAGGGATCCATGGAGAGATCCAAGAAGAAGAGAAGACATGGAGAAGCAGAAGGAGAAGTAAGAGAAGGATTCCTACAATGAATGTTCCGGCTTGTAAGATTGGTAATATGTAATCCTCTAATAGCAAGATAAGGTATGAGCCGCAGAGGAGCCATCCAAAGACTACGACGAGCACAAGTGGAAGTACTGGCGACGGCCCTTTGCTCTCCATGTTCTCTCTATCGACACTTTAGCCCTTGGCTTAAGGATCTCTCCATGCATTTCATTACTTTTATATTCGTACGTGACAATTTTTTTAATATACATGATTTGGTTGGATGCATGAGGTTAGATAACCTAATTACCGCAAATTTCTTTTAATATTCCATTATGTTTTATTCTTATGTATGATCAACTCTTATTACTTTCTATATATTATTATGTATATTCTCTTCTTTTATGAATATTCCTATCTAGTGTGTTTTTTTTGGGGACAAACCAATCTTGTTTAACTTCACTATAAATTGCAATTCAATATTTACAGTTTACAACAACTTTTAAATGCGTTTTTCTACATTGTTTGTAAAAGTTGATTAAATGATAACAAAATAACTTAAAACTCATTCATATGTTTTGTCAAATTGCTAATCACATTACCTAATAACCATTTCCTTGTTGCAACTTTTACATTCTCCTTTCTTGAATTGTTCAACTGCCCCTACGTTTGATACGAGAAGATAAACAACCATCTTTGTCTAGGAGTCGGACATTTCTTATAATTCTTTTGATTATTTGATTATTAAATTATCACTCTATATTTTGTTTAAATAAATCGAATTTTGTTTCGGACTCGGAAGAAAAAAAACCCAAGAATGAAAGTTTGTTTATCTTACTCAAAGAGAGAAGACATTCACATTTTGGTAAACTCTATTTAGCAAAATATACACAGTTTACACATTTACAAAATATACACAGTTTACACAAGGACCCATATCTTTAATAACTTTCTTTCATCGCTAAGAAGAAAAAAATGCATTTCGAAGGCATCAACAGAGTAGACTATTGATGTTGAGGCTTGAAGCTAAACATCTTATAAATTAGAGGCTATAATATACTCGCAAACCTCTCTAAGTATAAAGTACAAAGCTCTTCGAAAGCTTTGTCCAGAGTTTGAGATTTGATAATAGTTACATAGATTAAAATTCTATAGAAAAAAAAGGGAAACAATAAACATAACCCAAAACAAATCAGTTCCATCTTTTTGTTTTTGTGTTTTTTTTTTGGGGATACGAATAACTTAAGGAAACAAAACAAACAAGTTAGAAAGCTATACCAGTTCCTATACCGGTCTAACGAGCAAGTTTTTTGTGATCAGATCAGAGCTACAAAGGAGGGAACTCCTGATCATCCGTCAAATTGTATGATTGCCTACATGTTACCCTACACGCACATACCACAATGAATGAAATAGTCACAGTGAAGCGGATTTGATGATCAAAATATTAAATACTTCAATGACGTTTTAATGGTGTCAGAGAATATGATGTACCGATCTTCCTGCATGGAGGAGGGTATAGATGTTGCGATATCACTTTGCTTGCTTCCCTCAGGATGGTCACGTACTTCAGCTGGTAGAGGCTCACATGGATGATTTATAAACCCATTGGTACCAAAGAAGCTTCCAAGTATACCAGCTTGACTAATATCACAACAGCCATTTGTTTGGTTGGGATAATGATGAAGATGACGGTGTCGTCGCTCACGGCTGTTTCCGTCACGGAAATTCATTTCTGATGGCCATTGTGCCGTGCTACCGCCGTTGTTAAGCCGTTGTCTATCCCCGTATTGGTTCTGCAGCAAAAGAAATGTTAAGAGGTCACATTTTTTAATTAGAGATGTGTAAGTAAATACCATATTGGAGAAGTATGTCCCAGTTTCTTGATGCTTAGTCAATTCCTCGAGACCAGAATCAGCATTTAGAATCATCTGAGGGTTCATATGAAAGACATGAGCGCTATTATCCGGGATGAATGGCAGTGCGTGTGGAAACACTTCCCATGAATTGTTATCCGGAAGCTGAGTCCATAGTGGAGACATAGGACCGTTTTGGACATAACCAAGCTGCCAGCGTCCATATACCAAACTGTAAAACTGGCTGTCATTATCCCCTGTGAGGTCAGCCAGAACATTTGGAGTGCCGGCATGCATGTCTTCTTTAACTCTTCTAGAATCAGCAAGACATGAATTCTCGTGCAGTTTCTCCGCAACGTTTCCATTTAATACTTCACCGTTTTCGATCCGATTGAGAGAATGATGGCCACTCCTATGCTTACGTAGTAGCATGTTCGAGAAGAAGTTTCGAAGCTCAAAACTTATGTCTTCCTCTGACTGCAAGATGATTTGCCGAAGCTTACGAGCACCAAATGTGAATGCAGTTCGTATCCGATTGAAGTTAGCTGTGTAAGAGAAAACAATTTATCCACGAGAGCTTTATAATTTTACCAAAACAGTAAAGAAAAGAAAAGAAAAGGAGTCTCAACCTTTGTTCACGCTGCGACCAAGATTGTTATTTTCTTTAAGTGGGTCAATTATATTAAGATACTTTGATGGAAACGCACGTGGATTTGTCTCTAAACCTTGTGAAGGTACATTACAATACATCACCAGACAGTCATTGAGAAAATCACTTGTCAGCAGTAGATCTTGCCCGCCATTTTCCGGAGTATCAACTATATAAATCAAAGAAATGCAGACACTGAGATCACAAAAGCTAGGGCCGTTTTAGCACGTGCAAGTGGAGCTGGCCTTGATTCTAAAAAAGTTTCAAAACTTTTAATTTTTAATTATACTTGTAAATTTTTCAAAACAATCAAACATATATGGATGGAGCTATTAACTTTTAAAATTATATCATTACTTCTTTAAATAATTTGAGACTGGCAATTAACATCTCAAATTTAGATAAACTTAAGCCAAGATGCTTACCAACAATTTCTGGTAGAGAGGAACGGCAGACAGGACCGCTCAAGCTAATGCAATACTTGTCCCAGTCAAACTTGCTGAAATACTCCAAGAATTTGTATAAAACCTGCAGAAAACAAAAGCTCAATGATATCAAATACGAGACTAAACAATGATTTGTCGCTGAAGATAGCTGAACACTCTTACTGCTAGTGGACCATCCAGCGATGAGTGGAAGAGATTGAAAATATGTAAGACCAAAGTCTCCAGAGCATATGTGGATATCAATCCATGTACAGCCCCGAGAATATGGCTCTCGTAGAAGCACCAAGCTTTGATGAGTATGATACTTCTCTTGAATAGATGGTCCTTTCCAATGAGGTGATCCATCTGCGTAAATCAAATCGTCAACATCATCAATCTTTGACATCCTTCAAAAATTGCTAATACGAACATTGTTCTAGGCAAATGCCTTTCAAACATGTTACTACAAGGTTCTGCACCAGAAGTATGATCACAACATAATGATACCGAAGAGGACAGATTACCTTCTCGAGAAAGCATAGAGTAGAAATCCCACCGAGCTGATTAAAAGAGATATCAACCACAAGGTTCTGCACCAGACATGTCACAAGCTTAACCTGCAGCAAGTAGATAACAAAAAAAAAAAAAAAAACACATGATCAGCATGCATAAACACCCACATACTTAACGGCCGAGGCTAGTTTTCAAAGTATAAAATAGCATAAGAGATTTTACATAAACAAACCTCAGCACGTATCAACTTCACATCCATAATTATAAACCGGGCATCCACATTATGTTTCTCCCTCTCATTCTCAAGCACAGCCAAAACTTTATGGGCCAGTTCATCATCGTTCCACGGTCCACCAAAAGCTGTGAGATCAATGTCTCCATCAGGAAGATACGTTTTCAATGGGACTGATCCAAAAGCATGTACCTGACAATACACATAAGAATAACAAGACAGAGCGAGCATAACATGAATATTTTGCTATAACACTGCACCCTGATTAAAACATAGTCGATTTCAATCATTAAACGCACGTGACTTCAAGATGTTAATGCAGACAGAAGCCAAATGTAATAACAACATTAACAGAGAATGTTTTTAAACAAAGGAATGAACCTCGCATCCTAGTGTCATTTTGATTAGTCTTTGCATATAATCAGTCACATCTCTTCTTCGATCCTCGGACGCAAGTGTTGGATGAACTTGCTCTATAATCTCACGGGTGGCTTCCTCCATTCTGTTCCAGAACTCAGGCTTATTAGCCAGAGACAGAGGCGGCGCAGCCATGGAAGAGGACAGAATAACGATTGATACGAGAGCAACCGATTGATCAAAACACGAAAGGAATCAGTTCGTTGTAAGCTACGCCTTTGAATTTGAATTCGGCGATGGCCAAAACAAAACAAGCGAGTACAAAGGAAGAGGATGTGATTGGTTTCGAAGTGATTAATGTTCAAAGGTTCGGTTCTGTTGTGTATTAATGTTCTTTCTCTCTTTTTTTTTTTAATTTGACTGCAATCAATAAAGTTTCTTCCAGACCCCTTTGTGACTGATGACGATGAGCTTTTCTTATTCTTAGCGAATGCAGTATTTGGAAAGGGAGACCAGCATTAACTAGATTTGGATTCTAGACACCATTTTGGAGTTTGGTTATTGATTCGTCAGTTATACATTATTATGTCTTTTTGATTTAGTCTGAGTTTGGTCAATTTTTAAGAGATTTAGTTCGATGTTTGTCTTTCTATTGGTAAAGAAAGTCAAATTTTGAGTCCGAATTATGATTTTTTGGGTATTTTGGATGCTTGCTTAGATTGTGAGGTGATTAGTTTTTTTTTTTTGGTTTATAACTTAGCATATTAAATTAAATTTGGTTAGTATAACAGTTTTTTTCGGATAACCGTTATCGTTAGTTAATACTTTATATTGTACCCGCGTCTTTTATTGAAGAAGTCAGTATAAACATCTTTCATAAAATTAAAATTAATTAAAATTTTAAAATTGATATTTTTTAAATAACTGTTACTGTTAGTTAATACATTATATTGTAACCGCGTTTTATCGAAGAAGTTGGTATACACATTTTATCTTCACAAAAACAAAAAAGAAAAACTAAAATCTTCGGATCGTGGTTTTCAAATAACCGTTATTGTTAGTTAATCTTTTATATTGTATCCGGGCTTTTATTGAAAAAGTCGGTATAAATATTTAATCTTTAGAAAACTAAAAATAGACTAAATCCTAAAACCGATCTCTAATATTGCACAAAAAAAAAGATATACGAATAAATTTTCTGGATCCTTGATATTTTTTTAAAAAAATATGCACAACTTATCTAAAATCTAATCATAAATATCCATTTTTCTCAAACTAGACATACTGAGTGCAAATACTCAATTTAAAAAGGTTCATGCAACATCTACCAGCACCAAATTAAATATATGGTATCCTATGTTATTTTTAAAGACACATTCTTAATTCACTAATTGGCTAATATCAATCTACGAAGCACCGATATGGCATATCAGGATTAGGGAGGCACATGAGGTTCTATCATGTAGCTTTGATGCAATGTTTTCCACCTTTTCCTTGCATATATTTTAGTTAGTGGTTTGCCAAATTTTCGTCTATGAAAATATTAGTTGGAAAACATATAACTGAAAAAAAAAAATTAGCCCATTAATTATTAGCTTTTAGAAAAATATGTACACATGGAGCTGACCTATGACCTTAAATATGCACACAAAGACAATATCCCTGTTCCTTCCTCAAACGCCAAGCGGGCAGCGACAATAAATAACAAGCATGAGAGAGAAATAGTGATGCATCGTTATTATACGATTGTCGCTGGTAACTGCCGCCGGTGGCCTTTTTACCATTTCTATAGCCGCCGTAAATTTTAGCTGCTCACGCACATGTATTACGTGCCGCTAGCGTTCAATTTTTGCATCTTCAAATTCATAATTTTGCCTTAGAAGCTGACCTGTCACATAAGATCTCTTTATATTTTTTGATTGTTTGTTATTGTCGCTGAGTTCAGTAAACGAACATGGCTAATAATCAACAGAACGGTAAATATTTTTCTACTAAGTATTGGCTCCTTAAAATATTAAAGTTATGTTGTGCTACAAGCACATGCTTGATTAAGCTTACATTGGTATTTTTTACTTTACATTTATAATTCATCTGCATATATATATATTTTTAGATAGGGAAACTTATGTCTTATATTTCAAAAAAAAATCATATTTGATATAAAAATTTATTCCAAAAAAATCCATAATACATAAAATCTAAACTAGCCTAAACTTGAAGGTGACCCAAACAAATTCAAAATCTTTGATAATGTTATCAATTAAAATCTTTTCTAGATCCATCATTAGTTTCAATTTCGGAGTTAATAAGTTTTCCGGTTGGATCTTTATCCCCATTTTCAATATCTATTTATGTTTGTTGTTTTTTTTCAAAGTTTCAAAATCAAAATCAAAATCAAAATCAAAATAAATAGTAAAGTTTATGGTTTATTCCGCCATCATATCCAATGAATGAATAAGATTTTTTTCCCTAGAATCATATATATTTGCGGATTTTAATGTTCTCACCACTTCTTAATTAATCATTAGGTTTGAATTCTACCATGAAACTTTTACATGAAACTGTGAATTTCATTTTTAAGTCTATTTTCTCAGTTTTAAATTTAGTCGTCTCTTCGGTAACAAAAAAAAAAAAAAAAATAGTTGTTTCAAGACTATTAACTTTTTTTTTTTTGTTTTGGGAACAATGAATCTGCAAAAGCAGAGTAATGATCAAATACTGAATCAACAAGTTGGGTTGGGCTAAAGTTTTGGCCCAATAAGAGTGCTCTGTCGGTTGCTCATCATCGCCACCGTCTAAGTTCCTCCGTTTCCAGGCGAAAATGTCACGGAAGAAGCAAGTTATGGCGGCGGGAATGGTTGCCGTGGTGGCAGGATCGCATCCGTGGAACTCATTGATCCAAGCTCTACTTCTGCTATCACTATCGTTTCCGGCGGCGCTTACAGACCAGGAGCAAGATGAGGCAGCATATTAGCTGAGCTGAGCTGAGCTTACTATCTAATTTGAAGGTTCTCTTGTAGTTCGAGAACGACTTGGGATGATCTTTGCTGTTAATCGCGAGGTACTGCGTATATGATTAGGTTCTTGGTGTTTACGGATTATAATACCTTTTTCTGGAAATTAAATTGATATCGTGTTAATTTTTGTAGGTGTTGATTGATCCCCATAGCGAAACCTATATGGCCTACACTGGAGCAGATCCTTATTAAGATGTGAGATTACTGCTCAGATTATAATCTTGTAGGTGTGGCCATGTTAGTGGATAGTATCTAGCAATTTCTTGTTGTTGTTGTTGCTCAAGTAGCGCTAATGATGAAGACACAGTGATGATTCTGTCTCAGACTGTTTTTGCAGATTGTGTTCTTATTATCTATTTTCTGCTGTTGAATGTGGAGTACGATGTTGCTTTGTCCACAACTTCTTCTTGTTTGTACATTAGTCATGTGCTGAGTTGGTGTCTGATGTGTGGCTATGATTTTGTTTTTTTTTTAATTGCTTTTTGCTGCTGTGCTGAATATGTAGAGTACTATGTTGATTTGGGTTTCAGCTTCTCCTTGTTTGTAGATTAGTCATGTACTCATATGCTGATTTCATGTCTGGTGTGTGGTTATGGATGACTTTTTCATGCAGAAAATACCAAGTTGGAAGTGGAAAATTTTCTTATTTGGCTTATAAGTTCCAATGCTTGATTTCAATTTGGTATGTTTAGCATTGAGTCATTTATTTACTTTGGCTGATCAGTAAATTTGGTATGTTTAGCATCAGTTTCTAGTCATTTATAAGCTTTGCCTGATTAGTAAAGTTTCTGTGTTTAGCATTGGTTTGAGTCATTTCGGTGTGGCTTGATTTTTTTTTCGTTTGCACGGAGATATTATGGAGGAGTTTTGCTTGGAGTCACAGCTCAAGTTATCGACATTCCTCTTAGCTGTACGTAATACTCCTTATCTAGCTCATTTTTTACTCTCCTGAATCCTGATTTAGGTGTCTCCTTATCGTCTGTCTTCTATATGAATAAGTGTTTTTTTTTTCTGAACTACTAAATACGAATCTGGCCTAATCAGATATGTCAAGTCTTACGCTCAAATCTGAAAACTCAAAAATATCTGACATTATTTGGTGGTAGCGTCTCAAGATTGTGATGCCTTTGTTGCTTAAATCCCATGTCTTATGCCTAGTTAATCTCTCTGCTATCTATTATATCTAGGGTCTTACAATCTAGTGAAAGTTATATATTCACCTTCTTGGAGGCATTGGTTGTCCAAATACATAGATATTTATATAGAGGCAGTTTGTTTGATCATCTTTATTTTGTTTCTGCTGTTACCTTTTATGTCTATTACACAGGTTGATATAATTCATCTTTCTAGTGGCATTGCTACATGAAGTTTACATTGCCATGGTCATCTATTCTTCCATGATTTCTTTGTTTCGTAAAATGTTTATGTTAATATAGGGTTTGATAATGAATCTCATAGTTTCGATGCTCTGATTTTTGAATTTGCAATTTTGCTTCCACGGCCATAGAGTGGCACTCACTCTCTTCAAATATTGAAAGAAAGTGTTTTTGTCTGAGCTGAGATTTTCTTACCCATGAACAGCTTTGAATACACATCCGCAGACAGTTCTGGGATCCTCAACACTGCCAGAGCATATTCTTATTAGAAACACATGGTACAATAACTCTGTTGACCTTTTTTCTCCTCTCTCCTTGATAATAAGCTTATGCTTACAGTCAAGTAGCAGAGCTTCTGAAACATCATGTTACTGATATTTAGCTGAGACCCAATATTGTAACGCAGGAAGGAACAGTCAGAGATTGATGTCTCCTCAGGATGGACTTTGTGTCCTCTTTGTCTCAGGTAAATCATCTTTGTTTTTTTTTGGCTATTCAATAGGAAAAATAGGCTGTTGCTAAACATGCATCTTTCTTTCTTGAACCTAAGTCTTGTTAAATACACTGTTGTAGGTTTGTAAGAGAGACTGTTGTGGAAAGCAGCTCGAATATTGAAGAATTTGGCAATGCTGACTGAGAGTCATAGTCAAAAGTATGTATACTAATCAATAAGGTTAATTCTTTATCTAGGATTAACCTTATTGATGAAGAAAAACAATTCCAGAAAACGAAGAAATTTGACCAAAGTTGCAATAGTCGAAAGCAAATCTATGTATTTGCCATTAGGTTGTTCCAGACCATGTTTTGGAAGAGAATACACTAGTTTGTTGTAGGTCTTCTTGCTAGCATAAATTAAGGAATCAACAAATTGCTAGCATAAATTGCAAGAAATTAACTTTCATGTAACGTACATATATAAGATTTTGTTGTTTTAAAAGCCTAAATATCCAATTTACTCTATGTATCTTCTAACAAACTATGTTCTTCATTTTCACCTCCATGCATTAATTCTATAACTACATCAGACGTTGGTTACAATACAAAATGCTAAGCTGGGCATAGAGTAACATGATGATTGGTCTTTTACGTGTCTACAAGAATGATCTACACTTTCTGATCTAGTCTATAGATCTGATCTGACAAAAAAAAAGAGAGAACAAAACGGAGATCAGTATGTAGTAGTTGACATAGATTTACTAAAGTAGTATATAAAACTACAAAGATGAGAAAAGAGAGTAAGCAATGTATTAAATGAAACCAACCACCAACTACACTCACACCGCTCCCCTCACTTTCATGCATTTGCCCTCTTTAGCTCTTCTCTATATAAACACAGTCCTTATTAGCTCTCTTTCATCATCCAAATCCATTCCTTACTTAAGAAAAAAAAATACAAAAAGTTAAGATTATGGAGGGGCTCTTAAAGTTGTCGACGTTGGTGATTGTGTGCATGCTAGTGTCCGCTCCAATGGCGACCGAGGCAGCAATCTCGTGTGGCGCAGTCGCCAGCAACTTGGGCCAATGCATTAACTACCTGACAAAAGGTGGTTACATTTCTCCAGGGTGTTGTTCTGGCGTTCGGAGGCTCAACAGCATGGCTCGGACCACCACTGACCGCCAGCAAGCTTGTCGTTGCATCCAAGGAGCAGCTAAAGCCTTGGGTTCTAGACTTAACGCAGGCCGTGCTGCTGGTCTTCCTGGTGCTTGCCGTGTTAGGATCTCTTACCCCATCAGCGCAAGAACCAACTGTAACAAGTAATATACTCTTTACTTTATATATTTCATTTTACTTAAGGGTGTTTATTGGAATGTTGCTAACCACGTAACTATGTGTTGAATCTATTTGGTTGGTTGCAGCGTCAGGTGAACATGAGAGGATGTATACGTTGAAGGGTTTATCATATAATCGTCGAGAGAGTATTAAAGAATAATTAAGATGTCACTAGTATAAGTGTATCCAAATCATATTTACTGTTATCTGTTGTACGTTTTAGAATTTGTGTGTTTCATGTCTTTCTTTATATACGACGGTCCATTTAATTGGTCGTCTGTGTTATGTATTCCTCTCATGATATATGGAATTACGATATGTATTGTTTCCATCTTGTTGCCACGTTCTGCTTTTAATGCATCACTACTTCCGCAGGACCGTGCACTATAGGAATTTTTTAAACACAAATGTTATCAAACTGACTTAAGCAGAGGTAGAAAAAATATTTATAATCAGTATTAAGATAGTCCACTGGATTAATTATTGTGCTTTAAGTTTGCGAGAAAAGATCGTCACTATATATATGAGGAAAAACAACTGATCCTCACAAACACAAGAGACTTGACTCGTAAACAAGATCAGTCCTTGTGCAGTTTCTTCACACTATGATCATAACTTTTTCGCTTTCATTTCTCACCTTTTCGTTTGTGCTCTTGTTATTTGTTGGCGAGTGTGTGAAGGAATAAGTTGTGAGAGTGTGAAGTTTATGATCATACAATTTAACAGCTTTGACTACGATAGACATTGTCCTAATATCTTTTGCCCGGCTATTTGTTTTACATCCTCTCCTGTTGTCATTTTCCCTTGCTATCTATTAGTAAATCGACCATTATGAAAAACACAAATATAAAGATATATCTTGTAAGAGATAATCTAGGCGAATCAGAAGAAAAACTGAAAAGATTTAAGTAGTATTAGGAAAATTTGAAAAAATATATATATATATCTATTAAAATTTTGATATTAATATCATTATATTAATTTAACAAATTAAATTAACGATCTGTAACAGTTGATGCACAAGACATACATTCTGCTAAGTTATCTCCAATAATGCCTCCAACTCTTAAAACCATTTGATGCTTTCGTTCATTAATATTTTGCTTGGATCATGTCCATTTTTTCCTTTATATCCTTGGACTGCACTTGATCATCATTTTCGGTCCACATGTCCAAAATCTTGTTAGTCTCTTGAACTCGTACGAGTGGCCTCATAATTTGTGCTTGGCAACCTGCTTTGACATGTCCAAATAACGTGGCCGCGCTTCGTTTACATTCATAACTAAATGATTTTACCTTTGCGGAAAATGTTTTTTTTTTTCGTGTGGACATTTGTTTAACGTAATTTAGTCTTTCGTACTATATTCATATATATATATATATATATTTAGTCAACCCCAAGTAGAAATATCTATTTAGATTTCTGATGTTACATCTTCTTGAAACTCAACTACCCAAGATCGGGAAAGCAATGTATTAACGTTGGAATATGTGTACTATAATGTTTAATATTAACTTTTGTATTCATTAAATTTGCATGCATGAGAAATTAAGCATAATTAACGGGTACGCATGATATTCATGAGCTTTCCGAATTATAAAATCTCAAGAAAGTAAAACAATTAATTCAAAACAATAAAAACAAAAAATGGTGTTCCCTTCACAGATCACCACATGCCTCCTCGTCCTAGCCGTCTACATGGCAGCCCCATCAGAGTCAACCATAACGTGTGGGACAGTGACAAGCACACTGGCACGGTGTATAGGCTACTTGACCAACAGTGGTTCATTGCCATCAGACTGCTGCGTTGGAGTCAAATCATTGAACCAAATGGCTCAGACCACACCGGACCGCCGACAAGTCTGTGAGTGCCTAAAATCTGCGGCTAAGGATATCACTGGCCTCAACACCGACCTTGTGGCCACACTCCCTACAACTTGTGGTGTTTCAGTTCCCTACCCCATTCGTTTTAGCACCAATTGTGACACGTACGTCTCCATAACTTGTTCGTTCGTTTGTTTCATAGTATTACTTTCTTTTTCGAATGTGGAAAATAACTTTAAAGCTTTTTTTTATCCTAGGAAATATCTTCAAAGTTCATTTATACACGCGGCTCGAAAAAAAGTACATAGAGTTCAGTTAATGAATATATGTAGGCACTAATTAAACTACAACATAAATACATAGTTCAAAATATCTTGTATATACTAAAGTAAAGATTACGAAGAACAAAACAACAAACAAATCGTTAAAACAAAAAAAAAAAACAAATCGTTTCATTTTTGTAGTAAATGTCAATTTTTGTTTCAGTGTTATTTCAAAAGATATAATCAAATAGAATACAATTCTTTACACATATGAGTATATGACAAAATCAGCTAATTAGATCATCTCTAACAATAGTTAAAATGTCATATACTATCGGTAGCAATTCACGCTCGTAGAAAAAGAAGCGAAAGCTGGTGATCTTTTATTTTCATAACAAAAGTAGTACTTTTGACATAATATTATAATAAAGTTTTAGGGTCCGACCGGTAAGTATTCTGGAAACAAGAAGAACAAATAGAAAATGAACGTAGAAGAACAAAACTGCAGGAATAAAAAGAAATGGTTGTTTCATCCCATATTTAACAAGGAATTAATTTGTTCTTTATTTTTCTACAAAAAAAAAATGGTAGGGAATGAAAAAGAAAAATTATTCATTATGAATTGTGATTTTTTTAAAAAATGTTAGGGAATACATTTTTTCTTCGTCGTTCTTTGGTCACCATTCATACCTTTAATTTGTAAAAGTCAAGCATTCTGGATAATTAGAATAATGGAGTGATAATCCTTCCATTTTTGGTATGATTGTATGAATGTATAAATCCAGTTGGAGTTTCTGTCTTAGTGCATGGTTCCAAGTGTCATGATACATATATTGTTTTGGTATTTCGAATGTTGCAGTATATCGACTGCCGTGTGAAGGAGGCTAGAGATGTACGACTAATCAAAGTTGCAAGCTTTTAACCTTTTTTTTTTTTTGTAACAGCAAGCTTTTAACCTAAATAATAAGTTTCATGCTGCTATTTCCCATTTTATGAGTTCATTCTCATTATGTAATCACCCATTTCATATGGTAATAACTTCTACTAATTAATAACGAAAAAGGAACTATTTTCGCTCTGTTTTTTTTTTCGCACTTTGATGATGTATGTGCGCATACCGAAGTACCATCAGGGATATGGATACAACATCCTGTTTTACATTTGATATGATCAAATACGATGCAGGGTATATATTTTTTATTTTTTTATTTTTTTACTTAAAACGGCATATAAAATCCTAAATTAGCATAACCCATGCTGCCATGCACAGACATTATCGATAATTGTTTGAACGTTCAATCCAAAGATGGCATACACCGTCCAAAATAATTTAACACCTAATACATATTTTAAAAGGCTGCCCTTTTGTATTGAACTCATTATCTACAAGATAGAAGCTCTCAAACTATTATACCGAATAAACTATTTTACATATGATATCCTTAGTTCTTTTTAAACTTGGCGCTTAAACCTAACTACCTAAGGATAGACACGAAGCGGATATCCATAATTCTGAAAGTATTCGTGATCTGTCTACTCCATCCAGATAATCAACTTTTGGGTTTGTACCATGAGAATGATAAGTATATCCCGATATTCCAAAAAATTATATTTTTTTACCGGATGACGGATGTCAATACAACTGAAGGGACGACATACACGCGTAGAAACGATGATTTGGGGTTTAAATTTTAGACTTTCTGAGATAAGTAAATAAATATGCAAATTAGGCTTGAACTCGATCGTGCCATGACGTTAACTACACAATAAATTCACTTTTCAGACACGTTATATTTTAGTAAAAAAATACGTTATATGTGACCGGCTTATATGGGCGAATTCACGATGCAACTCATCACATTAATATAATATTGAAGTTTCACAATCTATACTATTAAAAGAGAAACATTCTAAAAAAATCTACTTAAAAAATTGTTTGGATCCATTCATTTTGGTCCAAGCTATTCTATACAACCAAATATTAATAATTTAATCCTATTATATTAACCAAAATCTATGTTCGATTAGAATTGGTCAACACACCCATCTAAAAATACGTGATATGTTATGATTATTATTTTCTACATTACCTAAGTAAGATATTCCTCTAATAACATACACTAAAGTCTTAAACGTGAGTAGGATATATATTTTTAATGTTTCGATGAACCACCATGGAAGATGTATTCATGCTTCTGTGAATTTTTTTTTTGGTCGAATGTTTATGTGAGTTTTGGAGATTATATTTGCAACACTATGTTAGTCGTCATCATCTTGCAGTTTCCGCTTCATGTTACTACAACACATAACAAGTGCCATGTGGTAGAACATGGCAATCATGTCTTATTGGTAATGAGTCGTCGGGTCACGAGTCAGTCTGTTTCAAAAACAATTATTATCAGTCCAATTGAAAACGGGTTATATGCAATGGAGCCGAGGAAGACAAAAAAGGAGAAACAGAAAAGGAAAATCAGAAGAAAATCCTCACCGGCTATTAATGAATCTTTCAAAAAAATTTAATTTCGAAATTTAAGGAAATTTTAGATTTGAGATTACAATATAATCTAGAAACTTAACAAATAGCTATCTCTATGGAATTATCAATTTATTCTTCAGCGTATTTATTCACAAATATAATAATTATAAAATGATAATTTTACTAAAAAATATTAAACATATAAAATGAAACACTTTTGATCAAATCTTTCACTTAAATCCACACATAACTACACTACAGAATACCTTAAATCAATAACATCAGCTGCAATCATATAAAACTTTTTTATTCAGTTAAATATTTCAACTACATGTATTCCATGTCGCTAATTTGTTAAACAAAAGTATGATATATCATTTGACTCAAAAATTGAGAGATATTAAATCTTTAATCAAAGATCTTTCCAAAAACATTTGTTTCAATTTTTCAGCTTAACCTTACAAAACCTTTGATTTAATGTGAAATCTTACAGAAATCAGAACGCTTTTACGAATCATATGCTCATAATGAAAACTATTTTCAAAAAAAAACTCACTAATAGACCTACAATATTCAGACACATCAAATATTTACAAAATCAAAATTGATAAAAATACTTTAGAAAACTATATGTTACAAAAATTATATATATTATATTAACTTAAATTTTATTATTTAATATAAGTTTAAGAATATTATAAATCATATAACTTTATATTATTAAATTATCCAAAAATCTGTTAAACATATCTTAAATTTCACCAATTCAACAAACGTAACTCTTATAAAGCGCACACACAATATACTGTAAGAGAGTAGGCTTGGGCATTCGCGTTTTTGGATCAAGTACAGATCATTCTTTTCCGGTCCGTATTTTACGAGTCCATACATGTGGCCCTAACTAGGTATCTAATAATTTTTGGTTTGGATTCAGGTAGGTTCGTTTATTTCAGATCTGGATGGGTCCGGGTCTATAATTCATATACCTGTAATTTTTAGGTAAATAACGGATCGTTATTCGTTCAGGTATTGAGGACCCGAAAAAACTCGAAGTACCAGAAAAATCCCAGAAACACGAAAAATACTCAAAAACTCAAAACTACCTTAAAATATTCAAATATCCAAAAAATCCAAAAATTTAACATGACCAGAAAAACCAAAAATACTTAAAACTTTATCCACATACCAAAATATATTTTTAAAAATTTTGAAATTTTATTCAGAACTCAAAACCGAAAATCTGAACCCGTAACTTAAAAATATCCGTTATACCAAAAACATATTCATAATATCCAAAAATACCTAATAACAAAATATTTTGGGTACTTTGGTTACCCAATAAAGTCTTGGATAGGACCCGTACTCGAATAAAGCCCCACGGGTCCAAAGAAATACACTATAGATACTTTTTCCTTGACCCAGACCCAAACCAAACCTGATTTCGAGTTGGTTTCGGATAAAATACCTAGATTTAAGAGAGAATTACGTAATAATGTACATACAAAACCCAAATAAACTAATTGATAAATTATATATTTTTTTAAAAAAATTATCTTCTTCTATATAATACGAATTTGTAACATAATAATGGAAAACAATTCTAAAATACTAATTCATATAAAAATTATTTACAATTTAAAATCCCGCGCTTTTGAAGCGCGGGTCAAAATCTAGTTTCAA
This sequence comes from Brassica oleracea var. oleracea, assembly GCF_000695525.1. Lineage (NCBI taxonomy): Eukaryota > Viridiplantae > Streptophyta > Magnoliopsida > Brassicales > Brassicaceae > Brassica > Brassica oleracea. The sequence continues at coordinate 39,334,152 of NC_027754.1, read as the reverse complement.
TTAAAAAACAAAATCTAGGTCTTGAGAGCGACCAATGGCGACCACGCCGCCGCGTGTTTCGATTGAAGATTCTAAAGGTTCCCCGGCATCCGGAAACGATGGTGGTGCAGAGGTATCGAGCAAGGAAGGTAATGAGGTCACCTCTGAGATTTCGAAGGAGATTGGAGGAGTTGTGGAGGAGTTGAATGCTGCCGACGGCAGCCTAAGTGTGGGGGGAAAAATGGCGAGTGAATCTGAGGTTTCGGTATCGTTGTCGGAGTATCGGATCGTCAACGACAAGGAGGATCTGATTTCAAGGGAGATGTCTCTGCCTCCGGAAGTTGAGAAGGAGAAGAATTCTTATGCTGAGGTTGTGAGTGAGGGCTCGACGCCGAGTCTTGTTCCAGAGTTTACAGTGGTCGACGGTGTCGCGGACATCGAAATTCCTGTGGAGGTTTTTGAGGATGTTGCGCCGCTATGGAAGAGTTGTGTGGTTGGGTATTTCATGGGTGACTCGCCGTTTATCGGATCAATTCATTCTACGGTAAACAAGATATGGAGTTCTCAGAAATCGAAGATTGACGTCCAGTTCATTAGCAAACGAACAGTTCTCTTCAGAATTGGAGATGAGCTGGTGAGGAACCGGGTCTTGAGGAGGAAGTACTGGCACATTGCTGATGTACTTTTAGTGGTCAGTGAGTGGAATCCGGAGAGTGCTCAGGCTCCCCCAGATCTCAGTGCTCTGCCTCTGTGGGTGGATTTGGTGAATGTTCCAGGCTACCTCTACTCGTTGGATGGACTTCGTTTTTTATCTCGTACTACAGGAAAATTTGTGAAACTCCATCCAAACACTGAAAGATGTGTGCGTATGGATGTGGCAAGGGTGTTGGTGGAGGTAAACTTGATGAAACCGCTGCCTCAGAAAATCTGTTTCAAGAATAGAGATCAGGAAAGGGTCACTATGCAGGTACACTACCCATGGCTTCCATCCAGATGTACTTCTTGCGACGGGTGGGGGCATTTGGTGCAAGATTGCACAAAGGCAAAACAGTATACTATCCTTCAACGAAACCAAACCGTTGAAAAGGAGGTAAATGTGACTGATTCAGATATGCAGTTGGGTAAGTCTGTCGCAGCAGAGCCTACAAAGGGAAAGGAAGTGGTTCTCAAACTGTTGGATGATTTGGAAAAGGGTGTAGTCAATCCGGGTAGTGCTCGTGTGGCAACTGGAGCTAGTAAAAAACACGTGGAAGTAGGTTCGAGTGGATTATCTGTTTCACAGAAGGAGGGTGAATGGAGGTTAAATGGCAGACCAGCATCCCCAAGAAGGATTAACCTAACGGTGCCTGGGCGAGGAGTTGAGTCACTGAATGGGTTCCAAGTTCTAGGTAACATCAGAGAAGAGGGGGAAATTGTGGATGATGTGGACTGTGTGCAGGATCCTTCCATACCTCAGATTGAGGAGGTGGAGGTGGTTGAAAGGTCGGAAGCCGCGCAAGCATCTACTATGCATTTACCTGGCCAAAAAAATAGAGGTAAAGGGGGTAGGGGAAGGCTACCGGTAATGCCCATGAAGAGCTTCATTCATGCAGTTAAGGCTAGCAACAGTAAGAAAGTTTCCTCTAAGAGGAAATAATGTCGTCAATATTTGCCTGGAACATGCGTGGGTTCAATAAGCCACACAAACAACGAGCAGTTAGATATTGGCTTCAAGCTGTAAGGTTGAATTTTGGTGTTTATTGGAAACTAGGGTGCAGAAAGGAAACTTTAAGACAGTGTTTGACGCTACTTTTCCTGGATGGAGCTGTCTTCACAATTATGACTACCACCCTTTAGGTCGAATCTGGGTTTGTTGGACGAACGAGGTTGAAATTGTTCCAGCCTCGATGAGCTCTCAGATGATTATTTGTTGGGTCAGAATCAAGAGCACGGGTGAGATTATGCTGGCTTCCTTTGTTTATGCCTTCAATCAGGCAAATGAACGTACAACTTTATGGAGGGAGATGGAGGACATCGCAACCACAACAGTGGGGAGCATGTATCCTTGGATAGTCCAAGGAGATTTCAATGTGATTCTCTCATCAACTGAGCACTCCTGTGGCGCACATCTGGGGGCAGATACAACAGCCATGCGAGATTTCCAGAATGTAATACGGTATTGTGGGTTATCTGATCTCGCGCAAGTAGGTTCAGTATTCACTTGGACCAACAGGCAGCCAGACAATCCGATCAGCAAGAAACTTGATAGAGTCCTGGTTAACAGCCAATGGCTCTCTGCGTTCCCGGTATCTTTCACTACTTTTGAAGCTGGGGGAGTGTCAGACCATTTGAGATGCTGGACGCAGTTAAAGCCTACTGAGCCATCGACTAGGAAGCCGTTTAAGTTTTTTACCCACGTGACCAACCATCCAAGATTTCTGGAAGCGGTTGAGCAAGGCTGGAACGCTACTGCACCACTTTATCACTCACGGTTGGCACTGAAACTTTTTCATACTAAGCTCAAAAGCCTAAAGAGTTTGCTTAGGGAGTTGAATCGAGACATGTTTGGGGATCTTCCTGCTCGTGTCAAGCAGGCTTTTGAGGACCTCTGTCTTAAGCAAACAGAGGCTACTGCATCTCCTTCGCCTGAAGCCTTTGAAGAAGTCTCTGCAGCATGGGAGCATTGGCACCATATCTCTGGCATTGAAGAGCAATTCTACTTTCAAAAGTCAAGAGTCCAATGGATGGGACTCGGGGACCGGAATAACAATTTCTACCATAAAGTTTGTCAAGCTCGGTGCTCCAAAAATGCAATACGGAGGATTATAGCAGAAGATGGAAGGATTCTCACAGATCTGCAAGAAATAAAGGTTGAGGCGGCACGACATTTTGACACTTTCCTACATGGCCAGTCGAGCAGTTATGAAGGTACTTCCCCGGAATATTTGCAGGAGGTGATTGAGTATAGATGCCCTGTTCTCTATGCCTTCAAACAAAGCCCCAGGGCCAGATGGGTTCCCGGTGGAATTCTATAAGGCAGCTTGGCCGGTGGTGGGGAAGGATTTCATTGCTGCAGTACAGTCTTTTTTCCTCTACAGTTTCATGCCTAGAAGCACCAATGCAACCCTCCTCTCCCTGATCCCAAAATCACCAGAGGCTGAACGTATGACTGATTACAGGCATATTGCGTGCTGTAATGTTGTGTACAAAGTTATCTCCAAAATTCTTGCAAGGCGCCTCAAGTCCACTCTTCCTTCTGCTATTGAATTAAATCAATGTGCTTTTGTCAAGGACCGTCTTCTCCTTGAAAACGTTCTGCTTGCTACGAAATTAGTGAAAGATTATCACAAGCCGGGGGTCTCCACACGCTCAGCCATCAAGCTAGATATTTCCAAGGCTTTTGATACGGTTCAATGGTCCTTCATTGAAGACACCCTTCGCACCATGGGCTACCCGGACCTTTTCGTCACATGGATCATGAGATGTGTTGACACTGCTGCGTTTTCTGTCTCAGTCAATGGCGAATTGGAAGGTTTCTTCTCTAGCTCTCGTGGCATCAGACAAGGTTGCTCACTATCCCCGTATTTTTTTGTCATTGTCAGTAACGTGCTATTTAGACTTCTTAACTCGGCGGTACTGAACGGTCGCATAGGGTACCACCCTCTCTGTATGTCTATCAAGTTGACGCACCTCAGTTTCGCAGATGACATTATGGTTTTCACAAATGGATCTCCTGAGTCTCTAGAGGGAACTATCGCAGTTTTTGATGAGTTTGCGAGGATCTCAGGTCTGTGTGTCAACATTGCGAATTCAACGGTGTTTGCGGCTGGCACATGAAAGCAAAGGCTCCAAGAGGCGGCTGTTGCTGCGGGATTATCTGTCTCATGCTTACCGGTCAAGTATCTTGGCTTGCCTCTCACCACTAAAATTATGTCAAGGAGTGACTATGAGCCCCTGTTAGCAAAGATTCGTGCTCGTTTTCAAAGCTGGACGAGTAAAGCTCTTTCTTTTGCGGGTCGACTTATGCTGATCAAATCAATCATTGCTAGCATGACAAACTTCTGGTCCTCAGCTTTTTGCCTACCGAAAGCTTGTATGGATTCCATTGACAGTATGTGTTCTGCTTTTCTCTGGAGTGGATCGCCTGACGACTCAACTAAGGCGAAGGTCTCTTGGAAGGAAGTATGCAAACCACATGAAGAAGGCGGGTTGGGGGTTCTAAGTATAAATGAGGTATCTACGGTGTTCTCTCTTAAACTCATATGGACGTTGCTTAATAGTAGGATGTCACTTTGGGCTGACTGGGTGCGAGAACACTTAGTGAGACAAGAGTCCTTTTGGGATATTAGAGATACTGGCCTTGGCTCCTGGGTCTGGCGAAGATTACTACAGTTGAGGCCAATTGCAAAGCAGTTCTTCCGTTTGGAGATTCATAATGGCCAGACCACGCGGTTTTGGACAGATCTATGGCACCCGCTGGGTAGATTGATTGTGGTTGCAGGCGAGATTGGGACTCAGAAACTGGGTATAGCGCGTAATGCTTTGGTGTGTGAAGTGTGGAATGCTGGTCATTGAGTTTTTCGTCGATGCCGAGATAGGCAAATGAGCGATATGATTCTAGCAGTCGAAAGCCACACGCTTGTTGATGATCGTACTGGTCCTGATATTGCTCTATGGAAGAGAGGACCAAACGAGTTTCGTAAGATTTTCTCTACTGCTGATACATGGCAGCAGATACGTACGCACAGTCCTACTACGGCATGGAGCAAAGTGATATGGTTTTCCTTAGGAGTACCTCGTTTTGGATTCATTACTTGGCTTGCTATAAGGAATAAATTGTCTACGGGGGATCGCATGCGTGCTTGGGGCCTCACTCAAGGATGTCTGTTCTGCGGTGAACCAAACGAGTCGCGGGATCACCTTTTCTTCGCCTGCCCCTACAGTTACACGCTTTGGCTAGAGGTAATAGGAACACTAATGGGTCGGCCCCCTGATCCAGACTGGGAAACCACGCTTCATCTTCTTGCTACACACAACTTTGATCGTCTTGCCTATGTCCTTCTGCGCTTAGTATTCCAAGTTACAATTTACATGATTTGGAGAGAGAGGAATGACAGGAAACACCATAAGAGGCCAAGACAGGCTAGCCAATTGGCTAAGGTAATTGGGAGAGCCGTAAAAAATCGGTTACTGTCAGTCAAATATTGGGAGAAACCTCATCTACGGGGCTTAATGCAGCGCTGGTTCCATGCACACTCTTAGGCTATAATGTCTTTAATTATTTTTTTACATAACTATTCTTTCTTCTGATGATTAATAAATTTAACATTTCATCAAAAAAAAAAAAAAAAGAGCTTAATATTTTTTGTTGAATCGAAAATGGTCAACAATTTTTAAAATTTGATAATATTGTTAGCTAATGCAAAAATTCATATAAAACACGTGACTAGTCTTGCCGATTACGTGTCAAAAGGTGCATCACTATAATTAAAAAAAAACGAGAATTATGGGCCTTATAAAGAGTTATATGAAACAACAAATGGGCTTTAAGAAACTACGGCTCAAGTAATCCGAAGGTTGCCTTACTCTCGTCAAACTCAACTTTGTCTCGGCGATTTGATTCAGTTTCAGACACACGACCATCTCGAACGACCATCTCGAACCACCACCGTTCGTCTCCCGACCGATCTTCAAACCAGGAAAAAAAAACCTGTCTTTATCAATCACCTCTATATCTCTCAGATCCATTATTCGCGCAATCAAAGCTTCGCGATTTGCAAATCGCCTGGCTGTGATCCGCGTACGTCCACTGGTACCCTGAGAAAAGAAAATGCGCGGAGCTTCAAATCTGGAATCGAATCAAGCGATCGAGATCATAAACTAGGGTTTTGACCGTCGATCCTGCGATGGGTAGAAGCTGCGTCTCGTCACTTCTTCTTCTGTTGATTCTGTTCGTCTCCAATGCTTCATCTCGTGGTTTAGCAGACGAACAAGCACCGAAAGATTCTTCGAATTCAACCACTACACAACAAGTAAAGTCTTCTCCTTTCTCTCCCTTGATTGCTTTTCTCTCGTTTGATCTAGTTGTTAGGGGGTTTTTGAAACAGTGTGTCTAATCTATACGTTTCTGCTTCAGAGTCCTCCCTTGCCTAATGTTGGAGATGTAAAAGCCAATGCGACCTCATCACTGCCAGCTAGTAACTCGACGAGTCCTGATCCTAAGGAGCCTGATTCCGCGAGCCTACCACCACCACCACCACCACCACCGCCGCCGCAGCAGCTGCAAGCTGAAGGGGAAAAGAATGTCACGGTAGTGTCTAATACGACGGAGGCGATAAGCCCGCCTCCAGCTAACCAAACAGAGAGCGTGGATAACGGAAAGTTACCGGAGAAAATGGCGCCGCCTCCAAAGAGTGGGGAAAAAGGGAAGGTGGCGGAGACGGGGAACCCGCCTCCGGGTAAAGATCCTGAGAAGGTGGATGACGCTAAGGGAAGCTCAGAGTCTGTTATTGTAGAGACATGTTCAGGGAAGTCTAAGATATGTAGAACTGAGAATTCATTGGTGGCCTGCACTTTGAGCATCGATAAAGGTACATTCGTGTAGTGATATTTTCTTTTGTTTCTATAATCTATAGAACCTGTATTCTTGTAGCATTTAGGACTAAATTTATAAGGAGACGAACTGCACAAAGTTATTGGTTTCAATTTCCATTCGAAATGATGATATCTTTGACATGTTTGAGATTAGTTTGTTGTGTTAATTTGTGATCTCAGCGACATGAAACTTAATTTACAAATAGAAGAAGACCATCTGTTCTGTTTCCTCCATTAGGTTTTTGCTTGAGTTGATTGTTTTTTTTTTTCCATTCGTAAGCTGTGTTTTTATACTTGCAGATTCTTCGAAATGGTCGATTCTAGTTCAGAATGAAGGTGAAGAATCTTTAAAAGCAAAAATTGTTCTTCCAGTTAGCTCTTCACCAGATCTGACACTGCCAAAACACCAGAGTCAAAGGGTAAGTGTTCTACATGCTTCTCTTCTGATTCCATTGATATAAACCGTTACCTTTGGACATGTTTTATCTCTTAAAGTCTGTACTACTTTCTGATCTTTGATGTTACAATACAAATCGACCTTCTTTCACTTATTTGACAGTAAACTGTTGTCTCTCTCTATGCACAGGTAAACATATCCATCAATAAAGACACAAACAAAATCATACTAGACGCAGGGAAAGGAGAGTGTGTGCTTCACATGTACCCACCAGAAGAAAACACCTTATCCATCCACCTTCCTTCCTACGAAAAGCTAGTGACCCCCATCAACGGCGCCTACTTCTTAATAGTATCCGTCGTTATCTTCGGGGGAGCTTGGGGATTTTGCCTGTGCCGGAAGAATCGCCGTGGAGACGACAACGGAGTGCCTTACCGTGAGCTAGAATTGAGCGGAGGAGGGACAGGCTTGGAAAGCGTCCACGACGTGGAGACAGCGGACTGGGACGAGGGCTGGGATGATGATTGGGATGAGAATAACGCTGTGAAATCCCCTGGTGGTGCAGCAAACAGTGCCAGGATCTCTGCCAATGGATTGACAGCGAGAGCTTCGAACCGAGACGGCTGGGATAATGACTGGGACGATTAGTATATTTTTTGTGTGGATGGGCGAACTATTACTTAAAAGGGTCATAACCACTTGGATACAGATTCCTGCAAAGAAGACGAGACATACAGAAAGGTTTAATGTATACGCAAAATTGTTTTTTCTTTTTTCTTTTCTAAGCTGGAGAAATGTTACATTTTGTACACAAGTCTCCCAACCAGAACCTGTTGTGTTTTGTTTTGCAACTCTTTAGTTTCATATTTTGTGTAACTTGTATACCAAGGCATTCAGTTTTGTAGTTTACTTTCCATTTGATACTTTTACCCAATTTTCCTGATTATATTGGAGCTTTTGAACAACCAGAGAGTGTGGCAAATCATCTAATAGACTCTGGAAACTCCTCCAGCTTCGTGTATCCTTCTTCATATTCAATAAGGTTAGACGAGGCCCATTAGGCCCACATGAAGGATTAAAAAGCTAATGATTACGTAACCTAAACAAGTTGAGTTCTCAGAAAAATATCAGGACCCAGTCTTTCGCTTTACAACGAGAGGGTCATCGTCACTCGTCACCGCATAGAGAGAAAAAAAAATACGCGTTTTAAAATTCTCTTTGCTTTCATACACATATGAACGGAACTGTCATCCTTATACCAAATCAACATTATCCTTGGTATGGTTGGGTATGTAATAATAACAGCTGTTACCCGAAGAGTACAATCGTCAATCTTATCAAGCCGGCTTCAATTCAACTATCCCTCTAAAATCTAAACATAAGATATCATTACAATAAATTTAATTTAAACTAAAACGTTTACGCGTTGAGGAAAGGCAACAAAGCTGTCCGTTTTTGTAGCGTGTCTAACTCTTAACCATATACTTACCTCCATTATCTCATTTAATTAATTCTCTGTTGGTTACCAACTTCTCTCTCCTCAGAATACCTTTGTCTTCTCCCAAATCTCTCCGTTTTATTCGGCTAGGGTTCTTCACCGATTGTCAAGGTACGTTCAACTTCACTCTCTCCTACTAATGAAACAATGTTCAGTTCCACTCTTTGTCGAAATAAGTTTCCTTATCTGTACAACTTTCCATTTCTAGACATGTAAAATTTCTCTTTCATTTTTTTTGTCTGATAGCTCGAGAAGAAAGCTACTCTGTTCAATGAAGATCATGGAGGGACGATCACGTCTCTCCCTCCTCCTCCTTCTCTTATCCTTAACTTCATCAACCTCAGCTGCTGACTACACTCCCACGGACAAGATCCTCTTAAACTGTGGTGGCTCCTCTGATCTAACCGACACAGATAACCGGACATGGATCCCCGATGTCAAATCCAAGCTCTTCTCTTCCTCCGGAGACTCCAAAACCTCTCCCGCCGCCACACAAGATCCTTCCGTCCCCGAGGTCCCTTACATGACAGCTAGAATCTTCCGATCTCCCTTCACTTACTCTTTCCCCGTCGCTTCAGGTCGTAAGTTCGTGCGTCTCTACTTCCACCCCAACTCGTACGACGGCCTCAACGCCACGAACTCCCTCTTCTCCGTCACCTTAGGCTCCTCCTACACTCTCCTCAAGAACTTCAGCGCTGCTCAAACAGCTCAGGCCTTGTCTTACTCTTCCATCGTTAAAGAGTTTGTCGTGAACGTGGAAGGTGGAGCTTCTTTGAACATAACGTTCACACCTGAACCAACACCAAAGGCTTACGCCTTTGTGAACGGGATCGAGGTGACTTCAATGCCTGATCTATACAGCAACACTGATGGGACTTTGTCCATCGTGGGATCTTCTACTGCTGTCGATATCGATAACAGCACCGCTCTTGAGAATGTTTACAGGCTTAACGTGGGAGGGAATGATATCTCTCCTTCTGAAGATACAGGTCTTTACAGGTCATGGTACGACGACTCGCCTTACATTTTCGGTGCGGGGATTGGAGTCGTTGACACTGCTGATCCCAACATGACCATTAAGTATCCGGCAGACACACCAACATACATTGCTCCTGTTGATGTTTACTCCACGGCTAGATCCATGACTCCAACAGCTCAAATCAACCTCAACTTCAACCTGACTTGGGTTTTCAGCGTTGACTCTGGCTTCACTTATCTTGTCAGGCTTCACTTCTGCGAGGTGCTTCCCAACATCACTAAGATTAACCAGCGTGTGTTTACGATCTATCTCAACAACCAAACAGCTGAGTCTGAAGCTGATGTTGCTGGCTGGACGCGTGGTAATGGGATTCCTATACATAAAGATTACGTTGTGAATCCTCCTGATGGTAAGGGACAGCAAGATCTTTGGCTTGCTCTTCATCCAAACACGAGGGGCAAGCCGGAGTACTACGATGCTATTCTCAATGGAGTTGAGATTTTCAAGATGAATGGTTCTGATGGTAATCTTGCTGGTCCTAATCCTGTACCTGGTCCGCAAGTGACTGCAGATCCATCCAAAGTCCTACGCCCTCGTACTAGTCAGTCCAAGAGCCGTACAGCTATTGTTGCAGGTGTGGTCAGTGGTGCAGTTGTTTTAGGTCTTGTCCTCGGTTTATGTGTAATGGTTGCTTACCGTAGACGTAAGGCTGGTGAATACCAGCCTGCAAGTGATGCAACATCAGGGTGGCTTCCACTTTCTTTGTATGGAAACTCGCATTCCGGTGGCTCGGGGAAGACAAACACTACAGGAAGCTACGCCTCGTCCCTTCCTTCAAACCGGTGTCGTCACTTCTCCTTTGCTGAGATCAAAGCAGCTACTAAGAACTTCGATGAGTCTCGAGTGCTCGGTGTTGGAGGTTTCGGCAAGGTGTACAGAGGAGAGATTGATGGTGGAACTACAAAGGTAGCTATCAAGAGAGGTAACCCGATGTCTGAGCAAGGTGTGCACGAGTTTCAGACAGAGATTGAGATGCTTTCGAAGCTTAGACACCGTCACCTTGTGTCTTTGATTGGATACTGTGAAGAGAACTGCGAGATGATACTTGTGTATGATTACATGGCTCATGGGACTATGAGAGAGCATCTCTACAAGACTCAGAACTCTCCTCTTCCTTGGAAGCAACGTCTTGAGATATGCATTGGGGCAGCACGAGGGTTGCATTATCTGCACACCGGTGCGAAACACACGATCATCCACAGAGATGTGAAGACGACAAACATTCTGCTCGATGAGAAATGGGTGGCTAAGGTCTCTGACTTCGGTTTGTCAAAGACTGGTCCTACACTTGACCACACACACGTAAGCACCGTCGTGAAAGGAAGCTTCGGTTATCTCGACCCAGAGTACTTCAGACGTCAACAACTGACTGATAAATCAGATGTATACTCCTTTGGTGTCGTTCTCTTTGAAGCCTTATGTGCACGGCCTGCCTTGAACCCGACGCTAGCGAAAGAACAAGTGAGCTTAGCTGAGTGGGCACCGTACTGCTACAAGAAAGGCATGCTTGACCAGATCGTTGATCCGCATCTCAAGGGAAAGATCACACCGGAATGCTTCAAGAAGTTTGCTGAAACAGCGATGAAGTGTGTACTAGACCAGGGCATTGAGAGACCGTCGATGGGAGATGTTCTCTGGAACTTAGAGTTCGCGTTGCAGCTTCAGGAAAGTGCTGAGGAGAGTGGGAAAGGGATATGCAGTGAGATGGACATGGGTGAGATTAAGTACGATGATGATAACTGTAAAGGGAAAAGCAACAACGACAAGGGCTCTGATGTATATGAAGGGAACGTGAGTGACTCGAGGAGCAGTGGTATAGACATGAGTATTGGTGGTAGGAGTTTGGCGAGCGAAGATTCAGATGGACTCACTCCAAGTGCTGTGTTTTCTCAGATCATGAATCCTAAGGGACGTTAGATAAAACCCGGTACACTTCTACCTTATCTAAACCGGCCTCATCAAAAGGATGCTGGTTCGTATTATTTATTAACTATTATTCTCTTTGCTGTTATTTATATAGAATTTTGGATTGTGTATTTGATACTACTACTAGTACCACAATGAAGAGTGTAAAAATTATGTATTTATTTTTCTTATACAGAACATGATTAGCTTCAGTTTAGTATTTGTTTTGTTATCTAGAACGGTTTTATAGTGGATGCATTGTCAGAAACCAATAACCATTACGAGTCAAAATAAACCAGACCCACTTATAAAACATGTGTGAAAAGTGAATTCTAAGGCAAATTAGTCAAGGAGATTAGGTTTTTCTTATCGTAAATACATTTTTATGTAGGCCCTAAACCAAACTTTAGGTTGCTTTGTGACGTTTAAAAGTCAGTTTACTATTTGCTTTGTTACCGGCAAACTTTTGCAATAACCAACTACTAGTGGATGCATCGTTAGAAACCAATAACCAACTACTAGTGGATGCATCGAGATGAATACACTCTATGATGTTTCACATTTCTAACAGGGAGAAAGTAGCGGAAGTTCACACGTCGATCTCACCTATTCAACAAATATCCCAACAAATATCGCCAATCAGATGGGTGTTCGAACAAAAATTCGTGATAGACAAGCACATCAACAACTGAATTGTGATTTAGTTAAACATATAAGGCGTAAATTTGGACGTGATCAAGACAACAACTGAGGTTTGATGCATCTTTCAAATTATTATCGTTTTTAAGTAATATTTGTTTTATGTTTTTATGTTTTATGTTTTTATGTTTTAATATTTTTATTTAAAATTTTATGTTTCAAATAATATGCTTAATTTTGTTTTTTTAAAAATAAAATTATGTTTAATAATTTCTTTTTTTAAGAATCTCTAATTAAGATACTACTAATAAACCACTAACATTAAGGATCTTTTAATAAAGTAGCTTAACTTCACTTAAATACTAAAAAAATCACTAAGAACCCTTAAGTGGGTTCTACCAATAAACATGTTCTTACTAGTCAAAATAAACCAGTCAAGGAGATTAGGTTTTTTCTTACCATAATTACATTGTTAGGTAGGCCCTAAACGTAACTTAGGTTCCCACGTAGACGTTTCAAAGTCAGACTTAAACTACAACCGAGTTTACACTGTTGGATACGCCTAAAGAACCTAAACCAAACATTAGGTTGCTTTCTAGTCTTGTCACTTTGTTAACCATGAGCTAAACAACAACCTAGTTTACACTTCAGTTCCGCAATACCGGTAATTTCTTGAAACTATTTTGTGAAAAAACAAAAAAGAGTGTGATTTCAGAACCAAATGCTGCTAAAACAGAGATGACGTCAGATCCTTTCTTTTAAGATAATGTCCAAATGGATTTACCAAATACATACAAACTTAACCGTTGCGTTAAACTTTTTTGTTTTCCTAGAAAAAAAATATTGACATCAGCGGTTAACCAAATACATGTTTGCTATTAGATACAGAAGTAAATGTAATTCCATTGCCGCAACAGTCGATATGACATTGATACACAGGTTAATGCCAGGTACAAAGGGTAACAACAACTGATTTTAAGGATAATTCGTAGAAAAAAAACTTTCCAATTTCAGAAATTTTGTTTTAAAGAATGTTCAACTGCAGATCAGAGTAGCCTGCTCCGGCCTTGTGCCTCTCAAACAGATCCTTAAGCGCTTCCACAAACTGGCCATGCAACTCATCAATCTGAGATACAATAAATACATCATAAGCTAATGAAATGTTAAGAAGCAATTCTACGCACCAAGAAGAAGATGCACTAACCTCTTCATCAGTTGGCTGCAGAGACTTTGTAACTTGTATTGGTTTACCAACCACCACATGAATAGGGTGTCTATATGGTATTGGGGATCTACAAAACCAAAACGGAATAGCTTACATCTTTCAAGATTTTATATGCAAAATGTAACACAACAAAGTATAACACAAGAGACATGCTCTTACCCGAAAACTCCCCAGAAACAGATAGGAGTAAACCTGATCGCTCTTGCTAGTTTAAAATAAAGGTCACAATCCGGCTTCCACCACTTGTACGCACGGGACTGCAGCAGAAACAAAAACAAGTTTGAGAGTTTCAGTTACGTTGAAGACAGCTACACAGAGCTGTAAGCAAACCCTTTTTGTCCTTTACCTGACCAAAGCAGAAAACTGGAACAAGAGGTGCCCCTTGTTCCATGGCGATGCGCACAAATCCTCTTCTCGATGAAAGGAAGACGTTCTGCAATGTGAGAAAACAGTTTTCAACAAATAACTAAACAGAATGTTGCAGAAGACCACAAAGTTATAAATAGCAAGTCTCAACTAACTACACTTTCAAAACTTGTAACCCAAATCAATTATATGATTTTCATCAAAGCACAAGTGAGTCCCACTAAGTAAGCTACCTCAACATCATGTTGCAAGTGAAATGTTTCCTGCACACCACCAGGTACAAGGATACAACTATAGCCAGACTCCAGAAGAGAAGAGAAACTCTTCCTAGAAGCAGAGGCGAGCCCTAACCATGCCCACATGTGCCTTAGAAACGGCGTGTAGAATATCTAACAACACCAATGCAAAACAATAAAGTTTTAAGAGACAACAGTAAAGAACACACAAAAAGGTATTTATCTATCTGAGAAGCATAAACTCACAGCATTGCTTGCAAGAAGTTTGATGTTAGGAAGAGGCATAAACCCTGCCAGATCAACAAGTGCAACAGCTCCAAAGGGCCACACCGAGTGTGGTTCATAACCAAAAACTGTGGTTTCAGGTTTAAAAAAAAAGTCAAAACCCATCTCAAAAAGGTTGCAACTTTTGGAGTAAGAAAGAAGATTGTAACCAACCATAGGAGCGATCAGGCTTGAAAGCTTCGTAATCCTCCACATGCAGAGTAACGGGGAAGTAACTAGCCGCGTGCTTGCATATGTACCTGTAAGAAAAACAAAAAAGATGAGAAGTTGATGGCGAAAAAGATTGGAGATGGAAGCAGGAGAGAGTAAGTACCTACCTAGCTAGCTTAAGACCGTACTTGCTACGATCATCTATAGGGATGATGATAAACAGAGAGAGCAGGCCCAAGACCCTGACAAAAAAAAAAAAACAGAGGATTTTCAATTTTTGGAAGAAACAGAGAGAGAGAGAGAGAGAGAGTATGTATGTATATACAGGAGGGAGAGAGAAGGTGGGAGGAAGAAGAGGGAGATGAGAACAAGAGCGAGGTTCAAGTAAATAGCGCTGAGGCAGATGGATATGGCGGTAACTGCGTGGAATATGTTTGATGGGATATGATCCTCAGCTCCAAAGTCTCTGACTTTGCCCATATCAGGCTGATTCTTCGGTTTGTCCGCTTCACAGACCAGAGACGATGATGGTGAATAAGTTGATCCTCGATCTCTAGCTCTATCTCCCTCGGGAAAACAAATCAATCTTTGGTTTAGATAACCCCATCATTAAAGAGCCCATTGAAGAAATAAAAAAATCATTTTATACCATTAGACCAATGTCCTGCATGTTCATATGTATTTCATTGGTTAAAGTTGAAATTTTCATTAGTTTTTGAAAACCACTTGCCACTTTTAAAAAAAAATAACAACTTGACATTTCAACAACTACTAATATGAACAGAACATAGAAGGGAACATCAAAGCTCTCCTAGGGATGTCGAAGACAACACAAGAAGTGGGATTCACATAAAGATTAATAACTTCTTTTATACTATATATGAAGTTGGTTTGTACATACATGAATGAGCCACCTAGACTTTGTAATCATCAAGGATCAAACTAGACCTTCCATTACAACGAGTTTATCCAAGAGCTCAACTTTCTCATCTTCAAGTGCTTTAACCTCATCTTCAACTTCCTTCAACTCTCTCTCCAGCGCGACGCTGTCTTCCTCTAGCAGCAGATAGCTGCGCCTCAGTGCCCTATACTCTGATGAATCTGAACTAAACATCTCGGTTTGATGTGAAACCGCGTAAACTCGGTCCGGTTTGGTCCCTGACGAAGCCTTCTTCCCGATTCTTGGTGGTAACGGAGTCAAAGGTTGTTGTTGCTTTGGGTTATGAATCTTCCTTCTTCTCTTCGCTTCAGAGACCGGAGCGGTCCTCGAGTTTTGCATCTCTGCCAAGATCAAAAGATTTTAACAAATCTTGAGGCTTTCGATACAAATTTGAAAGCCAAAATGTTCTCAGAGAGTTGAGATCTTACCTGATATCGGAGTCTAGGGTTTCACACGACGGAGATGTACGGAGCTCCTCTGACGAGAGAATTGGGAAAGCTAATTATGAAGCTGCGGGAACAAGATTTTGAGTCGGTTTGGGTTTTATCTTAGAACCGGCTTCGGTTTCAAACCGCGTAAATTTCTGTTAATACCGAAAGTCTTAACGGGTTTGAGCCACGTGACCCAATAGTAAGACCGGTTAAATGTCTGATTTGATTTTTTTAAAAACATTGACAATCCTCTGCCAGACGCAATGAGTATCATCATGTCACCTTTCCTTCAAAATAGGTCAACGGTTCGGTTAGTTTTAGAATTTGGTTAGTTCGGTGACTGTATTTTAACAATCATAGTTATTGTTTTTGGTTCCGTCACTTGTCTATTATTCAAAACATGTCTTTGATTTGAATTAATTTTACATTTTCATTTGAGGAAAAAGTTCAAAACATGTCTTTGATTTGAGTATTTAGTTTGGTTTACTACCTCTTATTTTTGGTTTGGTATTTAGTCCTAACTTGTGGGCTTTATCTGTTTGGTCTACATGCCCGTGTCTTTGTGGATACATTTTCATTTGAGTCTTAAGAACTGATAGTAAGCAGATTTGGGCCTAAGTCATCAGGCCTTTTCCGAATCACTACATGTATAGTTGAAGCAGCATGGATTGACTTTGAGACAAGGTTCAATGTATCAAAACTCCACGAAGATCTTTCTGTCTGAAACGTACCATTTTAAAGATTCTTCGTACATTACAATAAAATCATATGTACGTCCCTTTTTCTTTTCATAGCTCTTGTAATGGAGACATGACATTATCTTAACTCATAATCTTGTCTCTCTCTCTCAACAACGCTTCGAATTGATTTTAAACCTAAAGTGTCTTTTTCCTTTGGGTGAATCAGGGGACAAAGCAATGAACCTCCCTCCTAAATCTTACTCATATTAATTAGATGTTTTTCTTAAGGTAATCAATAAAGTTATTAGGTATTAAGATTTTTTTAAACGTGCTACCTAATAAGTTACTAGGTGTTTTCCTGCACCATGTGCAGTAAAGAATTTTTTAAATCTAATATATATTTAAAAATAAATTTATTAAATATTATATATTTTATTATTTTCTTACTAATATTTAATATAGATTTGATATATATTAAATCAATTTGCATAAAACTAATAAAAATTGTATAATTATCAAAAATTTAGCCTAAACAATATTTATAAAATTTGTAGATATATAAGAAACTAATGATTTTACGGTTAGATATTTAATTTTTCAAAAAATTGCAGAAAATTTTAAAAGCTTTAGTAATACAAATTGTATAAATTTTATAATTATACAAAAATAATAACATTTCGAAATTTAAAATGTTATATATGAATATATTTATTTTATAGATGATGTATGAGCTATTACCATATTTAAAAAAAATTTACCAAAAATAAATATCAATGTTAAATATAATATATGAATTATTACCATATTCTAATAAGTTTGCCAAAAATATAAATCAACATTAAATGAAATTATCCATGTCATATTTTTTCGGAAGCCATGTCATATTTTTTCGGAAGCCATGTCATATTTGTTTTGTGAAATTGATTGTATAGAGAACATGTGGCAAAATCACTTCGCGAATATAATCTTGGGGATTATCCATGTCATATTTTTCCGGAAGTCATGTCATCAATTTCAGTAGCCATGTCATATTTGTTTTGTGAAATTGATTGTATAGAGAACATGTGACAAAATCACTTCGTAAATATAGTCTAAAGGATTAGTTTTTTTTTTCTTTTTCAAAAAAAAAATGTTATTAGGTCTTTTTGTGCGGTAGTGTTCGTTATTGCCAAATCATGGACGCAAACAACTATTCAATTCAGCGTGACATCCCCACTTGCATATAGACTATAGTATCTAATGAGCGAAACCGTCATTACATGAGTCTTTAGCAATTATATACAGTAGAATCTCTATAAATTAATAATGTTGGGACTTTAAAATTTTATTAATTTATAGAGATATTAATTTACAAAAGTTTCCTATTTTAGATTTTTTAGATTTTTGAATATTTTTGAATATTTTTATTAATAAAATAAGAAAATATTTTATTTTACCGTATATACATTATTTTAATATTAGAAATTAGACTTTCATATTATTTTATTATCTTATTTGGTGTATATTTTATGTTTCATAGAATTTTTATGTGGTTTTCAATATAATTTTACTAAATATTATCAAAATATATTAAAATATTAAAAAAAAGTATTTTCATTGTGAATATAAAATCAACAATATGATGTTTAGTTTATACTTATATAAAATATATATAGATATAGATTATTAATTTATGATTTTAATGGGACTATATATTTACATAGGAGTCTTAAAAATATTATTATCTTATTATTTTATCGATTTGTGTCATATTTTACACCGGCCCAAGTTGGGACCTACGAAATTTATTAATTTATAGAGATTATTAATTTATCGAGTATTAATTTATAGAGGTTTTACCGTATGTAGTGAACATTATTCATGATTTTAACTCTTCATCCATGCGTGTCAAGCTTAACATAGCCTACTTATTGAGCTTCCATAGTGTTATCATCTCTACTAACTGAGATCTAGAGAGATAGCTCATAAATCGCTTAATGTTTAAAACCAACCCCTCATAAATTAATGTCATGTGGGAAGTGGGATGTGCATTCAGAGTGTATAATCCGTTAATCTCTTGGGTTCATGATCAATCATGTCTAATACCGTTAATCTCTTGGGTTCATGAATCATGTCTAATACTTTCAATTCATATGAAACTTGAAGTTTCTTAGCGAGAACAGTTGTTCCTCTCCTGGTCACTCACTTTATATATTTTTTCCTTTTAACAAATTTATTCTTCTTGAAAAGAAATTTACTTTTGACTTGAAGGACTTTTTGATTTGTTCGTAGGATCATCTCTAGTCTTAGAGCATGATTAATGGAGTTTCTTAGAGATGGAGTTCTTAGCGTAATTTAAGAATCGGTTCTTAACTTTAACAAAGAAAAAGGTTAAGAACCGTTCTTAAATATGATCTACACTGTTTCCACCATTATTAGTAAACTTTACTCCAAATTAACTTGGTAAGGTCAGTGACAATCGTGAGAAAATTATATTTATTTTCATTTTAAAGATCTGAATTCAAATATCCAAGAGGTGTATAATTTGACTTGAAGATAAATTCGATTAGGCAAAGGAATTAGACATGCATAACCTTTCAAGTATGCTCGCTCCACATGTAAGATGGATTTGATATCTCTCCTATAGCAGACCCTCCCTTCGAACCGGTTTCTTCTCCCTTAGCCTCTGAAGCGAACTAAACCGCTAAATATCATCGGGTTGACCAATAATAACCCAAACCAGATAAAACACATTTCAAACGAATCAACTCTTGAACCACACCTTTTAAGACGACGTTCAATGTATCAAATCTTGTGTAGATCTTTTGTCTGATTAGTACCACTTTAAGATTTCCCGTAATTACATCGTCTCATGAATTAGCTTTAATCGAATTCGTATTCATATACGACCTAAATGATTATTTTCCTTAGATAAACAAGTTTAATATACAAGCATAGCTCTTGTAACGGAGACAATATGCTATTATCTTAATTCATAATCATGTCTCTCACTCAACGATGCCTCTAATTGATCATGAACTCGATGACAGCCTTGTAACACTCTATAACATAACATGTTTAAAACCATAGAATAAAACGAGTTTGATTGATTGAATTATGGGACAAAACATTGAACCGTCCTCCTATATCCTAATCAAATATTAGATAAAGACTTCTCTTAATAAAATAACTTTGTTAGGGCTACAACTTACAACATCTTTCTCTTCACGACCGTCTTGGGACAAAAAAAAGAAATGTGAACAATTAGTATTATAATAAGTGCAATTGCATGAAACAAAAAAAAAGAGGTAAAATCTGAAATGGTCTGCCACATATGTTTCCGTGTCTCCTCCTTCTGACAAGCCCACTCTTACCGGCTGATCAAATGGGAATCACAAAGGCAATATCTAGTAATGGTTTCATCTGGCTCTGGTCCTTTGAAGTTAGTTTCACGTTCAAAAACATAGCATTCAAAGCTTCCTTCACCTCCATGTGCATCGTGGCTTAACTAAACATTCAGTACTGTAATTAACTAATTAAATATCCCCATGTTTCCCTCACATGCCTTCACTCATATATATACCCAACTTCTCCTTCCATTTTCTTCAGCAGAATCAAGAAACATGGCATTTCCTGAAACCCATCTCCATATGCCCATTAGATCTATAAGTCTACCATCAAGAATACACCATCCTTCTGCTAAGTTTCAAGCTGCTCTCTCTCAACTTCAGACTTGCCAAAACTCATCCTCTGATTCTCAATCTCTTCAAGTATCTTTATTCAGTCTATCTGAGCTTTACCATTCTCTACACCAGCTCAACCACTCTCTTCCCACCGCTCAAGCCGAGCTATCGCTTGACGTGTCAGCCACGTTACTAGACTCTTGTGACGCAGCCAGAAACCTAATCATCAATCTTAAGGAGCATCTTCTTAACCTTCACTCTGCACTTAGGAGAAAAGGAAAATCCATGGAAGTCCAGATCAAAGAGTACTTTGTCTTTAGGAAAAAGATCAAGAAAGAGACTAGCAAGCTTATTCTTGGCCTCAAGGAGCTGGATGGCTCTGAGACCACCGCGTTGGCCGTTTCCCTCTTGCGATCCCTTTTCATTTTTCTGTCCACAACAACGTCGATGAAGACTAATACATGTACTCTCAAATTCGTGTCTAAACTTATTGGTGGTGGTCGTTCATCGTCGTCAATAATGAGCGAGTTGCAGAATCTTGATTTGGTTTTGCGTTCGGATGGAGACAACTCCAAGGAAGTGAAGAAGACTTTGGAGATATTAGAGGAAAGAACAGAAGGACTTGAAGCTGCACTTGATTCTCTTTTCAAGTCTCTTGTCCAATATAGAGTTTATTTGCTTAACATTCTTACAACACACTCTTAGTTTGTTCACTACTAATTAGCTAATTAGTCTCTAATTGTACACAAAACATATATAGAAATACATACAAGTTCTCATGGTGAAGATTTATCTTTATCATTACTGTAACCCGCTGATTTAAACTACATAAATCAAAGTCTTCGTAATACCCACGAAACTCATCTCTAAGAGTAAGAGTTGCCCTCTGTTTAGAGTTCTGTCCGTACTTCTCTTGCGTGTATATTATGCAAATAGTTGACATGTCAGTCCAGCATTGGTAGATATGTACCTTCCCTCGTGCACATTATTTGTTTAAGATTGAATCTTAACACCACCAGTAATGATAAAGTCATCATTGTTATCATCAAGATCTTTAGTTTCGGATGATCTAGTGGTTGCAGTTAATCGATGATTTTTTAATGAATAATAAGAGGGCGAGAGGAGTGGATCTTTGATTCCTCTTGTCCCCACACACCGGTACATGCAACAGCTCAAATTTGCTAAGATGTCGGCCCCATTCCAATTTTATATAGCAATCAAGTAATCATAAGATAATAAATAATAATGCACATTTATAAATAACTAAAATAAACGAGTTTTTTTTTTTGTATATCCTGGTTTCCATTATTGTTTTCTCTAACTGGATGCATGTACAAATGTTATAAAGGATAACTAATAGTAATATATCTAGACAGCTAACACAATTTCCAGTGTAGGGAATATTAAATCTCATTTATTTATTATTTATGCCATCAATTGTTTTCGTATATATGTTAAAATGGTTTATAATCATAATAGAAGTTCTCAAAATTAATTAGGTGTACATTCTAACACCTTTCTAACAGAAAATTGATATGGCGAGTATGCTAGAACACCCATATCAATATATTTTATCTCATGAGTGTATTTCGTTCATAATAATACTAAAAATAAAAATAAGAAAATAATTTGAACCAACAAAAAGAGTGTAGAAAAGGGAGAAAATCTTTCTTATGAGAAACTCTCTTGCTATGTGTCCTTTTTATCCGTATACATTAAAATTTAATTACATAGATAAATTTTATAAAAAAAATCATCTATAAATATTGACAGACTCAGTATGAGAAAATTTCCAGATAAGTCACCTTTCTAAGTAACAAAAACTGACTCATATATCAAAAGCTTGGTTCTATTTTTGTATTACCCAATAGATTGAGAAAGCATGGGTGGATGAACAAAAGCATGAGGCTTCTTTTTTTTGATACCTCTTTTACATATTATATACTTTGGATATTTTATTGAAATGAGAGAAGGAAGGAAGAGACAGAGGAGAGATAGTTATGGAGAGGCGGCAAATAGAGGTGAGGTGATGGGGGCAATGGCTCGCCAATAATGGCAATTGGGTGGCACAATTATTACACAAAATGACAAAAACCAAACAAGAAAAATTATACTAGTGAAAAACATGTGTAATGCTAATAGTTTCTATTTTTATGTAACGGAGGGTCCATCCAAGAGTAACGTGACTTCACATGGGTAGTGGCCCAAACCTTTCAATGTCTATGGTCAGTACCTAAAACTTCTCACATAGTTTAGATCATGATTAACCCGAATTCTTAGAGCGGGATTCTTAACGGAAGTTAAGAAACAGTTTCTTAACTTCCGCTAAGAATCCTGCTCTAAGAACTCCGGGTTAATCATGCTTTTAGTACCAACTTCTTCTATATGTTTAACAAGTAACGACAACAAAAACTTCTATATACATTTTGTGGATTGGTTATTGCATGTTAACATGTAAACAAAATATATATTAATTGGAGTATTTGTACGGAGTTAAATTTTATATACACGCAGAACCAACAACGTAAGATGGTGTTTTCATACAATGCATGGGATCAAACAAATATCTCAAATGAAATATCTCCTTGTAAACCTTTTAAGTTGCATATCCAAGAAAAATCAAAAAAGAAAAGTTACAATATCCAAATCACGTGAAGATATTATTATGAGAAGCCTAACTATAGTTAGGATAGATATTTGAGATGTCTAATCTAATAAGAGAGGGATGAGGAGATTCAGTTGCAGCCTGTACTTTGATAGTGACAAGTCACATTCATGAATTCAAAACTAGTTAAGAAAAGGAAGACGGTGTGAGTTGTGATTGTGATTGATTATTATTATCGTTTCCTCTGGAAGTTTTTAACAAGACACTCGTGTACACGGGCCCATGCATAGTATTATCCAACGACCACCTTTTCTCAAGATCATTATCCGTCTAATGATTTGGTGTACTGTTTAGATTATGCTATGTTACCACACAAATATGAAAGATTATATGCTCATTAATTAAGTAATTACAACCCATATATCCATGCATGACGGTGTTTATCAATACCCCAAAGTCGAAGTAGATTCTTGACAAAATATCTTAGTTTTGATTCCTCTCGCCTAACCAAAGATCTAATGATAACAAAGACATGAGATTAGGTACATATCAAAATTAATTGAGAGAGGCATAAAAAGAATATTAAATGGGCTTTGATGGAACAAATGAACATTGTCCCCTTCACGTGGCTTTTACTTTGACAAGTCTAAAACCTATTTCAATTGACCTATCTATCTATCTCTCCCTCTATATATATTCAGCTTCAGCTTCTTTCTAGCTAAAAGCTTTCTCTATCTCATCACATCATCAATGGCTGCAACCTACCACGTTCGGTCTTGTAGCTTACCAGCTCGGCTACACTCAAATGGTCTCAACCATATTCAGCAACTTCTCAGTAAGCTTCCTACAGATAACAACAATAGCCTATCACTTCTCTCACAGCTCTATGAATCCATCTCTCATCTCTTCAACGACTCACCAGCTTCATCACTACTCCCTCATCACTCTTTCTTCACCCATCTTCTTGATCTTTCCCTTGTACACCTTGACTTGTGCTCCAAGCTACGAGACATAACTTGTCGCATCAAGGATTGTCTCCGAGACCTCCGGTCTGCTTTCAGACGGAGGGGACACGGTGGAGATTTTACCATCCGATGTCACGTTAAAGCCTTTGTACGCTCTCGACGACTGATTCACAAGGATCTTGCTAAGCTCCTCTTATTGCTCAAACAAACAGATCATCCTTCCATCGTGTCAACTCATCCTTTGATCACACTTCTCCGACAAGTATGTTCCCAAACATGTCTTTCCTTTAGGACAGTCATGTTGTCCTTATCATCATCAGTACCAAAACCCAGGCCTTCCAGATGGGCTCTAGTTTCTAAACTGGTGATCAAGAACGTTACGAATACAAATGCTCAAGTTCATAGCGGAGACAGAACCGAGTTCCAGATGATGGACGAAGAGCTGCAAAGATTCTGTTCAGCGAAAGAGATAAAGAAGGAAGGAATCAAGTCTTTGATCGCCCTCTTGGATAACGTAGATGTTGTAGTTGAAGATCTGGAGGAATCGCTTGAAAGCGTGTACAGGCGTATGATCCAAGCCAGAGTCTCTCTTTTGAACATACTCTCTTTGCATATATAGTTAATTAATTTAGAACTTCATTCATTAGATTCCATGTTTATGTATACAACTTCACTCATTTTTTGATGAAACTTGTTACCTTCATAGATTAATGACACTTTAAACAATCAATGTAGTTGTATAACTAAAAAGAACTATATAACAACGACACTTCAACATATCTAAGCAAGTGTTAGAGTGTTTATTGTAGGTCTCTTAGGTTGGGTCTCTTAGCGTAATATAAGCTAAGAAACCGTATTTTATATTACGCACCCAATCTAAAAGACATGCAATAAACATGCTCTTGTATTTTAAATTCTCCTCGAGTTCTAATGCAGTGGGCTGTGAGTCTAGAGTATCGTTGCCGCAACAGACGTTAAATGGGCCTGAATAAGACTAAATTCTATAACATGTCTTCTTTAATATTAAAGCAGCAGCAAGAATCAAAACTGTGCTCACAAGTGAAAAAGGAACAACTAATTTTCTTAACAGTGTTATAAGTTTAGCTATGTCATAAATTAGGTCAAAAATTCAACAAGCTTCCTTTATTTATTTTTTTGGCATAAGGGGGGTACTGTAGAAGGACCAAAGACTTTTCCGTCTTGAAAAGTAAAATAAACAAAAAGAAAACAAAAATAAAGTAGAAACTAGAAAGAGAAGAGCTTTGACAAAAAAGAGAAGAGCATGCGAGCACGTTCGTTCGTTAAGATCAACAACTAAAAATGGAGGGCACATCATCTCCTTCCCTTCAAGCCACCGTCTCTACTTTTATTAACAATTTACGTTTCCTTCTCCACGTTTCTCTTTGACAAACCAAAGCCAAAGCAGAGACAAAAGGGCGTTCTACCAACATGGCCAACTCAAAGAGATTGTTTGGCGTTGTGCGGAGGAACCTTCTCCGGCGATCTCCCAGCAGCATCACCACCATTCGCTCATCAATCCAACAAACCACTAGAGAGAACATTGCCGCCATTAAAATCCAAGCTTTCTTCAGAGGTCACCTGGTACAAACAAACACATATTTTTCTTGTAATTTCAGAACCTTGTTTTTTTTTCAAAGTTGACCATTGTAAGTATTGTAGGGAAGGAGAGCGTTTAGAGCGCTCAAGAGTCTGGTGAAGCTTCAGGCGGTGGCGAGAGGTGTGCTTGTGAGGAAACAAGCTCGAATAGCCTTACATTGTATGCATGCTCTTGCTCGCTTGCAGGTTAGGGTTCGTGCTCGTCAGATTCTCTCCCATTAAAATTCCATGTGACACAAGACCTCTCTTGCGATTGTGACATCTACGTAACATTATTGTTCTTTCAAATTAACTTCTTTGTGATTTCGTATATGTATACTAATTAACCCTAACACCCTTCAAATTATACTGATAAAGATTGTCTGTCTAGCTGAAACTGTCTCAAATTTTTATTGTTAAAAGTAATATAAAATATACATTATAAAAATGATCAATATATCATAATGAACCAGAATCACACGCAGCAAGAAGAGATTTATTAAGACTTGGAAAGGAAGCTAATGAAGGGTTGGGTGGAGGTACCTTGGATAGAAAAAAAGGGTGAGTAAGGCTTCCTTGAATACTCACCATTTTGTCTACTTTGATATTTAATAATCTGGATATTATAACCAATATACCTAATGAGTTTACATCAAAAAGACTATCAACAAAGAACATTCCAGCTTCATTCTCAACACACACAAGCAAAAGAATGTTGATATATATATAGGTAGATCTACAAGAGAGAGAGAGAGACGAGAGAGCACTGAGATATTGGCGCGGCTCAATCAGATAACTAAGAGAATGCATATAGTACGTGTGTAATCTGAGTGAACCAGGCCAATATCAAAGAGGACTCTTTCGTGCTAAAGGTGCAGATTCAAAGGAAAACTGTCTTGTAAAACAAAAAAAAAGGAAGAAGATAGACGTGTGAGGGGAAGTGTGATGAGGAGAAGGTGAGAATGTCTGTGTGGGGGAGTTATAAAGAGAGGTATTAAATTAGGGTATATGAGAGAAGGAAATGGAAGGTATGGAGCATTTAAACCACATCTACTAACCAATGCACTAAAGCTGGCTCACTCTCTTTACTCCCTCTCCCCCTCCTCTCTCTTTTTTTTTCAAGTTTCATTATATGTATCCATCGTTACAAACTAAATAGGCTACGCAATGTGAACCAATACTCCTTTGTCTCCTATATGCCTTTCCTTCTTGAGGGTTCATAACAAAAACAAAAATAAAAATGCAAGTTAAAAGATTTAGAGGAAGAAGTTAAAAAGAACATGGAAGATGCTTTATAATAAATTTTGAGGGAATCTCTCGCAGAAAGGAGGGACACTGGCTGCCCTGCAAACCATTAATGTTCTTACTGCTCCTTTTTTTTGTTACCTACTTGGCCTTCTCTTTCTATCTCTTTCTCTCTCTATCTATCATTCTGCTTTTTACAACCTCAAGACAGTTATGAACCCTAATGACCCATATCTTTCTGTCTCTCTCTCTCCATTGAAGAGATCCTAGTTTCAATGTCACATTGTAATGCCAGAGCTTTGTAAGAAGAAAACGAATCCTATTTTTGTCTGTGGTTATGATGGGTGGGGGTGGCAAAAACTATTGCACACCCATATTTACTTTTCTCTCTAGCTCTACATTAAAACCTCTCAGGTCCACCACCATTGCCATAAATTTATGCAGAAACACACTTTATCTCTCTCTCTCTCTCTCTACCCAATTGTATTTTCTTAAGATTTAACACAATATACCAAAACTTACCTGCTCTTGCTCTATAGGTTATCAGCATGTTTCATTCTGTATTTTCCTTATTACTATTTTTGGGATATAAATCACCTTATGGTTTTGTTACCGTTGAGTATCTTAATATCGATGTCTCAATATTAAAAGTAACACCAAGCCAGTAAAAATGGAAGAATATTATGTAAAAAGGCTAAGAATACACACGTCGAGTTCAAGGTATACTTATTTCAAATTTGCGCAGATTTAAGCTTCAACTTGGTACCCAAGCAAGTAGACAAGCTGGGTAAGCTTCCTTTGTTCCCTTACACAAGATGAGTAAAAGAATCAGAAACAATTAAGACGTACAAGTGAGTTTAAGTACATCTTTTTTTATATAGTAAACTAACAAAATATGCAACCATGTATGTCATCTTATGGTAGTCACAATGGCGTGGATTGCAGTACAAGTAATTTAAAATCATAGAAACTTCAAGCATGTTAGCAACTGAAAGCTAAGTGATAATAAAACAACATTACAAATAAATATATAAGGAAATATATCATAATCAAACACTCTGTTCTAGAGAGTTTCACGCAACACAAAAGTACAACAAAAGAAAGGCTACTATCATTCCTCACCAACAACAATTACAAGATTACACAAAGTCCTCGTTGTAACAAATGAAAATAAATAATTACTGGAATGGGTTGCAGACGTCAGTATTGTGTGGCTTCCACGTTAAAAATTATACAAATCCTCATACCAACAAAGAGTGTGAGCTTTTTTAAATAACTACAAAAGATGGAATCTAAAAAAAGTGGGAGTAGTTATACCGCCGCCTCTGATAGAAAGAGAGGGTCCTCTGGCAGAGCTCACCACATCGGTATCAAGAAAAATGACAACCACGGTGATATCATCGTGAAAATGCCTCCTCACGCCCCTCTGTATCTTCTTCAGATCAGAGTATCTCATCTCTCTCTTCTTCGCGGCCGCTTGCAGTGCCATTTTCACAAGTCTACGTGCAATACCCTGCACAAAGGACACAATCAGTACTTAGTTTTGTAGGTTTTAAGTGAAAAACAATTGAGTGTAGCGCACGTTTCGTGGGTGGTTCTGAACAATGTCAACAGCTTCTTGGTTCCTCATCTGTTCCCACAGTCCGTCAGAAGCCAAAATCAGAAACCGATCTTGTGGCTGGATCACATGCTCCGTTATCGACGGCTCCCCGCTCAAGATTGGCCTCTTCATCGGCTCACAGAGTCTATACTTTGCGTACAGCGGTTTCCTGTTGAACTCCGCCTTCTTAAGATACACGTCACCTATGGATCTAGATATCTAAATAATGCCCTTGACGCGCCACACAATGTGCTTTAACACGACGATACGCGAGTCATCCGGATGCAAAGAGCGCATCTCCTGTTGAATAGACTCTGTGCTCACATTATGTTCTGCTGAGAGCTGAAGCGCAATGACCTCACTTGTAGTCTCCAACGTTGGCTATATAAAGCATCCCTCCGCATATAACGCCGACAAGGCAGCAAGACCCAACAGCTGCAATCTATGGCTTCACAGGCCATTGCTTTGTCACAACCGCTAGAAACCCTTCTTCTGTCGCTTCGTATGCTTTTCTGATTACATCCATCGACATAGAGCCTTCCTCTGCTGCAAATCCTACAGACTTTTAGTCAGGGCCGATCCTGGGGCCAAGCCTAACGAAACATTCGCCTAGGCCCCTAAATATTTTGAAAACTTTTATATATACATAGGTCCCCAAATTTGTAAAAACAACATTCGCCTTGGGCCCCTGTGGACTACAAATGATTCAGTTGCTCACTCTTTAGATGGTGAAAGAGATGATCGTTGACAAAGCGTGAGGTCTCAGGGCCGCCGTGACCGTCGTAGATGCCAATAAAAGTTCCGTAAGGACCAGAATCAAGTGTCTCAACTTGGCTCTGATCCTCGAGAAGATTGTTGGCTTGAACAACCGCCATTGAGAATTCGCCGAGGAGGTGGTGACCAGAGTCTTTGTACCAGAGGAGTCCATCTTGTTTCCCTGTTGAAGAAGAAGAAGAAGGCCAGAGACAAGTAGTTTCATTAACGTTGTTAACATCCTCCCTCCCTTCATAACATCAGGGAAAACCCTCTTTCTCTTCCTCCACATCCGTCAAAAAGGGAAACAAGACTATTCTGAGCAAAGGGTAAAGCTAGTTATTAACTGGGAACGCTTGAGAGAGAAGAAGATCAAAACTTTATGAAGCTGGTGAAATGGGTACCTGAGATTGGAGCAGAAGCAGATGTTAAGAGGAGCAAGTCAGACGCAGACTTGGAGTCAATCAACAGCAATCTTAATGATGGAACTCAAAAGTCTGAAGCTTTACAAATGTTGAAGATCTGAAAGGATCGAAGGGAAGATAGAGAGAGAGATGGATCCGAATCAGATGAGGTGACGAGAGCCTCTCTCCACTGCTTCTAACCAGACAATCCAATCCCAGTTAAGTTTACTTACGGGGATCAGACTTTCTAAACTTAACCCCTTCTTGTTTCTTATATTTTGACTTTTCTGTCCTTTTTGACTTTGCTAAACAGGTCCTCTATCTTTCTAATACTTTCTCTTTATGGACACCACTAACTATATCCTTCTTTGAGACGCGGTCCTTGCCAAGTACAGAACACGTAAAAAGAACTCAAATTTGAGGGTTTATTACACGAGAGAAGTTTCGAGAAGTAAAAATTATGGACAAGGAAGAAAAGAGAAGTGTGTTGTTGTGTTATGTTGGTCGAAGAAGATTTGATAGTTTGTTTATTAGAAAAAAAAAAATAAAAAAAGATAGAGAGAGAGAAGCTATAATAGTTTGAAAGAAGAGACACGTGATGTAGTGACATCATTTAACGTTAGTTGTCTCAATAAGGACATACGTGTGACTATCAACCTCCACTTCCTTTTCCCGTTTCCCTTCACTTGGCCTTACAGAGGCGTGTGATGGGCCTTATATCCAATAGGTACATGAATGATAGAAGTGAAATAAGAAGCAAAAAAAAAAAAAAACAAGGGGAGTAGTCAATAAAACCCAACCCTACTTTCACTCTTTACCAGTAGTCTGAAAAAAGCAAGACATTAACAGGAATCACAGAAAAGATTACACATGTACACTCTCACGTTTTATGTGGTGTTTTTGTCTGAGAGAATAACCAAATTTGGTTTCACTCATCACTACAAATTCATTGCTTCTTTTTTTTTTCTGTCTTGCGTACATGTAGTTTCACACTAGTTAATTGCGTTTCATACTCCGGTTTAACAAAAAGGATCAATTTAAAATAATTACTAGTTGTGTTCTCTAGATCGGATTCTTAAAAAGAAAAGGAAAAGAGAGAGGAAATATGCAACATCATTCAGAGATGCCGGCGTCGATGAAGCAGCCTCTTTGTCCTAAGCCACGTCGTGTGTGTCCTTCTCTTCCTCACTTCCTCAACCCTATCTCATGTTCCCTACGCTCTTCCAACTGGTAACATTATTATATGGTCTAGATTGTTTATTTAATATCTGTTTTCAATTACTTTTGTGTCTTCTATTTCCACTTTATAAAAATGTACATATTTATTTAATTAAAAAAACTAAAAATGCTTTAAAATTTCTTTTTTTTTTGCATTCTCAAGTATATGCAAATATAGACTTAAGCACTAAGTCTATTTACAATTCATTCCCTGCGTTTTCTTTATATTTCTTGAAATTTCATCATGATGGGTCCTACGTGTTTGTGACTCAATCAGCCAACAAGGTTCGGAGGCAAGAAGCGGTGTTCTCAGCATAATCGACAAGGTCATTCTTGCTTTCTTCATCATAGCCTCATAGGTTTTTATTTGTTGTAAAAATTCATCATAGTTTTCTTTTCGCCTAACATTTGGTTCATAGTTTAATTAGTTATATGTATTACAAAATGCCGTTTTAGGCTTTCAATATTAATTTTTATATTATTCATATATTTTAAAATTAATTAACATGTAAATAGCTCAAAACTCACTGATTTTTTTTGTAGGAATATAATAAAACATGAAAAATGTCATAACGAAACGGTAACGGGAAGCGTATTTGCATGCATGCATGGTTTTTGTCTCTTGAGTGTTAATAATTATATTGCGGTAGGTGCAGCCGATGGAAGGTGGAACAACAGAGACAATGTGGTACGCAGGGTCTCCACCTAAAAGAACCGGGAATCCGCTTGTACATGACCTTCATTTCATTCAGTACTCCCTTGACCTTCTCCCAGATTTCTCAAGCACCAAGGCTTGATTTTCACATCTAATTATTAGACGATATATGCATACATTTCCGCACAAAAAAAACTCCTTGCGTCCACTTAAAACTACCATCTGGGCGTAAAGAACACCGACATCATTATCAACTAAAAGTTTTTTACACAGATATATATGCATCTACTACTCAACAAGTTTGAAGTTTATTCTTTGTAGAAATGTATTTGGATATTCTTGATGATCACAAAGGTTCCACACTGAGGTCAGCACAAGACTGCTTAATAAATCAGCACCCGCACACAATGAAAGCAGACAACATATATATATAGAAAGGTTAACTAGAGATCTGTATTAGGACTTGGATGTTTGTTATGATATAGAATTTTTTCTCCCTTTTTAGCTTATTATGTCTTGTTTTGTATTTAAGACATCATTCCAATAATTTTTTAGCAGACTTGTGTTTTCTTTTGTTCATATGATACTACTAGTACATTTGAACTTGTTCTTACCTCTGTATAAATTCCATACTTCTAATATATATATATCAGTTTTGTTTGGAAATATATGGGTAACTTACTAGAATGGTAATGGGGAGGAAGCTCTCATATAAAAAGTTGGAAAGCGGATGAACATTGATATGAGTATGACAGAGAGAGTTAAGGCGTTGGAGCTTAGAGAGAAGAGAAGGGTGGAGAATGTGGTGTGACGATTTTATTTTTTTAAGTTAAAGCAATTATGAGTTTTAGCCTTTTAGGTTAAACAATTATATGATTAAGAGTTGAATGCCCCAGTAAGGGTAAACACGTTTAATAATTTGTTGGTTTTCAGTGCTTAATCATTTCCAATCTACTTAATTCTATTTTTTTAAAATTGGATATATAAATTTCTTTAACTCCAATGTAATTTTTTCCTTTATTATTTTCTCTATATTTACAATTTAAAAACATTTCTTTATAAATAGATCAAATTTAAAAAAACTCTAATAACTAAAATAATCAATTTAAAAATAAAGATTACTTATCACTGCCTAACTCATGGATCATAAGTCATAACACTCCTCCACGCCTCAGTTCACATTCCACCAATATGTATAAACAGCCACCCAAACACTTAGTTAATGGTAACATCCCGATTTATATACTATATGGTAATAATGTCTATTGAAAAGTTTAAAATAATTTGATTTTTTGCCCAAAACAAGTTTAAAATGATTTACTTATCTATATTATTAAAGAACTTTTCTTTTTGGTCATTGGTTCTGAAAAAAATTCTAAAATTAAGTGTGTATAAACCGAAATAGAATAATACCATATAATATATCGAAAAAGTGATTCGTGATACCGTGCACAAAATAAAAAAATGTTATGTGGTGATTGTAAAATCAGTAAAGTTTTTGAACCTATGAATGATTAACACACCTGACTAACAAAGAAAGTTTAACACACTGACCGCCGGGTGATGAGGACAACCGGTGACTAAATGAGGGGACGCAGAGCCCACTAACGAGAACAGTCAGAACGTTGCAACAATGTACTTGGGTTTTAATTTGTGTACTAAAGGTCATAATAAGAAATACAATGATTTTGTTAAGTTTCTCTTTAATCTAGAATAGTTAAATGCGAGAGTTGATGTTGTATAATTGAATCAAATACGGAAATTTCGTTGGCAATATTCCTTAACCAGCGATTTAAGAATTCGTTGACTGATACCAAGCAGCAACATGCAAAACGTTGACCTTTTCCCTCACATACCCAAAAAAAAAAAAAAAACCAGCTTGATGGAAACGACTAAAGCTTCGTCTAGTAAAAGAAACTCAAGTTGCTTGTCTTGGACTCCTCCAATGAGCACATTTCAACTACAGAATCGTCCACGACCTGAGAGAATGATCTTGGGATGGAGAGAGCCTGATTGTATGCCCTAACTTATTATCAATGGAAAGAAATAAATGTCAGCAATTAGTTAATTTCAGTGTTTTAAAACGCGATAGACATTCATTGCGCGTTAGATGACTGTATAGCGCCTAAACAGGATATATACGGATATATACTTTTACACAAAATATAAGTATAAGATTAATATATATATATATACATTATTTTTGAAAAAACTGAATATAAATATATTTTAAATCCATTTTTATGTATAAGTATATAGTTTAACATATATAAATCGTTTTAAATTATAAAAATGAAAGTCGTTTTAAATATATAAAGATGATATAAATTTTGAATGATTTTGCAACAATTATACTAATATCTACAATCATATAAATACATAAAATAAGTAAAAGAATTTGCTTCCATTCTTTCGTGAATATCAGTTACATGTTTTTGTCCAATCGCTAATCGTATTTTGGTTAATACCATATGAGTTCTACATTTCAATTTAGCTCGGTATTCTTTGATTATCATCTTCTGGTCCGGTGTTGGAACATCCC
>NC_027754.1:39297911-39300559 GCF_000695525.1 Brassica oleracea var. oleracea | reverse complement strand
CCCCCCCCAAATTGTAAAATATACAAAAGTCTAATCTTGGAATTGTTAAAAGTTTAACATAACAGAAGGTATTACGGATGTTATATACGGCAGAAGACTTCTAAGTTTCGATAAAAGTATAAAACGAAGCAGTTGGGTATTATTCAACTTCTCTATATGTGGCTGATCATAATTCATAATGCCCTCCTCGTCAATTTGGTTGACTTCTGTAGATGAGGCAGTCTTTATCAAGTTGTTGAATAAAATCGAGTTTAGTAATCTTATATATTAAAACTGACTTCTTTCATGTGTGATTTTTTAATTTGGACCACCACTTAGAAATCTTATTATAAGTATTTTATTAAGACTAATAATACATATAATCTTTAAAATATTTTAATCATAATATCTTTTAATATTTTTTATTTTAAATATAAATATATTTATTTTAAAATTCTAACAAATCTGTTTTAAAAGATTTTACAAGATCTTCATTTTCGAAATTATATTTAAATATTTTCACTAATTTCGAAATTAATTTGAAATATTATTATACATTAATATATCAATTTATAGTTTATAAAATGAAAAATAAAAAATTCTAAAATATTTTATCTATTATATAATCATAATCAATCATATTAAAAGAAAATTATTATATTGACCTAAATATAATAAAATTGTATTAAATTTATAAATTTATATATTTTATATATTTTATTTTCTTAAGTATAAAATATTTATGTTCAAAAATAAAATCTAATACGTTGGTAAGATAAGTTAATATTAGCAAACTATATAGTACATGTATAAAAATTTACATGTATTTCTTTAAAGTTAATAATATAAAATCTTTGTAACTACTTTAATCATAATATATTTTCATTTTAAATATATTATATATGTATATATTATATTTTGAAAATTCTAATAAATCTGTGTAAAAATATTTTAACAATAACTTAGTGTATTTTAAGTTATTTTTTATAAAACGAAAATAAATAAATTATTATACTAAAATAAATATGATAAAATTATATTCAATTGATAAATTTATAAATTTTATTTTCATAAATATAAACTATTTATTTTAAAAATATAATATGATGATAGAACGACTTAAAATTAACAAACTGTATTATACATGTCTAAAAATTAATATATATCTTAGACTTTTGTATATACAATAATATATTATCTAAAATGAATAAGCATACAAGTATTGCTAAAAAGAAATCCAGCTTTGAAAGATGGGCCAGAATTTAGCATAATTAAATATAAAATAATTTTTAAATATATTTTCTCATGGATATATTAATTTGCTTAATAACTAAATGCAAATATAGTAAGATAAATATATAATAAGAAGTGACAAATACATATGGTTGTAGACATTTGATTAATTATAACATGTAAATTATAAAATTATTGTATTTGAAATAGTTATATAAATATTTAAGTATATGATTAACGTTAAAAATCTACCACTTATGTTCTAAAACAATAATTTATATATAGAAAAATGAAAACACCGGGCGGGTGAAAATCTAATTTGTATGAATGTTGTAATTTTTCTTGTTTGAGCACTTCAAAAAAGTTGTAATTATCCACACCCTACCCTATATATTACGAATACTCGAGTGAGATATTTTGTGTGGAAAGGTCAACAACATCCTTTATATTTTTGTAAACTTATAAGAAAAGAGCAGCTATAATTAATGCTGTTGTTGTTGATTTCTATCATGCATTCAGTTAGGTGAAAATTTGATCGTGGATTAGAATATAACAGTATAGGAATAAAGTACAAAATAAGAAAAGTAAAGGAGCGAAATGAAAGCGTTGACAAAGATATAAAGAAAGTCATAAGATGGACTCTGCCCTTGTCAACCATCAGCTTGGGGGCAGCACAGTAATAGCAACTACACCGACTAAACAAGTATTATTAGTTCCAATAATCAGCTCAGCTTCTCTCTGCTTGCCTGGAAAATGCGAACGAGTCAAGCTTTTGACCTTTCATTTCCTTACAAATACGAGACTCGTCATGCTTTGAGGTGTTGTTGTTTTCTCTGAATATATCAGGGAGCAAAGCTATGGCTGTAGCTCGTCATGTTTTTGTGTTCTTGTCTGTGTTAGTGGTGGTGAGTTGGGGATTAGAGAGATGTGAGGCTACTGGGAAGTTTAGCTTCGAAGTTCACCACATGTTCTCTGATGCGGTCAAGCAGACTCTTGGGCTTGACAATCTTGTCCCCGAGAAGGGAAGTATGGAGTACTTCAAGGTTTTGGCCCACCGTGATCAGTTGATCAGGGGTCGAGGTCTTGCTTCCAACAACGAAAAGCCATCCGTCACGTTCATGCGGGGAAACTTCACGATTGGAGTCGACGTTCTGGGATTGTAACGCCTCTTCTCCTCTTGGTTATCAAGAATCGTGTTTTGAATTATTATTCATGCTTATTGAATATGATTTGGTTTCAGCCTCCATTATGCCAATGTCTCTGTGGGAACACCGGCTACATGGTTCTTCGTGGCTCTGGACACGGGCAGCGATTTGTTTTGGTTGCCTTGTAACTGTGGTACAACGTGTATCCGTGACGTGAAAGATGTTGGACTTCCACAGGTACCTTTCTCCTCACGAAAGCATATACTCTTTTTTTTTTTTTTTTTTTTTTTT
>NC_027754.1:39232938-39297854 GCF_000695525.1 Brassica oleracea var. oleracea | reverse complement strand
TTTTTTTTTTTTTTTTTTTTTTAATTCATACGTTCTCTTTCGTTTCTCTTCTTTTGACACCAGAGTCGACCACTCAATATATACAGCCCCAACGCATCTTCTACGAGCTCAAGCATTAGATGCAGTGACAAGCGTTGTTTTGGATCGAGAGGATGTTCTTCTCCTGCAAGTATTTGCCCTTATCAGATCCAGTACCTTTCTAACAACACATTCACCAGAGGGACCTTGGTCGAGGATGTGTTGCATTTGGTCACAGAGGATGATGGTCTAGAGCCTGTTAAAGCTAATGTCACGCTTGGGTAAGTAATGACTTTGTTTTTCTTGTTTTTTTTGTGCGCATTTTGACATGTGTTTGGGATGCAGTTGCGGTCAGAATCAGACAGGTTTGTTCGGGGAAGGTATTGCTTTGAACGGTCTTCTCGGGCTTGGTTTGGAAGATTACTCTGTTCCAAGTGTACTGGCAAAAGCAAATATTACCGCAAACTCCTTCTCAATGTGTATTGGGAATGTTATTGACGTTGTTGGGAGAATCAGCTTCGGAGACAAAGGCTACACAGACCAGCAGGAGACGCCACTAGTTCCTGTTGGACCAAGGTATCCAGTTTGATTTTGACATGAGTTTCAAAAGTTGTTCAGTTTGGTGTTTTATCACCACATCTCATACTAATTCTGTTTCTTTCTCTTGTAATTTTGGTTTATTCCAAATGAACCTAGTCCGACTTATGCTGTGGATGTGACGGAAGTATCAGTTGGGGGAGAGGCTCTCGGGGTTAAGCTCCTCGCACTCGTTGACACTGGCACATCATTTACACACTTACTGGAGGCAGAATATGATCTTGTTACCAAAACTGTAAGTGCCTTAGATTAGACTAATCATCTATATTCTAATGCTTTCATATCTGAGTACCATATCTGACTACAAATACAAAATTTATAGGTTTTTTTGCCACACAAGTAATATATCGACTTAGCTATTGCCAAAATTATGGTGTAGATGATCATATTTACAGTTTCTTGCTTCACAAGTATAACTATTGACCTAGTTATTATTTAGATTACTAAATTTATAGTTTCTTGCTGAAAATGTATGACCTAAACTATTGCCAAAGTTATGGTTTAGATTACCAAAGTAATGGTTTCTTGTTTTGCAAGGCATTAGATGTCGCATATCTGTATAAGAAACTTTATCAACACCAAAGCTTTTGTTTGTTACATGCACATTCACCTTCATTCTCTTACTTTTGCAGTTCGACGATCAAGTCAAAGACAAGC
Organism: Brassica oleracea var. oleracea; assembly: GCF_000695525.1. Taxonomy (NCBI): domain Eukaryota; kingdom Viridiplantae; phylum Streptophyta; class Magnoliopsida; order Brassicales; family Brassicaceae; genus Brassica; species Brassica oleracea. The sequence goes on along the minus strand of NC_027754.1, from coordinate 39,296,582 downwards.
GACGCCCTATTGATCCAAAGCTTCCATTTGAGTTCTGTTATGACTTAAGGTCATGCTTCCACTCTTGTCATTTTTTCTTGCCCATATTAGTAGAGTGTGTTGGACCTTTAACGAATGCTGGAACACCAATAAAGTAATTAATAAAAATGACTAACACTGAATGTTAGAGACGAAACATATGAAGTTGCATGGGATAGTGTTCAAGTAGCATTAATCTAAGTTCCACAACTGTATTCTGATGTTCATCCTCTTTGTGTTCAGTCCAAACAGTACAACCATTTATTTCCCTAAAATTATAGTGACTTTTGGAGGAGGATCACAAATGATACTGAGAAACCCTCTTTTCTCTGTGTTCAATGAGGTAATTAAGAAACCATGTCTTGACTTTAGTCTAGTTTCATGGATTAGAGCTTATTGATATACATTGTGGTTTTAACTTGAATAATAGGACGGTACCGCCATGTACTGCTTAGGTATTCTGAAGAGTGTGAATTTCAAGCTTAACATTTTTGGACGTAAGTATCCCCAATACTTAGTTTTACGCTTCACATATTTGCTGCATGGAACTGAAGCAGATAGAGAGGAAGAGAGAAAGTTTGTGTTGAATGTGTTATATGTTTGTGTGTTTACAGAGAACTTCTTGTCTGGATACCGCATTGTATTCGACCGGGAGAGGATGGTTTTGGGTTGGAAGCGGTCTAACTGTAAGTAACCGACAAAGTCAGGAAGTGACTGTAATATACATTGGAACAAAGTGATAGCTAAAGTAAGTGTTTTGTGTTAATGACAGGTTATGAGGATGAAAGCTTAGAAGCTACTCCTCCACCACCAGAGAGAGAAGCTCCTTCACCAAGACTATCTGCTCCACTACCTAGTCCTCCTCCTCCTCCTCTTGTTTCCATTGCTACACCTCCCCTTCCCCCATTTGACCCCCGTAGCTCTACCGGAAATGGATCAGGCGGAGCAGCCAGTCTCAGCCCTCTTTCATCTCAACTCCTGCTTCTCCTCTCTCTTTTGGCCTTCCTCTCATTCACATAAGCATTCTTGTTTGGTTGGTTTGATCATTTTTATGTTCATTTAATTAAAAAAAAACTCTTTGTTTGAGAAGTAAAATGATCTTTATTGGTTTGTTAATTTGTAGCATGGGACTGAATTGCATAAGAAAAAGATGCTACATTTGAACAAACTCCATTAGACCAAAACCAAACATGGGTGTCTCTGTCCATTAACACATTGATGCATTGTTAGATGATGTTTAATATACCAAAAACCAACAAATATATAAAAACAATAGCTTTCCAATCACATCATTCATCACAAGATGGAGCATGCCTTCTGCGCTTTGCTCTTTTTCTTCTTCTGCTTAGGCGGTTGCAACACCACTCGTATGGCTGCGTCAAAGACAGCTTTCACATTCTGCATTCAAACATTCGCATTAACATTAGAAAATCTGTCCTAATGGTACAAACACTAATATTGAATGTTGGTCATGTGTAACCTCTTGAGATTTGGAACTGCATTCGATGTAAGTAGGTGCATCTATTAGCTTCCTCAGCTCCTCTCCCTGAGCAGTTGTAATCGGGACAGCGCCAGGATGGTCGACGAAGAATTGCTTATCATCTCGAAGATCTAGAGAGTAGCAACACACACAAACACTCTTGTATCACAACTAGTAACTAAAAAGGTAGTGAGATCATCAATATAAAGTAGTCTCTCACCAAGCTTTGATCCAACAAGGATGATGGGGACACCAGGCGCGTAATGCTTCAACTCCGGGATCCACTGCAACACACACACACAAGTGTGAACCTTGTCAGAGAATTGAAAGAGGGAGAGTAAACAAGACTAACACCAAAACAAGAATTTTGATGGATTTAAAAGATACCTTTTTGGAGACGTTTTCATAACTGGCTTTACTGATAAGAGAGAAGGCCAATATGAAAACATCAGCTCCACGGTAGCTTAGTGGTCTTAATCTGTTGTAATCCTCTTGCCCTGATTTTTTTTATATTACCCAAATTTTACAAAACCTCAGATCGAAAAGCATAAAATCCAAAATTCAAAACATAAAAAGATAAGATTATATATAGTATGAAAATACCTGCAGTATCCCACAATCCAAGATTAACGGTGGCTCCATTAACCACAACATTTGCACTGAAATTATCGAAAACGGTTGGCACATAATCCTGTATAATTAGAGAAACCAAGAACGTGATGAGATGTTATTATACAATAAAAAATAAATAAAAAATGTATTAAATACAAAAAGAGTATGAGCATTGGAGATAACCGTAGGGAAAGTGTTGCTTGTGTAAGAAATCAACAAACATGTTTTTCCGACAGCTCCATCACCAACCGTCACACACTTTACGAATCTTGAAGCGCTCATTGTCCCCGCTCAAAGCTCGAAGATATTTGAGCTTTCAGATCTCTTTGAAACAGGCGTTGAACTTCAGATCCTTTGCTCTCTCTCTATCTATCTCTGTTAGTTTTGTTCTTCTTCTTGATGCTCAAATTCAATCAACCATCTGGACATTGCGGATCGAAAGGAACAGACTTTGTCCCAGAAATGAGAAACCCGTTAGCCCAAAAAGAGAGAGAGAAAGAGAGAGGAAGGTGACAGAAACAGAAAAAAAAATAAAAACAAAAAACAAAAAACAAAAACAAACGAATAGTTTGTTACTTGTTAGTTAGCTTTCACCGGAAAAAATGGCGTTGAAACGTTCTCTCTCTCTCTCCCTCTCTTCTCTTTTAATAGCTCTGTTTTCTGACAAACTTACCAATCAATTGTCTGATTATTTATTTATGGGGTGATATCTTCTCCCTTTTTCTGCCGCCCAGTCTCAATCTTTTATAACGAACGATATCATTAAAACTTTTTTTCTTCTTTAAGCAATGCCCCTAACTAACAACAACTAAACAGAATTGTCCAAAACTTGATTAAGAGGTAGGTAAGTTAGTTGCATAATCATACATACTACTCTCCTCTCCCCTAACTCCTAATAATTTGACATAGCCATATGCATTGGGACTTTGTTGTAACCCTTTTCAATGAAGCTCAAACCAAATATTATAAACGATGATATTCGTTTCTGCTGAGATTGGCTCTAATTACTAGTTAAGCCGAATTAGTAGAAGTGACCATTCTGTTATATATGATGTATCATCTACTTCAACCATCGGATCCTCTCACCATTCAGGGATCCAAAAAAATTACGAGGCTTGATGATCCATCCAATCATATATATATATAAAAAAAAAAAAAGTTTTGGGAATGGATGATCCATACATAATTAAACATTAAAAAATTTGGGATCAAAATAGATTGGCAAAGAACATATAACTTTCAGCTTTCATTATTGGTCAATAGCAATAAGTTAACAATATGAAAAAAAAAAAAAAAATGTAGCAACATTAAGGAGAATAAGAGCTCATCTCCTTTAAATTAGAATGATTAAAAAAGAGAGAGCCTGAGATTAAGAGATAACTCAGGCTCTTGGGCTTAGTGAGGACAAAGTGATATCCTGAAAAACCTTAAGCCTCTTCTTGTCCACTTTCATCTCTGTCCCCAAAACAGCCATGATCATTGCCTCTTCAAACTCCTTGTTGTCTGGCAATCCACAGTCGATGGCTCTCTTCTCCATCGACAGTCTCCTCTTCGTGTTTGTCTCTCCCTCTCCCTCACCACCACCACCACAGCTCAACATTCCCATCGTTTGGCTCGACGATCTCGTCCTCTTCAGCTTCTCGCTATTGCTTATCAGCTTGGAAGAGAAGAATGGTTTTGCATCCACCCTTAATGGATTGTTTACTACATTCACATTCGTCTTCACGTTCTCGTCACCGTACCCATCATTGCTCGGCTTTGGTTTAGCCTTCACGCTCTGTTCTCTACAAGGCTGAGGCTGCCATATGGAAGAAGACCCGAACATGGCGTCGAAAAGCTTCCTCTGCTCGACTCTATCATCCCCTCCTCTCCTCATCATCTCAGAGCCAAGATCGCTAAGCATCTGCTGAGCTCTCTCGTAGGCTTTCAGATGAGAATCCACACCTCTAGGGCCATCAACAACCGCGGGCTTCACGCGCCGTAGCGTCTCCTTGGCTTCGTCGATCCTGCCTTGCTTCATAAGGCAGATCCCTAGGTTGCACATCTTGTTGTTGTCCGGCGCGATCGATAGCGCTCTCCTGTACGCATCCTCGGCTTCCACGAAGTTGTCTCTTTGCATCAGAGCCCATCCTAAGTTCCCCAGTAGCCGCGTTGCTTCTTGCTCCACTGAGACTTGAAACTTTTTGCCCTGGGACCTAGCGGTTTTGGTTCGTTTGCCGTTAAAGGCGAGACCTTTTTGAATCAGGAAGAGTTTGTGTTTCAGAAGTGCGATCTGGTCGTCAAGTCTCCCACATCTCTGCAACAAAACAAACAATCCAAAATCAATACAGAGGATGCTCTGTTTTTTTCTTTTGTGTGTGTGTAAAAGTAAGGACCTTGTAGAGATCGAGGAGGATGTTGTCGAGAGATTCCTGAGCTTGATCTGAACACCTGACTCTGAGAGATTTAATAGCTTCGATGGCTTCTTCTGCTCGATCTTGCTGCTTCATAACGATGGCCATGTCTTTCAGAGCGCTGTCCACTCTGTCTCCAGCGTTAATGGCGGACCAAAACAGAGGAATTGCTCTCTCGGGATCCTTCTCCACCAACTGAATCAATAAATTAATCAATGAATCAGATGAGAACGAAAAAACGCAAAATCAAACGCACAAGACAAGAAAGGATGTAACTTTAAATCACCTACCTGAACGTTCTTGGCTCTGACATATGGACTGTCTCCGACAGGGACTTTGTGGATAGCGTGAAATGATTCAGACCGAGTGCGGGAGATGCCGAGTGGCTTTGCGGGAGAACTCGGTGCGGATTTGGTCGGTCTGAATACATCTTTCATCATCATCTTTGCAGTGAGTAAAGACGAAAAGGATAAATGAATCGAATCGAATCTCAGAGGAGGATGGGTGAGGTTTAAAGATGACGGCTTCAGCGAGATCGATCGGAACTTATAAAAAGGTTTAAAATTTCCGACCGTTGAGGTCACTAGCCGTTGTAGTTTGTATTTTTTTTTTTCTTTCCATTTCCGCTTATTGAGGGAGCGCTTCTTATCTACTCCCTAAACTTGCATTGTATTTTCAGATTCGCCCCTTTAAAACAAAATCAATCAAATTTAGACAAGCATCATTTGAGATATTTTCTCTGAATTTATATAGGAAACTGAATTTTCATGTAGTTTAGATTCTTGTCTATTGGAAAAAGTCAAACATGAGATTAAAAAATAGGCCTGTTTACAACAATGAAAGGCCCATTTTCATGTAGTTTAGATTCTTGCACAGTTTTGTTTTGTGGTATCATAATTGCTGTGAAAAGTTTTATCATCACCAGCAACTCATGTTGCTGTGAAACTTGGAGTTTTGGGAACGGCCTCCTTTGTCCTTGTATGTGTTTCTTGAAGACTGAGACTTTCTACCTCCCCTGGCTGCTGCCATGGCTCTGCGTCTTTGCTTGCCTAGTTTTTTGTCCAGCTCCTGAAGCAAAGGAAGGTTGCATATCTATTAAGTTAACTCTATACTCTCTTGAGTCACTATACTACACAGAAGATACTAACCTCATCTCTTCCAGCTTCATTTTCTTCATCTCCACTGCTTCCGTCTTTCTCATTATCATCCAATTCAACTTCTGCCTCAACTTCATCTGATCTTTTCTGCTCCTACACATCATGCAGAGTATATAGTGTAAGCACAAGAAGGCTACATAAAGAGAGAACATGTTTCAGTTATATACCTCCTCTTGCAACTGTAGTGATTCCATTTCATTTAGGCTTCCCTCTTCATTTGACTCAAAAGTCTGCTCTTCATCATCCGATTCCTCATCCTCGTCAGAATCTGTACTCTTCTCCAGCCCACCTTCAATAAACTACACAAGACAGAAACCACATATTCATTATATATAACCCATTCACAGACAAGAAAGAGACCAATGCTGCAAATAGGTACACAACTGACACATTACGCCCCCACTATAACTCAAAATGAATACGCAATACCTCAAAGCAATCGATTATACATGTTTCTTTAAGTACATACAGGTTCTCATAGATAAGCAGTGATATTATTACTGAAGTCATAGGGTGGACATACTTTATCGAGGTCATTCTGCTCCTTTTTAGTGAAACCACTAGCTTCTAGTTCTCTATCCAAGGCATTGGCATCTTTAGTTATATCATAGAAAGATGGTCTGCTGTTCTCATCCACTTCCACCTCTGTCTCATCATCTCTATCTTCTTGGAAAGAAATATTAAACCTGGAAGAAAGGAATATGGAGATCATATGGAGATCATATGCTACTAGGTAATGTGAATAGATGATGTGTAAACAAATAAAAACTCGATTGACAACTAACCTTTTTCTGAAAAACTTGAAGATGCATTCAATATCACGGTCAAAGTACCTGAAAAAAAAAAAAAAAACCATTAACAAACCTAAAAAAAATCATGGAAAATGATAAAGGGAGGACAGAGGCATGAGCCAGAGATGAGATATCGCATACATTTGTGCATTTTGGTGTGAAACAGATACCATTTGTGGAAAGTCAATCATCGTTATCTTCTCTTCATCATCAATCTATGATATACATATATAAACGAAGGTGTAAGCAGAGGAAAATAACTAGCATGATTACAGAATCATGTAACGAGGCAGCTTCAAGTAGATGATTCTGTAATATATCACCATGATGTTGAATTCATTGAAATCACAATGAATTAGACCATGCTCAGCCAAACGAACAACAATGCCAATAATCTTCTCGAAAATTGTCTCAGGGTTCTGTAACTGCTTCACCTGAACCCTGTCATAAACGAAATGTGAAAGATGTGATTCACAGCAGCAAGGTTATAACTGTTTCTTAGTGAGTGAGTGAGTGAAGCAATGGATCAAATTTTAAGGAATCTCGAATCCAATGCATCAAAAGCTATCAGTACATAATGCTTAAGACTAACAGAGCCATATAAAATCATAAAAAAATTCTCCTGGTGTGTGGAACATGAAGGTAGATCCTTACATGGGGTAACCCTGCACAAGGGACATGATAACACAGTGCCTATTGCAGTCGATGGCTTTTGGAACCGGAAAGTCATGTTCTTCCAAAGCCTGCTCAACAAACATTAGGCCAAAAAGATAATAAAACACTTACAAGAAGAGTGTTACAACCATGGAATGGAACAAAGGCAATAATAACAACCTTCATGAAAGCAAACTCCTTGAGAGCGGCAAGGCGGGAGAGATACAACCAGCTGAAACTACTGCGATGCCTCAAGTAGTCACGCTTAGATTTGACAGCCCTGAAGGAGGTTCTCCCTAGTCTATGCAACTTCATTGCCAGAATAGTTCCATCTTCCTGAGCCACCTCAAATATGTCTACATCCCATGACTATCAGCAACTGACCCCAAAGTGTATCTCTTAAACACACCAATGAATCAAAAATAAAAAGACTTACCAGACTCTTTACCAACCCCAATCTGACGACCAACACCGGTAAATACACCACGGTTGACCAATGTCTTAATGGCAAGAAAGTCGTATCCCAGATAAGTGAGTCTGAATCCATCATCTTAACGAAGAAAACAACAATCGTCAAGGCTATGCAAAGCAGGAAAAAAACTAGTTAATGTCTTTAGAGGGGAAGAGAAGTAGTCACATTTAGAGCGGTCGTGGTGCAAAAGCTTATACTTGAGCAAGTTCTTGAGGACTTTGTATGTGCCTCCATGTCTGTGAGCAATATAACAGTTTTGTGAATTACACAATATGGTACATCAAAGCACAACTTAATGAAAGAAAATAAGGACATACTTTAGACCAGCAATGCGATCTACGAGCTCAGAAGGAACAATCTCATGCTGCAAAGCAAAGTAGTTTCAAAAGGTAGTAATTAAAGGATAAAACAAAGGAATATAGAGGGGACTGACGTTTCGCATTCCCATCTCCACAGCGGTGAGAACTCTAAAATCATCTTTTGAGAGATATCTCAACACATTCACGTCAAGCTTCATCCTTTTTTTTCTTGACTCTGATTGGCCCTGGCTGATTCAATATACAAAACTTTCTCAAATTTGATGTAGTAACTGATGAAACCCCAAAACAACACTTAAAATGTTTAAACTTTACAGCTAAAGACTTAGGGGAATCAATTTGGCCATCTGTAGATTACGATTTAATCTCAGACAAGAACAAAGAAAATTTGCTATGTCTAGAAACGACACACACAACAGGGCGGTGCGTAAGCAAGTATTTGATGCAAGAGCAAAGCTGAAGAAGCTTTACCTGAAACTTTGAGAGCAGAGAGCAGAGGACGGCGCAAAGGGAAGAAGCAAGTTAGTTTGCTCGCCAACATAAAATACTAATCCAAAAACTATATATATTTAATCTTGTCTACTTCCTGTCAACAAATGTCGTTGTAGTATAGTGGTAAGTATTCCCGCCTGTCACGCGGGTGACCCGGGTTCGATCCCCGGCAACGGCGATGATATTTTTGGTTTATTAAATTGCTTCGAAACTATAGGAAAAAGAATTGGCTTCGTCCAGGTTCGAACTGGAGACCTTCAGTGTGTTAGACTGACGTGATAACCGACTACACCACGAAACCGTTGCGTTAGAGATTGCAGTGGAAACAAATTGATAGAAAACGGAGTTCGATGAATCAGATCTTTTTTTTTTTGAAAAGATATGACGGTTGATATGGTCTTGAATAGGGATGTTGTATAGGGCTTGATATTTAGGGCTGGCCCAAGCCCATCAAAAAAATTAAGAACCCTAACCCTATTATATCACTTCTAAAATATTTCGGGCCATATAGGGTTGGGCTTAAAAATTAAGGGTTTTCTTAGGGTTGAGCCCCCAAAAAAGATTATGTTTTTGTTTTGTTAAACGGCGTTGTTTTGCGTGGATACTCATCTCATCTTCTCTTCATCGACAAAAAAAAAGAAACGACGATGACGAAGATGACGAATTGACGATGATTCTTCTCTAAGTTCTTCAGGGTTTGTGTGGGTCTGATCAATCATCCCTTCGTCTACCATCTTCTTCTTTCTGTCTTCGCTGAAGCTCCTTCATCCACCATCTTTCATTCGTCAATGCTCGTTCGATCTCGTCGACAACATCAGGTTTGTTTCGATTTCAACATCTCAAATTAGATTTCTTAACCCTGATAGATTTCTTAACCCTGATGTTCAGCATATCTGTAGACAAACTGCAGCAGCAGATGTCTACAAGAGATATGAGATAAAAAAAGCTAAGTTGATAGAGGTTTTGGTGAAACACAAGGGTCGAGTGTGTTTTACAGCAGATTTGTGGACAGCCCGAAGTGTTGTGATGGGATATATATGCATTACTGCGCATTTCATTGATGAGAATTGGAGGTTGAATAATAAAATTCTAGCATTTTGTAATCTGAAACCTCCTCATAGTGGTGAAGAGATAGCTAAGGCAGTTTATGATTGCTTAAAGGGGTGGGGACTGGAGAAGAAAGTATTTACTATCACACTGGATAATGCTAAAGCTAATGATAGTATGCTAAATATTCTAAAGCATCGGCTTCTGAGTAGCAATGGGAGTAGCAATGGGCTGTTGTGTAATGGAAAGTTCTTGCACGTTAGATGCTCGGCACATATCTTAAATCTGATTGTGAAAGCAGGATTAGAATTAGCCACTAGTCTAATAGAGAACATAAGAGAGAGTGTAAAGTTTGTAAAAGCATCTGAGTCAAGGAAGGACTCTTTTGCTATCTGCGTTGAGAGTGCTGGGATCACAAGTGGTGCGGGTTTGTCTTTAGATGTCTCTACCAGGTGGAATTCGACATATGAAATGTTGGCGAGAGCTTTAAAATTCAGAGAGGCATTTGCGATTCTGAATTTGTATGAAAGAGGTTACAAATGGTTGCCTTCAGAAGAAGAGTGGGAACGTGGAGTTAAAATATGTGACTTGCTGAAGCCTTTTAATACCATCAGCACTTACTTTTCAGGAGTAAAATATCCAACCGCAAATGTCTACTTCATTCAGGTGTGGAAAATTGAGATGATGTTGAAGAAGTATGCTGATTGTGAAGATGATGGTGATGTGAGAACAATGGCTAGGGCAATGCAAAAGAAGTTTGCGAAGTATTAGAATCAATATAGCGTGATTCTAGCTATGGGGGCTGCTCTAGATCCGAGGTTGAAACTGGATATACTTCGATCAGCTTATCAAAAGATTGACCCAAGGACTTCTGAGGAAAAGGTTCAAGTTGTTAGGGACAATCTGATTTTGCTTTATGAAGAATATCAAAAATCAGCAAATCCTTCAAAGTTTTCTGCAACATTAACTCCACATGAGCTTCTCACAGAGTCACCACTTGAAGATGATATGGATGATGTAAGTTCTTCAAATTTTTCTTATTAGTTCTCATTCAAAAACAACAGCAAGGAACTTACTGGTTTGTGTCTTTGTATATAACAGGATCTCTTTGAGCTTGAAAATAGCCTCAAATCTAGTTCAAGAAATGCTAAGTCAAATCTGGAAACCTATTTGGATGTTGAACCAAGACTAGAGATGAAGACTTTTGAAGACATGGAAGTTTTAAATTTTTGGAAAGAAAATCAGCATCGATATGGCGATCTTGCTTCAATGGCATCTGATTTACTGAGCATACCCATCACCACTGTTGCAGCTGAGTCAGCTTTCAGTGTTGGAGGAAGAGTCTTGAGTCCTTTCAGAAATCGAATTCTTCCCAAAAATGTGCAAGCACTAATTGCCACTCGAAATTGGTTAAGAGGATTTGAAGAGTTTGAAGGTAAAAATTTCATTATTAACTTACAGATTTTTTATGTTCTTTATCTAACTTATATTCATTAACTACAGGAGATATTGAAGATTACTTCAATGATGAAGATGATGAATCTGCAAAAAGTAGCTCAGAAGTTAGAAACTCTAGCACATGAAGGTAAAGCTTTCCAGCAAAACCCATTGTTGATTATGTTATGTTTGCTATTTGTTAATGTGTCCTGTTCTTGCTTGCTTCTTCTCTCCTGAGAAAATGTATAGATTCTTAGCTTCTTAATGCTGTATTTTGATGGATCCGGAGAGTATTAGTTCCAGACGTGTCTGTATTAGTTCCATAGTCTCGGTCCGGTTAAGCATATACAAGACTTTGCATCTGTTACCAGAGAGATGTCTCTTGTTTGCCTGGTTCGAGTTTTGTTGATCAATTCAATTCAGCTATGGTGGAATCTAGTTTGGGTTTGTAACTTGTCATATGCTTTGTTTGATATAGATTCTTCTTTGGCAAATACAGATCAATAAAGTCAAGAATGTAGAGACTAGAGAGTAAAGCTGGTTGCTGCAGTCTTCAACGAGCAAAGAATACGTGAAAGACCTTGTTTATTTGAGTATCACTAAAATAAATAATGACTTGAAACTTGTTTAGTGTTTTGGTTTGTTTCAAACTTTAAAACATGTTTTGTGACAAATGACAATCAATAATATGAAATTTCTTACTATTTATATGGTTCAAAGCTTTGATTTAACTTTATTTGATCTAACTTTTATATGATAATTACTATAATCAGAAACTAGTTTATTTGATATGTATTAGTATATAAAATATATAATTTTGTAAGAGATTACAGTAAAATGTGTTTACATAAAAAAAATTAAAGGGCTCAAAAAGGGTTAGGAAGGGTTCAACCCTAATACAAATAATATCATGGGTTCTAAAAGGGTTAGGGCTCACTTTGGGTTGAGCTTAAACTAAATAGGATTGGGTTGGGTTGGGCAACCCAATAAAACATCCCTAGTCTTGAATGATGTTCTCGTCATGTTATGTTTGTCTAACTATATGGAGAAGATGACAAGAAGAAATCCTTGAAACATTCCACATCCATAGCCAGAAATAAGATAGGACATAGGTCTAACAAGTAGTAGTAGTAGTTAGGCCTGGGACAGATCGGATATCCGGGCAATTTTAAGGTATCCGGATTCGGATCCTGATCCGGCGGATCCATAATTTTACTATCCTTATCCGGATCCGGGGTTCTCGGATATCCGGGTGTCGGATATCCTTCTAAAAATTGTAATATCCGGCGGATATCCGGATCCGGATCCGGCTTTGACGGATCTAACATTTTACTATCCGGATCCGGATCCGGCTTTGACGGATCTAACATTTTACTATCCGGATCCGGATCCGGCTTTGACGGATCTAACATTTTACTATCCGGATCCGGATCCGGCTTTGACGGATCTAACATTTTACTATCCGGATCCGGATCCGGCTTTGACGGATCTAACATTTTACTATCCGGATCCGGATCCGGCTTTGACGGATCTAACATTTTACTATCCGGATCCGGATCCGGCTTTGACGGATCTAACATTTTACTATCCGGATCCGGATCCGGCTTTGACGGATCTAACATTTTACTATCCGGATCCGGATCCGGCTTTGACGGATCTAACATTTTACTATCCGGATCCGGATCCGGCTTTGACGGATCTAACATTTTACTATCCGGATCCGGATCCGGCTTTGACGGATCTAACATTTTACTATCCGGATCCGGATCCGGCTTTGACGGATCTAACATTTTACTATCCGGATCCGGATCCGGCTTTGACGGATCTAACATTTTACTATCCGGATCCGGATCCGGCTTTGACGGATCTAACATTTTACTATCCGGATCCGGATCCGGCTTTGACGGATCTAACATTTTACTATCCGGATCCGGATCCGGCTTTGACGGATCTAACATTTTACTATCCGGATCCGGATCCGGCTTTGACGGATCTAACATTTTACTATCCGGATCCGGATCCGGCTTTGACGGATCTAACATTTTACTATCCGGATCCGGATCCGGCTTTGACGGATCTAACATTTTACTATCCGGATCCGGATCCGGCTTTGACGGATCTAACATTTTACTATCCGGATCCGGATCCGGCTTTGACGGATCTAACATTTTACTATCCGGATCCGGATCCGGCTTTGACGGATCTAACATTTTACTATCCGGATCCGGATCCGGCTTTGACGGATCTAACATTTTACTATCCGGATCCGGATCCGGCTTTGACGGATCTAACATTTTACTATCCGGATCCGGATCCGGCTTTGACGGATCTAACATTTTACTATCCGGATCCGGATCCGGCTTTGACGGATCTAACATTTTACTATCCGGATCCGGATCCGGCTTTGACGGATCTAACATTTTACTATCCGGATCCGGATCCGGCTTTGACGGATCTAACATTTTACTATCCGGATCCGGATCCGGCTTTGACGGATCTAACATTTTACTATCCGGATCCGGATCCGGCTTTGACGGATCTAACATTTTACTATCCGGATCCGGATCCGGCTTTGACGGATCTAACATTTTACTATCCGGATCCGGATCCGGCTTTGACGGATCTAACATTTTACTATCCGGATCCGGATCCGGCTTTGACGGATCTAACATTTTACTATCCGGATCCGGATCCGGCTTTGACGGATCTAACATTTTACTATCCGGATCCGGATCCGGCTTTGACGGATCTAACATTTTACTATCCGGATCCGGATCCGGCTTTGACGGATCTAACATTTTACTATCCGGATCCGGATCCGGCTTTGACGGATCTAACATTTTACTATCCGGATCCGGATCCGGCTTTGACGGATCTAACATTTTACTATCCGGATCCGGATCCGGCTTTGACGGATCTAACATTTTACTATCCGGATCCGGATCCGGCTTTGACGGATCTAACATTTTACTATCCGGATCCGGATCCGGCTTTGACGGATCTAACATTTTACTATCCGGATCCGGATCCGGCTTTGACGGATCTAACATTTTACTATCCGGATCCGGATCCGGCTTTGACGGATCTAACATTTTACTATCCGGATCCGGATCCGGCTTTGACGGATCTAACATTTTACTATCCGGATCCGGATCCGGCTTTGACGGATCTAACATTTTACTATCCGGATCCGGATCCGGCTTTGACGGATCTAACATTTTACTATCCGGATCCGGATCCGGCTTTGACGGATCTAACATTTTACTATCCGGATCCGGATCCGGCTTTGACGGATCTAACATTTTACTATCCGGATCCGGATCCGGCTTTGACGGATCTAACATTTTACTATCCGGATCCGGATCCGGCTTTGACGGATCTAACATTTTACTATCCGGATCCGGATCCGGCTTTGACGGATCTAACATTTTACTATCCGGATCCGGATCCGGCTTTGACGGATCTAACATTTTACTATCCGGATCCGGATCCGGCTTTGACGGATCTAACATTTTACTATCCGGATCCGGATCCGGCTTTGACGGATCTAACATTTTACTATCCGGATCCGGATCCGGCTTTGACGGATCTAACATTTTACTATCCGGATCCGGATCCGGCTTTGACGGATCTAACATTTTACTATCCGGATCCGGATCCGGCTTTGACGGATCTAACATTTTACTATCCGGATCCGGATCCGGCTTTGACGGATCTAACATTTTACTATCCGGATCCGGATCCGGCTTTGACGGATCTAACATTTTACTATCCGGATCCGGATCCGGCTTTGACGGATCTAACATTTTACTATCCGGATCCGGATCCGGCTTTGACGGATCTAACATTTTACTATCCGGATCCGGATCCGGCTTTGACGGATCTAACATTTTACTATCCGGATCCGGATCCGGCTTTGACGGATCTAACATTTTACTATCCGGATCCGGATCCGGCTTTGACGGATCTAACATTTTACTATCCGGATCCGGATCCGGCTTTGACGGATCTAACATTTTACTATCCGGATCCGGATCCGGCTTTGACGGATCTAACATTTTACTATCCGGATCCGGATCCGGCTTTGACGGATCTAACATTTTACTATCCGGATCCGGATCCGGCTTTGACGGATCTAACATTTTACTATCCGGATCCGGATCCGGCTTTGACGGATCTAACATTTTACTATCCGGATCCGGATCCGGCTTTGACGGATCTAACATTTTACTATCCGGATCCGGATCCGGCTTTGACGGATCTAACATTTTACTATCCGGATCCGGATCCGGCTTTGACGGATCTAACATTTTACTATCCGGATCCGGATCCGGCTTTGACGGATCTAACATTTTACTATCCGGATCCGGATCCGGCTTTGACGGATCTAACATTTTACTATCCGGATCCGGATCCGGCTTTGACGGATCTAACATTTTACTATCCGGATCCGGATCCGGCTTTGACGGATCTAACATTTTACTATCCGGATCCGGATCCGGCTTTGACGGATCTAACATTTTACTATCCGGATCCGGATCCGGCTTTGACGGATCTAACATTTTACTATCCGGATCCGGATCCGGCTTTGACGGATCTAACATTTTACTATCCGGATCCGGATCCGGCTTTGACGGATCTAACATTTTACTATCCGGATCCGGATCCGGCTTTGACGGATCTAACATTTTACTATCCGGATCCGGATCCGGCTTTGACGGATCTAACATTTTACTATCCGGATCCGGATCCGGCTTTGACGGATCTAACATTTTACTATCCGGATCCGGATCCGGCTTTGACGGATCTAACATTTTACTATCCGGATCCGGATCCGGCTTTGACGGATCTAACATTTTACTATCCGGATCCGGATCCGGCTTTGACGGATCTAACATTTTACTATCCGGATCCGGATCCGGCTTTGACGGATCTAACATTTTACTATCCGGATCCGGATCCGGCTTTGACGGATCTAACATTTTACTATCCGGATCCGGATCCGGCTTTGACGGATCTAACATTTTACTATCCGGATCCGGATCCGGCTTTGACGGATCTAACATTTTACTATCCGGATCCGGATCCGGCTTTGACGGATCTAACATTTTACTATCCGGATCCGGATCCGGCTTTGACGGATCTAACATTTTACTATCCGGATCCGGATCCGGCTTTGACGGATCTAACATTTTACTATCCGGATCCGGATCCGGCTTTGACGGATCTAACATTTTACTATCCGGATCCGGATCCGGCTTTGACGGATCTAACATTTTACTATCCGGATCCGGATCCGGCTTTGACGGATCTAACATTTTACTATCCGGATCCGGATCCGGCTTTGACGGATCTAACATTTTACTATCCGGATCCGGATCCGGCTTTGACGGATCTAACATTTTACTATCCGGATCCGGATCCGGCTTTGACGGATCTAACATTTTACTATCCGGATCCGGATCCGGCTTTGACGGATCTAACATTTTACTATCCGGATCCGGATCCGGCTTTGACGGATCTAACATTTTACTATCCGGATCCGGATCCGGCTTTGACGGATCTAACATTTTACTATCCGGATCCGGATTCGACCCCTCCGGATATCCGGATTTTTGGATCGGATCCGGATCGAATCTCGGATTTCGGATAAAAGTCTCAGGCCTAGTAGTAGTACCATGAACTGCCATTTTCTCATGGCTAGCTAGATATGGTACTTTGCTAAAAAATGTTAACTGAGATTTAAAGAAAGAGTGTCAACACAGGCTAAGGGTCCAACAAAAAAAAAATTCACGCAAATATCTTTACTTTGAACCAAAGTTACAACTTGAAAACTGAGACCGTTATTGTAAGATAATGCTCAGGTTTCCTTTGAAGGGCCTTTCTTGGCTGCTTCTGCAGCAGCCTTCTCTGCTTCGATCTCGGCCACAATAGCATCGATTTCAGCTTCTTCTAGCTGCCTTAGAGTACCTTCCTCCCGTGTCATTAGAGCAACCTCAATGTTCTTTCCCCCACTCTCAACTACCTGCAAATTTGCAAAATGCTCATCAGCATCTTACAAAATTTGCTACTTGTGTTCTGTAAAATAAGCTCCTCAATAACATCATTATTCTCTAACTCAAATAGTAAAGTCTCCTACATTTTTTCAGGACTTTAACATTCTCTAAAGCCAACTTCAAGAATGGATAATCATACCGGTGGTTCTTTCTAGGTGATAAGTTTAGTAACAGGTCACCCGGCAATAAGTTAAAGGAAACCTACTTGGTCTGGTTTTAAAAAACGAAAGGATAAACTAACCTCAAGAAGAGCACGGATAGCAAGCTTCACAGTTTCTTGTCCCGACGTTTCTTTGTAATTCTTCTCCAGAAACTCCCTGATCGAGTTTGAGTTTCTCCCGGTCGCATTAGCCTTCCAAGCAGAGAAGGTACCAGATGGATCAGTCTGATAAAGCGAAGGTATACGAGTGTATGGGTCAAAACCAACAATAAGAGTGGAAAGACCAAAAGGTCTCACACCCCCACTTTGAGTATACTTCTGCTGAAGCCCAGCTATGTACCGAGTGACGTACTCAACAGTCACAGGATCCTCCAACGTAAGCCTGTGGCTTTGACACTCGATCCTCGCCTTGTTTATCAGGACACGAGCATCTGCCTTGAGCCCAGCACAGGCCAACGCAACGTGGTTATCAAGACTCACAATCTTTCTTGCTGATCTATGAGAAAGAAAGAAAATGCAAGTTAGAAGAAAACACCATAACTTTATTCGATTTCAACCCTAAATATTAAAACTTTGTACACAGATTCTCTTTCATAGAAGCGGAGCAAAGGTTGAGTCTTTACACTCGTAAAACAAAAAGTAAAGCTTTTTAACAATGGATCAGCTCCGATTCTACGATCTAACACTCCCAAGTTGATACAAAACCCTAAAATCAAGTTCCAATTCAAATCGATTTTAAAAAATCGACCTAAATCAAGCTGACCCAGGTGTGCATCGGCAGAGATCGGGGGAGCTATACCTTGTATCCTGGAGCTTAGGAGTGGATTTCTTCTCGACGGCGAGGACTACAGTATCTGTGCCGCGGACTCCGACGGCGGCGTTACCCTTACGGACAGCTTCGAGGGCGTACTCTACCTGGAAAAGGTGGCCATCGGGGGAGAACACTGTGATTGCTCGATCATATCTCGCCATCTCTCACACTTTTCTTTCTTCTCTATTGAGTGTTGCTTCTTTCTCTCTTTCGTTTTATTCAAAATCTATTCCAACTTAGGCGACAAGCCAGATTTCCCCAGTTCGGTTTTTAATCCCCTGCGGACGAGTTCACGTTTACCGTCCTTCTAGCCAATGAGAAGGAACCATCAATGTGGATTTGTTTCTATTGTGGGCCTTACATTAGCTACATTGGCCCAAATTCAATCAGAATAGGCCCTTTTCAAAATTTTCTGCCAGATCGGTCATATAAAGACCATCAGCATTAAGGAAAATTCAATTGAATTTCTTGTTAATACATTTTAATATTTAAAATTCTAAACTGATGAAAAAAGTGTAAAAATAGTATTTGTAACACATGTTTGAATCTAAAACTATTCTCATGCCTCTAATTCCTGTTATTTTTCTATTTTGTATTTGAGAAACGTCGGTGAAAAACTAAGATGTTGATTGTTGGTTTTTGTTTTTGAAAAACTACTTTGTTTGCCAATCAAGATTTTGCTAAAAATGATTTCCTAAAAACTAGGAAAACTAGCTTTTCAAATAAATAATTCTACAAAAAAAAACCAAAATCTGTGTTTTTCGGATTTTGTCAAGTTCTACGATGATTTTTTTATTTATCATTTTCTTTTTAATGGCTTTTTTTTAATATTATTTTTTGTAATTAGTCCTTCTTTTCATATTTATCTTATGTTTATGCATTTTCCCACTCTCATACGTTCACTTCACCATCACATTATCAAATAATTTTTTTATACTTTATTAATATAAAAATAAGTGATTTTACATAAACATAACCATAGAAATATATGTTTAAAAATTATCATAGAAAAAAAATCATCAAATGTATGATATTAATTTTTATTTATAATCCTTAACTACTTGTATAATAGGCTAATAGCATTTGAATCAAATATGAAAGGCATTCGAGATCAAATTAATGTATATTTATATGGAACTTACAATATTTTTATTCTGTATTTAAATTTTGTTTTAAAATCATTTTCGTAAATAAATTTATGTGTATTTTGAAGACAATGTTATTTTATTATTTTCAGAATAATATTTTACTATTAATAATATTTTTATTTTATTATATTTAAAAGTAGAAACCAGAAACTAAAAACTAGAATCTAAAACAACCATTCATGTTTTTCAAAAAACCAAAATCTACTGCAAAATCAAAAACCAAAAATCAAAAATTAAAATCCAAAAACCAAAAACCAAAATCCAAAACTCAAAAACTAGAATCTAAAAACTAGGAAAACAATCATCACTTAAGTTAATTTATTTGAATATTTTGCTTATTTGCTTCATAAAAATGACAAGTGTTTTACTCGAACATATAAGAAATTACAGCTGTAACTGGATGTTAATAAAATGAATAAATAGAATTAAAGGAATGATAATTAGTGGAATCCAACGGAATGAAATTAGTATTCATTTGTTCTAAAACTATTTTTACGTGGAATGATTTTTCAAAAGAATGTTGATGTTTTTTTGGAATTGAAAGGAATAATATGGAATGAGATGAAATACTCATTCTTTTTTTTCATTGCAACTGGTGAATATTTTGTGGAATGAAAAAGAATTAAGCATTCAGGAAGTTTCTATTCCAAAAAAATGCATTCCAGTTGCACCCTACAAGTTATGATCTAGCTTGAGATACCCATATTTGCAATGAGGTTCTTCTCACTAAACGGGGACCAACAAAAGGATTCTAATTATGCGATGATTTGGTCAAGAGGCTTCGCAGCCTCCTTGTTTCTCTTTAGTCAGCTTCTTGAGGCGAGCCAGCTCGAGATCTCTACCCATCTTTCTCTTGTACATCTCCGCAAACGCAATCGGCTCCTCCAGTATCGGCTTCTCTCCTTCTTTCACTTTAAGCGGATACACGGTTGCTTCCGGAGCCGGATTCTGGAACGTGGCTATAGATAATCTGCTCGAGTTGGAGTTCACCACCGCCTGGTGGTCAGCGTTCTTGAACCTCCCGTTGCTCAGATACTTCAAGACACATGCAATATTTGACCAAATAAAAATCACAAACGGAGAAAATAATTAAAAGCAGAGTATAAGAGAGGTTAGAAAAGTACTAACGTGACCATGGTCGCCAAGATTGACGACAAAAGCTCCTTCAACAGGCTGAACCGTAATCCACGTCTTCCCATCGTCTCGTGTGGCTTGTAAACCACCGACTTGGTCTTGAAGCAGCAAAGTGATGGTTCCAGGGTCAGTGTGACGCTTGAGTCCGAGTGTGAGATCAGGCTGAGGGCATTTGGGGTAATAGTTAACAACTATTTTCTGGTCCATATCGACGCATGCATTAGTAAGTGCTTCTTTCTCAAGCCCCATAGCTTCAGACAAAATCTCAAGAAGCTTACAAGCCAACTCCATCAGCTTCTCGCTGTACTCCTCAGTCACTTTCACCCACCCTTCCGGCTTACCCGGCCACCGTGAGTAGTCTCGGTTTCTCACCGGGTACGAGAAATACGTCACGATCTCTCTCCAATCTTGAACAACCTCTCCCTACATATGTAATGATTATTTCGTATTTAACTACAACAACATAACCAACAAACACATGCATGGGTCTAACGTCGAGTAATTATTAGGGTTTGAGATAAGAAATTAAAATACAAAAATAAGTCCAAAATTGTTAGGATCCGACATTCGTAGGAAGGAGACTTTAAGTTGGCATCTAATGAATTAAGCGACATACCTTTTAGAAAACTATTTTAGAGAACTTACTAAAACATTATGGTGGATTTACCTGGAGATGACTTGAGACGATGAATCCTCCTTTTTTACCACCGGACATGTCGAACTTGATTTTATCCTCAGGTGGCAAAGAGAAGAAGTCGCTAGCGAGACGAGTCATATCAGCCACCAATTTAGTATCGACGCCATGATCGACGACCTGGAAAACTCCCCAGTTCTCACAAGCCTCAACGATCTGACGACATATATCTCCTCTTTTCCCACCAACATGGTCGATTCCCGCGAGAGATATCACGGGGATTTCGTTGCTGAACTCATTGTAGGCAACCTTGGGACGTTCGTCCTCGTCCCGGACGAACTTGGAGTTGAGCTTAGACTCTCCCGCAAGCTCAGTTAGAGTTGCTGGAGCCATTTATATTATCAAAGTGTTAAATTACAAAAGGCAAAAAGATTGAATGAACAAGAAAAAGAGAGAGAATGTGTAATGAATATATAAGAAGACACAACAAGAAAAACTTAACAACTATCATATCTTTTGTAACTATGGCTAAAATTTTGTAATTATTTGGTCAGTAGCTATATTTAGTTACAAAATGTTTTTGTAATTGTGGATTTGTGAATATCATCCAAAGGATGTTTGTGGTTAATGTCAACAAATCATAAAAAATATATCCACCGCTATAACAGCCACAACTAACCACAAGTCAAATCATAGTTGTTTCTATGTATAGCGACAAGACTTATGATCGCTATAGCTTTGTAGCTATTTTAAGTTTGTGGCTTTTTAAACTTCAGCTAAAAAAAAACTAAGCAAATCATGAAACAGATTCATGCATCACTGACTGTTGGTGCAAGTGTTTTTACTTTGGATCAAGCTTTCAAAGTGTTTGGAATTCAAAGTTTTGTAGCTATTTAATATTATGTAGTATTTATAAATTTTAGTTTTTTTTAGTTTCAGTTTTATCAATTTAGACTTAAACATGATTATTTTATGACCTAGAAGATTTGGTGACTAATTAGTAGCTATACACAATTTTTCAGAGAAAGAGTGGTAGCTGAGAAAACTTTACAAAGCTTCTGATGACTGACAAACGAAGAAGTACCGTTACTCAACTAGCTACATGCATCCGCGTTTTATTTCTATTAATAAACTATGAGACATCAACCACACCAAAGTAATCTAATGATAGGCGAACTTTAAAGAGATTTGAGTTTTTATCCTATGACGCTATGTGTGACTACAAGATATAAGACCATGCTTATTTAGACCTCATTTGAATATCTAGAAAAAAACAATTTATATGTAGAGTCCATTTCTCATTAAAAATTAGTCTCGATCATTTCATAAATTTGGAATACTTCAGATTAATCCCAGAAAAAAACTGTGAGACGTTTGTCATTAGACTGAGGTGAACAGAAAAGCGAGTCTTAGATCGGTCCGTGGAGAATTTTCCGGTAAGGTCTTACGTTACCAAAAATCCCGATCATCATCAATTTGCATGACATAATTACGTTGAGGAGAGAAGACAAGACGCCTATCTTCCTAAAAGTTGAGAAAATAGATGATCGGAATTTTTAATGGGTGAATTTGCGAACTAGTATGGGAAGATAATTAAGTGCAGGTTAGTGATGTTGACATAATTAGACAACTAACAATTGTATCTCTTTTAATCCGGTTTTAACGATTTCTCGTACAAGCAGCAGGTGAAAGGGAAGAAAGTGAGATGACGTAGAGAAAGAAAAATATAGTTAGTATTATAGCAAATAATATATGGTCAGGAATGGAGAAAAAAGAGACATCCACGTTGTATATTTATTGACCAAATATGTATGCACTGAATGTTATATTCCATATCACACGAAGTAGTATAGAAGGACTAAAACCACATCCATAATCCTTAAATACTAAACACTATCCTAACTCCTAAATACTGAATCATAAATCTTAATCCAAATATAAACTATAATTAGGTGACTGAATGACAGTAAAATTAATAGATAAAATATAAGACTTCTCAATAAAGAATGCATTCCATATTAACCTAGTACACAAGTTTTAAATACTAAACCCAAACCAAATTTTAAAATATTAAACCCAAATATAAACTTTAATTATCAACCCTAAACTCAATTATCAAAATATGAAAATAGTATAATATTAAACTAAATCCACACATAACTTTTAAACAGTATAGGGCTCTAAACCAACACACAACTTCTAAATCCTAATTACAGACCTAACTTTTGAATACTAAACCCTAAACTGCTATCACTAAACCCAAACCTCAACTTCTATCTTTCAAATACTAAACCCTAAATCCTAATCATTAAACCCTAAACCCGAATATAGACCCTAAAACCCAAATAGAATGAAATAAAATACATAGTATAGTACATATTGGTGAACAAAATAGAACATTCTTTATTAATCGTCAAATAGAACGATAATGATAGGGTCACTAAACTCAAACCTCAACCCTACACTCCAAATACTAAACCCTAAATCTTAATCATTAAACCCTAAACCCAAGTATAAACCCTAAACCCAAATAGAATGGAACAAAATACCATATTTTTCAAATGTTGATATGGCTATGCCTTCATGGAAGGTGATAATGTTTGCTTCAATGTCAATCCCAATCGTACATAAACTAAACTCAATCAACTAATCATTAAACCCAATCAACTAATCACTAATCAATAAATAGAATAATACAAACTGATGAAATTATGAAATGTTTATGATTGCATGTAAGAAGTTAATGCTGACCCAAACCCCAACTACCAACTACTAAATACTAAACTCTAAACTCTAAATCCTAATTACTAAACCCTAAACCTAAATAAATAGATTAAGCTAAACCCTAATCAAGGAAGTATAAGCCCAAATAGAATGTATATAATATGGTTTACTATACCCAAACATTTACTTAGTAATTCTAAACCCTAAGCAGGAACATATTAACAAAAATACAATCTATAAAAAAAATGAAAGAGTTGTTGTGTGTGTTCACCGTCTATGCTTTCATCGTTGTATGTTCTTCACCATTGGATCTGTAAAACAAAAACAGAGTATGAAAACAAAAGCATGATTGTGAGAATCAATTGATTTAAGAAAAAAAAGAAAAGAAATGAAAGAGTTGTTGTGTGCAGTAGCGGCCCTGACTACAAGCCATACAAGCATATGCTTCCAGCCAATTTTAAAATATGTAAATTATCGTCAATTTTTATAAAAGTTTTATTTACTGTTATCTAGTAAAGCCAATAATATCTTTTTTCTTGCGGTCTATTATATTTCACAGCAATTCAGGGCCGGGCCTGGTTGTGTGTGCTCACCGTCTATGACTTCATCGCTGTTTTTTCTTTAGAACAATTGATTGTTCTTTTGGTGAGAAGAAATTCAATTCAAAAAAAATGTGTGAGTAATGAAAGACCACGTTTTACTTTTTACAGTTACAAATTATTAATTAAATTTTGTTTTCTTTGTGAAGGTTTCACCGGTTGTATAAAAGGATATAATGGCATTATTATACAAAAGACGCAATATCTATTTACAACCTAATTTCCCTTTTTTTTTAATTGTTGCGGCGCACTGGGTGGAACACAGGTTGAAAAAGTCATTTGTAATTTCCGGGCCCAGTAAAGGCCCATTAAAGAGATGTATAAGGAGAAAGGTCGTTGTCACAATGAGGATTTGATTATTTGGTAGTAGCAAAACTAACAGAACACATGAAAACGGAAGGACGTTCCAGCGAACCTCTCTACCTGTGGTATTTACCCAAAGTTATATTTTGTGTGAAGTAAACGTAAAGACATTCTCATCTACATTCTGTTACTAATATTTTTTTAAAATGCACCATAATAAAAGTTAACATTACCAATCATATTTGTCATTTAGTGGGATTTCGACCCATTATTGAAAATGAAATGACTATAATATGAGTGAACCATTTCATACTCTAATCATAACGTGGTCAATTATACTAACCTAGTCACCATCCGTTTTAGCAACAACAACCAACGGTTGCAATCTTTTTTGAGAGAGTAATGTTTCTTTCTTTATAAAAAGCTGTATATGACATGGTCACATGGACCACAAACTCATACAACTAAAGCAACAAAACAACCCTTAATTAGCTGCATTCTTGCAATGGTTCGCGCCGAGATCGACACTGGAGCTCCTTTCCGGTCTGTTAAAGAGGCTGTCACTCTCTTCGGTGAGAGAATTCTTCTCGGAGATAATTACATCAACAAGTCTCTAGAGGTAATAAGAATGAAATGCATACATGTTTTGCATATAACATCTATTTGCTTATAAACCAATTAGTAACATTGTTGCAATGATTTTCGACCGTTTGGTTAGAGAAACAATGGAGATAACGGATTTAGAAGCAAAAACATAGAAGCTGAGCTTGATGAAGTAAAGGAGAATCTAAAGAAAGCAGAAGAAGAGAACAAGGTTTTGTCTCAGCTACTCGAAACTCTGACACAAGAGCTTGAAACGACTAAGGAAAGGTTAAGCCACTCGCTCAGAAAATTCCCTGAACACCCACAAGTTGAAGATGACCTGAAATTTATAGAGCAATCCACGGTTATTGAACCGGATACAATAACCGAGATCAAGATGAACCGGTTTGATGGAAATGAGGTGTATGATGAGGATCGTTTGGAGAGGAGGCGTTCGGTGAAGTTTGCGAATCCACCATTGTTAACGAAAGTCATTGAGAGCAAAGAGGAGAAGAAGAAGAACCAAGTTATGGTGAAGAAGCAGACAAAGAAGATGAAGCCATTGGCTGCTTGGCTCTTCGCAAGAAAATCGGTCTAGTTAACCACTTTAAGCAATCCTTGTCTGCGTTTTATATGCCTTACATATTCTGAAATAATAACCCCAAAAAATAATACTAGTTCTTATTTTGGGGATTCATTCAACTTAAATTTGTAACAGTTTTCTTGTCGATATGCATGTAAGTTACTACATAGACAAACTGGATCATGTCAAATGTTTTAAGGGAGTTTAGCATCCGAAATATGAATAATAATCACATCACATGGTTCATGTGTTTGTTATTCTAGTGATCATACCACCCTCAGTTGAAATCATCTTCAAGATCAGGTCGAAGAAACTTTAGCATTTCTTCCATTTCATTTGTCGAATTCATTAGAACTTTCTGGAAGAAAGGCCCTGCGTTCTACTCTTGAGGAAAGTTGCTTAAAAGGTATCGTCTGGATTTGTTATGGGCTGTTTGCCTGTTTCAACGAACGTCTCAAAACTTATCATTGACAACCAGAACGCAGAACTTCTTATAAGATAATCGAAAGAACTTATTTTGACAACCAGATTTTTTTGTTGGGTCTGCCTAGTACTACATTTATTTTATCAAACTTCTTGAAAAAAATAAAAAGATGCCAAAATGCATTTGAAAATATAAATATAAGTAATTTACATTTTATAAATTTTGATAAAATTAATATTAATTCAAAATAGAGTATAATTATTTTTAACAATTTTAGTAATTTAGCACTTTAATTAGTATTTTTAAAACCGGACCGGAAACTAAACCGGATAATTTTTGGATCACGGTTCAATATGGTTCGACCAGGTCAAACTTGGTTCAATAATATGGTTTAATATATTTTTAGTGTATAAATTTAGAAGTAATGTTATTAAATATGATATATAATTAAAATATAAATGAATTTAAAACATAAACATTATAAATATAAACTAGTTTTATATTTATATGGATGGTTTACAGATTTTTGATTGTTTAACGGTTTTTATCAATTTAATAACTCTGAGATCTAATTCGGCTACGTAACCGATTAATGGTCGAACCAATTATTAAGATCCAATCCGGCTACATAACACCGCCGAATCCGAATCCGGTTAAACAAACCCGGTTTTAAAAACACCGACTTTAACTTTAACTAGGTTGCTATCCAAAAACACTTAACTGGGTTTGCAACTAAAACTACGCTACACAAGGCCCATTATGAAAGTCCATTAATAACTAGGGTTTCGGCTAGGGTTTCTAGGAGGGACGCTACTATAAATACACATAGTTGCTTCCAATACCTCAATAGCTTGCACAGAGGGCAACAAGAAGAAGAGAGGCAGCTTCGTCGAGATGGGTCGTGTGATTAGGGCTCAACGTAAGGGTGCCGCTGGTTCCGTCTTCAAGTCACACACTCACCACCGCAAGGGTCCGGCTAAGTTCCGTAGCCTCGATTACAGTGAGAGAAATGGGTACCTCAAGGGTGTTGTGACTGAGATCATCCACGATCCAGGACGTGGTGCTCCGTTAGCTCGCGTCGATTTCCGTCATCCTTTCCGCTACAAGAAGCAGAAGGAGCTGTTTGTTGCTGCAGAAGGTATGTACACCGGACAGCTCCTCTACTGTGGTAAGAAGGCGACTCTCGTTGTAGGTAACGTGCTTCCCCTTAGATCGATTCCCGAGGGAGCTGTTGTCTGCAACGTTGAGCTTCATGTCGGTGACCGTGGAGCCATGGCTAGAGCTTCCGGTGATTACGCCATCGTGATTTCTCACAATCCTGACAACGACACCACTAGGTAATATCATACTTGTCTTGTCTCTAAACCCTAATTATACTGTTGGAACATTATCTTATAATGTAACTTGTGTGACGCGCTAAACGAACTAATGATGTGAATTAATTCTTGAAAGAGTTTCTGTTTCATATAGTTATTAATAACTAATACTATTTGTCATTTGTCATTTAAAGGGTTAAACTTCCTTCTGGGGCGAAGAAGATTGTGCAAAGTGGATGCAGAGCGATGATTGGGCAAGTTGCTGGTGGAGGCAGAACAGAGAAGCCACTTCTCAAGGCAGGTAGGGCATATCACAAGTACCGGATGAAGAGAAACTGCTGGCCTATAGTTCGTGGTGTGACTATGAACCCAGTCGAGCATCCTCACGGAGGAGGAAACCACCAGCACATTGGTCATGCTAGTACGGTCAATCGTTATAAATCAGCTGGTGCGAAGGTTGGTCAAATTGCTGCGAGAAGAACGGGTCGTCGCAGAGGTGCTGCTGCCGTTGCAGCCGCCAAGGCAGTTTAGACTTAATTGTGGCACAAGCTTCTCTGTTTTCTTTGGATTTTTTGCTGATTTTATTATTAAACCTTAAGAGTTTGCCGTTTTTCGTTTATTTTAATTTTTGTTGGTGTTTAAAGCTTATGCTTTTTGTATTGGGTTTACCCTTAGGGGATACATTTATGATTTATATACTATTTTATTTTGGCAGACCAATTATTTAGATTTTCATTGATATATATATTGAATATGGAAGATGTATTATTCATAAGACCAATGGTCTATATTTATACAAAGAGATTATTAGGTACAAAGATGGAAGGAATATATAGGAGACTTGATTAGATGAATCAAGCCGTTAGTGATATCAATCACAATGATATAAGATTTCTATATCTTATAAAGTATTATAAAATTAACACTGTTGGTTGAGATATAAAAGTTAATTATAATAGATTCGATTTTCTTGACATATATCTTGCGATTTTAGCGAGTCTGTCTGCTTGTGCGTGGAGACATGCCAGTACACAAGTACATCTTAATGATAATGGTTAGAGATAATGCCAGTGTTTTGGACTGCTTTATTCTTGTTGGCTTTCCTCCCAAGTAACATCTACCTAATTGATTTATATATATAAAATGATGTAGATTTACCATTACCAATCTTCTTGTGAAAAGTTTTCGCCAAAACTCGTATTTTAAGATTTTATGCCACATCCAAGAGTCTTGTTGTTGCGTTATACTACTGATTTTTCAAAAAAAAAAAAAGTTCTTCGTTGTTGGATTCATACAATATGTATACATAGGGCTGGGCATTTTATCCGTTAAATTTGATCTGATTCGTTGTTCGTTTCGATTCGATCCGAAAATTCTGGATATCCGTAAACTTCCGAAGCAAAGCAAATAGTAAACATCAATATCCGTTAAAATCGAAGCAAATCACAAATATTAAAATTTTGGGAAGCGGATATCCGATCCGATCCAACAATATATAAATACTTGTATATCTTGATTATTTTTAAACTTTTTAATGTATAAAATTATATAATTATTATTCTAACATACGATTTGATAAATTATATTCACATTATTTCCTAGACTATATTTGCGAAGTGATTTATACACATGTCGTCACTACAATCATTCTCGCTGAAAAAAAAATGACATGACACTTAAAATAGATGACATGGTTTTAAAAAATAGTGACATTGCATCATATTAATTGTGAAATGTAAAATTTCTTTATAAAAATTTAATTTTTTTGCAGTGATTTTAAATATGGTAATAAAAATAACTCATATATCATCATTAATGTCAATTTTTCATATAAATATTTATTTATGGTAAACTATTAAATATATTAATAATTCATATATCACAATTAAAATAATAATATATATGTATATATGTATCTCATATTAATAAAAATAAACTAATAAAGTAACACTAATCCAAAAAAAAATTGATAGTTAAATATTTAAATATTATTTAAATTTATCCGTTCATCTTCATCATTTAAATTAACATAAATATTTTTCAGTTTAACTAAAAAAAACAATGTCTCAAATTTATTAGAATTTATATTTATATGTAAATAAATATATATATATATATATATATGTGTGTGTATATATATATGTATATATTTAAAATTAGATGGGAATATATATATATATATATATTTAAAATAAATAATCATTAAACACAATAATATAATTAAAAATATTTTTAGAAAATCTAATTTTATCTTTATTAAAATTTAAATAAAAATCAAATTTAAATAGTTATACCAAATCAAAAGAAATAAGATTACAAAAATACGTTTATGATTTTTTATAACTATTGAAGTTAAAATATAAATTAATAATGTTGAAATATAAATCAAAATTTTCTTTTGAAATAAATAATGTTATGTTAAAAATTTACTATTTCTGCGCATGGCGCAGGAAAACTCATAGTTACTTATATAAAAGTATTACCTAAAAGGAAGAGAACACATTTATGACAATTATAATTTTGTTCTTAAGTTTTGTGTTATTATAATTGTTAACTAAGTTCAAAAAATTTACAAAATATGTAGATTCACTACTTCTTTTAATTTTATCATATATATATATCATGCAAAAACATATTTTACAAAACAAATTTGTATCAAAATTTTAAGATTATTTGTATTAATCAAAACATATGAGATATCCGTAAGTACTCGTAAATATCTATTTATTTTCCGGATATCCGTTTTTCAAATATCTTATTTTTCCGAAGCAAAACAAATCGAGAAATTAGATATTCGTGACATACAAAACAAATCACAAATACTTTCGAAAATACGGATATCCGATCCGTCCGAGGCCTGCCTGTACAATCTAACCCCAAAAAAATGCAAATGATTTGAAATTTCTTGATTTGGACGTAGAAGACTATTCACGAGGTTTGACCAGAAAATGAGTAAACCATTAACGTGTGAGGCGTTACTATGGAAACAAACCGCATCAGACGGCAATGAAACCAAAATACCCCACGACGATGATTTGACCGTAATAACGCTTAAACTGACCAAAATACCCTCTCCGTCTTCATGCTTTGACCTCCTTCACTATCCTATTTAAAGGGCCACCGCGAAATCCAGATCCAAAACCATCAATGGCGTCAGAAAACAACGGATCCAGATCCGATGTGGAAATGCCGAGGAAGATAGCACTGGTCACCGGAATCACCGGCCAAGACGGATCGTACCTGACGGAGTTCCTCCTCGAGAAAGGCTACGAAGTCCACGGCCTGATCCGCCGATCGTCCAACTTCAACACCCAGCGGATCAACCACATCTACATCGACCCTCACAACGCCGACAAGGCTCTGATGAAGCTCCACTACGCCGATCTCACCGACGCATCCTCGCTCCGCCGCTGGCTCGACGTGATCAAGCCCGACGAGGTCTACAACCTCGCCGCTCAGTCCCACGTCGCCGTCTCCTTCGAGATCCCCGACTACACGGCCGACGTCGTCGCCACCGGCGCCCTCCGCCTCCTCGAAGCCGTCAGATCTCACACCGCCGACACCGGCCGCACCGTCAAGTACTACCAGGCCGGATCCTCCGAGATGTTCGGAGCGACTCCGCCTCCGCAGTCGGAAACGACGCCGTTTCACCCCAGGTCCCCCTACGCAGCGTCCAAAGTCGCTGCGCATTGGTACACTGTTAACTACCGTGAGGCGTACGGTCTCTTCGCGTGCAACGGGATCTTGTTCAACCACGAGTCGCCACGTCGCGGTGAGAACTTCGTGACGAGGAAGATAACGAGAGCGTTGGGGAGGATCAAGGTCGGTTTGCAGAGGAAGCTCTTCCTCGGGAACCTACAAGCTTCTCGGGACTGGGGGTTCGCTGGGGACTACGTGGAGGCGATGTGGCTGATGCTGCAGCAGGAGGAGGCGGATGATTACGTCGTGGCGACGGAGGAGTCGCATACGGTGGAGGAGTTTCTCGAGGTTTCGTTTGGGTACTTGGGGCTGAACTGGAAGGATCACGTGGAGATTGATAAGAGGTACTTTAGGCCGTCTGAAGTGGATAACTTGAAAGGAGATGCTAGCAAGGCGAAGGAAGTGTTGGGGTGGAAACCCAAAGTGGGGTTTGAGAAGCTGGTGAAGATGATGGTTGATGAAGATCTTGAGCTTGCTAAGAGGGAGAAAGTGCTTGTTGATGCTGGTTACATGGATGCTCAGCAGCAACCTTGATTGTACTTGAATTTACTTCTATAATAGAGTTGCATGTCTTTTTATACTTGTTTTACTGTTGTCTTTGTTTCTAGTGTCTTGTCCTTTTATTTAACTTGAGAAACATCTTCTTGTCTATGACTCAGTGTCTTGTTTCTGCAACTCCTGTCTACATGATAGTACAAAGATTGTTCAGTGGCATGATAAACATCAACACATTTTTGGCGAAGTGGCCTTTTGAAATTACACATTTGAGATCTATTCTAACTCTCAGTCTCACTCCCAAAAATCAAAAACTTACACTTGTAAATGTACTTCTCACCACTATCAATTCAGTACTCAGCACTGAATCAGTTGAAATTTCAGTCTTTTTTTTTTGTTCTCTTTGATTACAATATGGAGAGGGACAAAACGCTCCGTTTCCACAGGCTAGATTTCTTGGGACGTGGTTTAAGGGAGAAGTTGAGGCCAAACATCTCCCTGGACGCCAAATCCATGTCAACGAACCCCATTAGCTTCCCCACAACAGAGGCGCTCTCTCGGACATGATCTATGTCTTTGCTCTCTGACCAGACACGATGGGCCAGCTGGAGCCGTCTGTGCTTTGTGTTCAGCCCAATACCCCATCGCAAGAACAGGTTCTCTCTCTCTTCTCTTGTCAGTTTCTTCTGCATCAGCTGACTCAGCTTGTACCTCTCCCTGTTCAACGCCCTTAGGCTGTTTTGTTTCACAGCCCAAACAGTTAAAAGAAAAGAAGAGAGAATACATTCTTGACATAAAACGCCAGAGAAAGGTAAGATGTTTTTTGATGAATATATATATATATACCTGGACATTGATGTAAGAGTGCGTCCGTTTTCAATAGCTTTGCTATTGTTGGTAAAGGTTTCTCTAATGTACTTAAGCCTACGGAGTTCTACTTCCATGTACAAGCAATCTTTCTCATCCCCTCTGAAGAGAAGGAAGAAGTAACTTCTGTGTGCCATGGAAACGTTGCAAGCATGCCATAGCTCTATAATCTCCATCTCCAGTCTCTTGAACTCCAACGGCCAGTTCAGTGGCGTGGTTAAATAGTCTTGTATGGGGTCCACCGCAGCGTCCTTGAAGCTCTTTGTTGATCTCAGAGCCAAGAACTTCTGTTCTATTTCCTCCATCTGCCATAGAGGTAGCCCTCAAGATAAATACAACATTGTCAAGTATAGCCTATACTGTATAGGTAAGCGAAAAGAAAGACCAAGCTAAGCATAACTAACCGATAAATGAATGATTCGCTTGTCCCTCTGGGGACCACTCTCTTCACCTTCCTCCTGGCTGTTGGAAGCTCTACCACTTGTCTGAAGCCTAGACACAGGAGTGCTAGAGGAAGACACCTGTGAGCTATTCATTGATGACTTTCTCTTATTAACACCATCTAAAGCAGCTGCCGTTCTTTGGTTGCGGTTGAAGTCTTTCTCAAACCAGTTTGCTGGCATGCTCATCCGGCTAGAATGCGTTGGTAATGGCGGCCTCTTGATGTTGGACGGTTTCAGGTTGCTCTCAGCTCTTTCTTTCTGATACCAGTTTGGTGGAGTGTTGGCGTCTCTCTCATGCTCATACAAAGAAGAGGAAGAACCGGATACAAAGCTTGTTCCGCAGCTTCGGCTTCGAGTATGCCTAACGCCTCCTAGTCTTTGTTTCTCAAGATGCAAACTATAAGGTTTTTCGGGAGACAGAGTGACAGAATCTGGAAGTGTAGGGTCTCTTCTGAGGTTAGAAGATTTGATGGGTTCGCTTTTTTCCTTTGGTTCGATAAAGACAGCAGTGACTTCCTTTACACACTCTTCTTCTTCTTCTACAATTTCTGGTGGTGGTCTTAAGTTCTTTGAATCTGGTACACATACTGGTAGCGCATTCACAGCCATAGACCGGTCTTGAAGCATGTTTGGCTCTGGTGACATGATGATACCTGGGCTCTCTGTTTCTATGCATCGAAGTTCCGTGCAAGTATCTTCAGAACCCACCTCACTTGGTTCGTCCACTTCATGCAACCTCTCCTCCTGATCTACAGGTTTCCCCTTGTTGTTTGTACTTTCTGCTCCACGAATATTAAGTCGAACTTTTGTGAATTTCCCAGGAGTCACATATGAAAGGTGTTGTTGGCCTGGGATAGTTGCATCAAAATCAATCCTAAAGTCGGTAAGCTGGAAGACATTCTCGTCAGAACCGTGGTCGGTTGATTGTGGGGAAATCATACTGGATCGCTGAGCTGATACTGGGCTTTCTGGTGTTATATATAGAGATTCCCATGAACTGCGCACCCGCAGCTTGGGGTATTGATGTCCAAGAACCAACTGTTAGAAAAACCAAAAAGGGATTTGTAAATAAATCAAACAGATGAAGAGTTCATTCTTGTTTTTTTAGTAAAACTCACGTACATTTGCATGTTCCGAGTCTGTTGATAATATCTCTTTTATTGGTGATTCACCAATAATTTGTTGGAGATCATCAATCCGAGAATGAGCCCCTTCTAACTGTTGTGCTAATTGGAACACCTCTTTATTTAGCTGTAAGTAATGAAAAACCATAAAGTTCTTAGAGTGAATGGATTTACATATTAAGACAAATCACCAGTATGAATTCAGCTACCGGTTATACAAAGGGATGGTTAGGGAAGTGAGCTTATATATCTTGATAGATTGATTGAAGTAAATCGCATTACCTTTTGAATTTGGAGGTCCTTCTCCATCAGCAATGCAGTTGTGTCAGACACAACAAGAGCTTGACGAGGGCTTCTCAACTCACTCTCCAGTTTAGCCAACTCCCTCTGTAAATGTTTAACTAAAACTTTATCAGACATGACGATGTTCACTTGCGCATTTGTCGTCACCTCCTTTGCACAGCTTGCGAATAACAACGTGTTTCTTGATTGCTCAACGTGGATTCTCGCAGGACTCATGGTGCAGATTATGGCAGTTCTGGCGTTTCCTCCCAACGAAGACTGAAGTATGCGCGTCAGCTTTGAGTCTCTGAATGGAATGTGCCCAGTTTTTCCTTTACTGCATTAAGCTAGCCATATGATTTAGTAATGTAAAAGGAAGCCACTCAAATACAATGTACACATCTTAAAGGTGCTACACACAGGCTAACCTTAGCTTTCGAATGACAGTTCCTAGTGTTAGTAAACTTCGGTTTATATGACCACCTTCTTTCAACCTTGTGCCAGCTGATAATGATTGAGATGCACGCTCGCTTCCAGCAAGATCAATGAAGTTCTGCAGGATAATTACTCAATCTATGAATTTACTTCCTCTTTTTCGAGAACAATACATGATGGATTCAACGTATATACCACTGTTGCTGTGAGTGTGCTAAATTTATCATTCGCTATATATTCACGTGCTGTGCTTTCGACCGTCTGTGAAATATATCAGTCAGAAATAAGCTCCAAAAAGCAGCCTGAAGAATATATAGTGTAAATCAGTAAAGTGCATTACCAATCTCAGAATCTGATGAGAGCGTGAACTAACTTCGTTTAAAGCTGTCTCTCCAATGTGTCTTTGATCTGGAGTGATTAGATGATACAAGTCAAACTGATGCTAAACATCAAAAGTATTAATTTCGATTTACGTTTGGAAAGCAATACCTATACAGATTGATAAAAGCTCCTTAAAATGATTCCAGCCCCGCAGAGTTTCCTCTGTGAGTTTCTCAACAACTGTCCCTTTCTGTCAAAAAGCAAATAACCAGCTAAGTAGATTATGCATAACCATTTCCATAAAGTTGTCAGAGTATGATCAGCCAGTGTCAAATTTTACCTCAGGATCATCTAGAAGTCTGAGTGGACTACTAATGTCTGTACTCAAGAGGTCTCTTATAGACTCGTTATAGATCTCCATAGCTGATAATTTCAGAACGAATTCTCTTTCCTTATGCTGCAGAAATACACATAAATTTTCAGAAGAGCGACAGTTAGTGAATATATAAATAATATGGTAAGGAGACACTATGAAATCTATCATAAATTTAACTTCACCTTCGCAATGTAATCATATATATCGGCCAGGGCGTAGTCAGTAATCCCACTCATAGTGTAAGTCTTTCCACTGCTTGTTTGTCCATATGCGAAGACACTAGCTGGAAACCAGGTGACATTAGTAGCAAACATGAGCCACAGTGGATAAAAGACTAGAAAGCAGTACTAGACATGCCTTACCATGAACCCCACTAACAACAGAGAGAGCCACTTCTTTGGCCCCTTGATCGTACACCTCCTTGGTACAACACTCAGGGCCAAACACTCTGTCTAGAGGCATATTAAAGCTGGGTAAGGATTACGTTTGATCAAGAAGCTGCAAAAAGCAAGCAAGTCTTACCAAATGTGTAGGCAGTGGGGTACATGGAACGCTCGGAAAGGGAAAGATGGCTCCTGTAAATGACGGTTTCATCGTTGATACACTCCCAATCCGCCTCTTCGTTCTTTACCCTTTCTTTCACATTCAATGGCCTCAAACGAACAGAAACAAAAATCTTCTCTTCCCTCCCGGAAGATCCTTGCATCTGATCCTCTCCTGCAGCCATCTTCAAATCCTTCACCTCCCATCCCTCATCCTACCCCAAAAGAAACCAGGAAGGAAAAACATCAGCAATGTCATGTCTATACATAAAGCTGACAGACATAAAGAGGCAGATAAATAATAATCATTGTACATCATCATGACTCAAGTAATGAACTTTGTCTTATTCCATATCTTGGGCAAAAGAACATTGTCTCCATCCCGGAGCTTTTACTACTTACACCTGCTTCCTAGCAACACCAAACAAAACAAAAATTTATCCAAGAAAGTCGTATTAAAAACAAACAAAAATGTGACATGCGCCGCCGCAGCATAAACCTCGGCGAGGAAGAGCCTAAAATTCATTTCACAGTCTCATCAAATCAATGAATGTCGAAAAATTCAATAACCAAAACCACCACAAAAAAAAAAAAAAAAAAACCATCACGCGTAGTTCTACTGTACTTATCACACGCTCGTCAATTAAGAAACTAAGAACAGTCAACGGAACTCGAACCTGAGGAGGCTCCTGATTTCTCTGAATCCGTGAATGAGGAACAGAGATCTAGAGAAACGAGATGAAAAACAATGGCACGGTGAACGATTCGGACGAGTACGGTGTTCCGACGCAGCAGGAAATGGCATAATCCGATCGGAAGAAACCACCGGAGAGATTCTCCGTCGAACCTATTTTCGCGATAAATCAGGTAATTAAGAAGAAAAAAAGGAATCGGAATGGCGCAGCTGTTAATGGCTTTTTGTTTTCTTCCTCTTCAATGTGTGTGTGTGTGTGTTATTAGAATTGAAATTGACTAATTATATTAGCGCGCGCAGCTAATGATTATTATTTATTTCGTCATTAACCGCATTTTGTATTATTTTATATAAATGATTAATTAAATAATTTAAGAAGTTTTTATAAATATTTGATCCAGTAAAAGGAGATTTGCCAAATCTATGTCTGTCAAAAAAAAAAAAAACAATATCTGCCAAAACAGTGTGGCTCAGTTTGATTATCCAAGATACTTTCAGAAAAATAAACTATTATCCACATTTTTTATCTGGACAGACGAGGAAGATAATATAGGAATTAATTTAGAGCTAATAGTAAGACTATAATCACTTTTAAGTTGATAAATCACATCATTAACCTAATCACCTATTTTGAATGAACACACATTATTTTGATCTTAGTGGTAATACATCACAACCACAGAAGAAATTATATGATTTTGCAAGTAATGATTTCTAGTACCAGCATATATGTTTACATCATTGGCAACTTATAATTCACTTTAAATTAATATAATATAAATAAAATAATATAAAAGCAGCGCACATGAAGGCATGTGCGTTTGTTTTTCTTACTTTTACACTTTCAAGTACATAATTAAATGTAATCATCGTCCAAAATGAAACGTTCAGCCATCAACGTTGAACCAGTCTACTACTGTACTACATCATGATATAAGATGCATTAGCTGATAAACAAATAAATATGTAAAAGTGTTTTAGCACATTTTTGCTATACATCGCCAAATGGAACGTTTATATGTAATCCAAAACTAGCATCAAATTAAAAGATATATGAATAGTTGAATACAGTTGTGAAAACGTCTACATGATTTTGTTATGAATCTGGCATTGAAACTGATATGGACATGGAACCTATTAAACGTAACATAATATACAGTATAAAATGGTTCAAGTAGGATACATTACAAGTAATATGTTGTTGACGTTAGAGTAGAATTTGGTTTGAAATGTGTAAAAAACATAGAATTTCTAGCGAATGTGCCAGAAATATTAATTACTTTTTCCAATAACATGCGCAGGGACATATATTAATTTTCATATTACCAACTATTATGAATTGAAATTACAAGCTTAACAGAGTCTAGTCTATTTTATCTATTAAGAAAACGAATGAAATAGGGGTTATTTAATTATGCTGAATCAAAAAAAAAAACTTTTTCATGATTCAATAATATGGAAGGGACACTACAAATGAATTTATATCTGTTGAATAAACACATTTAATTGTGAGGTCGACCAAAAAAAACAAAATATGTTTCTTTTTGTTTGAACGAAAGCACAAAATAAGTTATCGAAAATGTGTTTATTGAGAAGATATACATAAAATGGGCTAATTTGATGAATGACCATATTGGAAAGAAATATTAGATTTGTAATGAGAGGTTAGAGAGAGATAGGAAGAGAAAGGAGGAGAGAGGAGATGATATAGTTAGTTGGTGAAATTTTTTTTTTTTTTTTGGTTATATGATCAAATTTCCCTACATAAAATTCGAACACGAAAATAAATAAAGAGGGCCATGCACATGATGATGAGGCTACGAACAATAAGCCATGCAGCCTTCATAATTACAAATGTCAACGAAGTCAATGCTTCATGATTTGGTCGCATAAAGCATACACACTTTTGTTAATCATAAAACACTTTACTCAAAAAAGGCAATGCTCCTCTACGTGAACTTTGGACTTGGCACCTAGCTTGATGAGCTTTATTTTCCACTTTTTTTCCACTTTTTTTACTGACAGTTTTTTTTGTTTATGGAGTCAAATACTGCAAATCAGACTAATTTATGGAACCAACCTAAACTATTAATGGGAAACTCGATATCTCTAAGATAGAAAACTCGTGGTTAGCAACAACCGCTACTCCGCCAACTAATACTTACTTTTTGGGCTGCCAGGCTGTGATAAAAGCTCACATCCAGGACCATCGGTCAACAAAGCCGCCCTCAAAATTTTTAAAACTTGTATATAAATTGCTTTGTTCCCAGACTATATTCAAAAAATAATTAAAATTTTATTTAAAATGTTTATGTCTTCAAAATTTCGGCTGCGGCGTCCGACCCAGCCCACATCTATGCTATTTTTTCTTTGTATGTAAGATAAGACATCTACGCTATCATATACTTTATTCACACCTCTTTTCTTGGGATAAAAAAACGAAAACGTACTTGTTCGATCTGTTTCTTCTGAAATAACTCGCATCTTATTTATTTTATTTTTTTTTTGAAAAGAACTCGCATCTTATTTCGTTATGTCGTGTTTTTTGTATTAGGCCCTGGGGCAAAAATAATTTTTACACCTGATAGTTAATTAAACTAAGATTATAAGATCCTATTCAAAAAGAAAAACAGAAAAAGATGGGCCCCTTTTGTTATTGAATTGATTGGCTTTTGGGGTGGCCCCGGGCGAGTGCACTCTTTGCCCTCCATGTTGAGCCGGCACTGGTTTTATCTGAAGGAATGGCTATGGCTCTATTTGTAAGAAGAATGGAATCTGATCATTAAAATATTGGATATTTTTCTTACTGGTTTGATCTGCTATGAGTCTCTTCCTAAATATAAACAAAACCAAAATGAATCATACTACATCCAAGTAGAAAGTTTCCGGGAAAATGTTACAGGAAAAGAGAGTAAAGAGCTGTTGAGAAATGAGAAGATAGTTACATAATTTGTTGTTCAGTTACAAAGAAGATGAAAAGACCAATCAAGTGAAGACAAGTAACAGAAGAATACTGACTCGGTGAAACACTATAAGTACAAGAAAGTCTTAGAAGAAAGATTAACCATAAAAAATATTGTTGTAACTTCATCTTCTTCATCTTAGGATTCTTCTTAAGAATATTTCTGTAATTAGATTTGGTTTGGGAAAGGTTTTTCTATCAGTCAGTAACCTTTTGCACTTGAGCTACCGTTTAGCCGTTCAGGTGTTTTCTGAACATACATTCGGATTATCATATTGGATCTACAGTCACGGTTATCAAAAAAATGTAGGTATGTTCACATTCATTCTTTGTTTGCAAGTTTCTGAACCAGAAAGAGA
The DNA here is from genome assembly GCF_000695525.1 of Brassica oleracea var. oleracea. Classification (NCBI taxonomy): domain Eukaryota; kingdom Viridiplantae; phylum Streptophyta; class Magnoliopsida; order Brassicales; family Brassicaceae; genus Brassica; species Brassica oleracea. The sequence goes on along the minus strand of NC_027754.1, from coordinate 39,256,639 downwards.
GACATCCTCCTGAAATTTAGGAGAGACACCCAGTAAATTTAGGTATAACTCATAAGTAGTCATTACTGTTTCAGGTTTCTCAAGGTTTTGTTCATAAACATCTTCTCCTTAAATCTCCAATGAATAATAACTTTAAGAAAAAAAACATTCATTCATGTATTTGTAAAACAATCCTAATCAATCAATCTCTTGACTTTATTTTTATTTTGTTTTTGCAGATTTTCATTCCCCTTTCCCTTTGAACTCAATCTAGGAACATTCTTTGCTTTCCTTGCAAGGATCATTTTTTCAAACAAAACCTATATTTGTGTATTCTTCATTGCAGACACGGATGATGATGATTTCATCGTATGCGAGACACTCATGAAGATTAGAGAAGAACTAAAAAAATTGCTTAAAATATCTTGTGGGAAAAGTTATCAACTTAAACACACAATGTTTTCTCAAAGATGGCTAAATTCCTTTGCTTCAAACTCGAACTACCATATTGTTAATCAGAAACTACCATAAACAAGCTACTGAAGTTGTCCGGAAGAAACCGGAAATTGGATGAATAAAGCTAAACTTAGATGGGTCGAGAAGACAGGACAGGCCAGCCTCCGAGGGATTTTCAGGAACCACAAAGCCAAGTCCCTTCTCGGATGCTCATAATCCATAGGGAAAGCCACAAGCGCCGTGGCAGAATTCTCAGCCCTCAAAAGAGAGCCCAAGCTTGTTCTAGAAAATGGACCGACTGATCTATGGCTCGAAGGAGACGCCAAGATCATAGTCGATATCATCGCCAAGAGAGGGAGATTGAAATGTGAAGAAGCAAAAAAAAAAGCATGTGAATTACATCAACATTGTTATGCCTAGAGTCTTAGGAGCTGTGTTTCGAGCCATGTTAGGACATTAGTTTCAGGATCCTAAAGTCTTGACGCTTCAGTCCCCAGACATAGTCCTACCGATAATGCATGAAGATGCGCACAAGGTAAGTTTGTTCTTTGAAAAAGAAATGAATCTAAACGAGTAAACTTTTGTAATATATCAATGCTTCTTTATTATTCATCACCTAACAACATTCTGAATGACAAATTAATTCCCCCCATTGCTTCTCTTTTGTTATTCTTTGTTTATTTCAATATATATATCTTTACATTCTGCTAGTCCTTGAAACTATAACTCAATAGCTAGAATGGTGTAGTTCTCAATGTTCAAGAAATCAAAGATTTGGTACCTCTACTTCTAGTTATATCCTCGATGCAGCAGTTGAGTCTGCAGATGTGAGCTCCCGGATCTCCTTTATAGCTTCGCTGACTTTATAGATTGCCATTTTCTTCACCTGGATTAAGCAGCAATACATATATATACATAAAACAACACTCCTTTTCTATAATCAATCTTGTTTTTTTTTTTTTTAAAGGAACTTTACCTTAATCTTGTTTGCTTTCGTTTTGACGCTCTGAGGAAGTTGATTAGGCTCGTCCACTAGTTTGATAGATTCAGTAGCGTGCTCAGGTGAAAGAATATTCAGAACCACATTCACGCAAGACTAGCAAATTATGCCGAAATTATGTCAGAAAAAGAGTAATAACTTTGTGATTCTTTTAATTTTGTCAGCGTGTTATTACCTTATTCTTTCTATTTTGGTATGGACATCCAGCAGGGACTATTTGAACGCTCCCAGACCTCTTTGGCGACAGGGCACTGAAACAATATATGGCAAATTGTTTCTGGTCCTTGACTGCACATAGGACAGCATGGATCAACTGGTATCCCTCGCGATGCAAGCTGTTTTTTAACTGCAAGAGCACCCGATAGGATACGCCATAAAAAAGTGTCTAAGCTTGGGAGAGGTTTTGGTTTTCAGAAGATCAAGCCATAGCTGTTTCTCCAGTGGGTGTAGTGAGCTTGATTGTCCGGAGTGCATATCAGACAAGGTTTCTAAAAGCTCGTAACCACTCTTCGCATTATAAATCCCATTCCTTGAGAAACCCCATCGCAGATCATCTTCTCTGGTTCTTTGGATTTTAGTCTGGAGAATACATTGGATATCCTCATCTGCAATCAGAGTACATTGGAGAATACATCTTCTCTGCTTCTTCGCATTATAAAGCTGGATTTGCTTACCTTTAAGAAAATCTGGAAATAATAAATTTCATTTATAATTTGGAAACTAAATTGAATACCAAAATATTATTGTTTAGTTTGCAGCATAATTTTCGGTGCTAAAGTTTAATGCATTTGGAAACTAAATTGAATACCAAATTATTATTGCTAAGTATTTATTATAGATTATATGGTATCAACAACAACTTAACGTAATTTGTTATATATTTCCAAATCTTTCCATTAATACGTATTAAATATTGAATATCCTGGATGAATTATTTGGTCAAAATTAATTAGTAATGAAAATTAAGCTAAAAGGAAACGTTGCAGTATTATAAAGAAAAACGGAAAGATTAAAACATCTAAATTACCTTTAATGATAGACGCCCTTTAGACTGAAAAGTAGAGGCAATTAGTGAAAAAGCAGTGAGATATCTTTTGAATTTTTTTTATTTTTTTTAAAGCACAATTTTTTTTCAAAATGAAAGCAGAAGTTATTCTTAATAATATTCCCACAAAATATGCAAATATTTTATGAACTAAGAATAAAATTGTGATAATTGAAATAAGTCAAATGCATAAATTTGTTACAATTTATTTAGGATAATTATTCAAAAATACTGTTAGTATAAAAGAATATCTCGCAAACAAAGAAAAAAATCGATTGTGTTAAAGATACTAGGTGAAAATCAAATACTGTTAGTCGGAAATATTTTAATTTATAAAACCATGTAAAAGTCGTTGTAAAAGATATCATAGTAAATCTAAATCAATTCATGAATTGGTTGCACAGGAAAACAAAAAGCTATCTCTGAATTAAGTTAAAGAAAAAATGTCAATAAAAGTAATAATATAAAAATTTTGTAATATGATCAACGAGAAAACGAACATATACAAAATGAAAAAAACGAACCAGAAAAAAAAAACCAAAATAGTAAAAAGGGTTTGGAAGTGAAAAAACGAAGGATGGGAGTGGATGACTAATGTCTACATAGTTTTCAATGTATCCCACGTACTCATTTAACACATAAAGGATGGAGTAAATAATGTATGCATTGTTTTTCTCCTTTTTTTCTTATTAAATAATTATTTGGTCCTTATCCCATGATATTTTTCCATTATATTTTTGCATTCGTTTGTTTCAAGATTATTATTTTCTATATTTCCTGTAATTTTGTGGCAGTAAATTTTAAATTTCAAGAGGTGTTTTAAATACCAAAATAACTCAATGCGTATTTTTTTCTTTTAACATGTTCTTTTATTACTACATAATATAATTTCATAATCTATAACCATTTTAAGCTTTTTGAAATGTTAAGATACAAATTTTATCTTTTCTTTTTTTTCTCTCTTAAAAATTCATCATAACTGAAAAGAATTATCAATTATCTGACCAGATTATATTTGTTTACATATTTTAGTTTAATTTTTCTTTTTTTTTTTGACAAAAATCGATATCGTTTTTTTTAAACGAGATTGTTTATACTCCTTCTGGATACAAATATACTCTCTCTCTTCCTGGAAGTAAGATGTTCTAGAGTATGCACACTTATTAAAAATTTAATAAATGTTTATAATTTAATTTATTTTTTACTTTATTATACACTTTCCAATAACTTTCCACCAATGAAATTTAATCAATTCAAATATTTTCAATTAATGTTCCTCAAAAGTATAAAAAAGTACCTTAACAATATAGAAACTCTATCTTTGTGGAACAAGAAAAAAATCTAAAACATCTTACTTTCGGGAACGGAAGTAGTATGATGTTTAGGATTTTTCACACATATTAAGAAACAATAAATATCATCTTTTAATCATTACTTTTTATTTTATCAATAAAGTTTCACCACTCATAATTTTACTTTTTAATCTATATTTTTGTTTTAAAAGCAAATGCATTAATTATATCCTAAAACATCATATAATTAATGCAACTGTTTGCGGGCTCCATCGCCACGTGGCGGTCCGCAATTGGTTCATTTTTTTTTAATCAGACCAAAAACAAAAAAAAAATAATTAAGAAACCCTTATGGGGTTTTAGGGGATAATGATGCTCTAAATCGCTTTGTTCCCAGACTATATTAAAAAAAAAATTAAAATTTTATTTAAAATGTTTATGTCTTCAAAATTTCGGCTGCGGCGTCCGACCCAGCCCACATCTACGCTATTTTTTCTTTGTATGTAAGATAAGACATGTAGAAAGTAGCCGGCAACAGAAGACACGACTTTAGATATTAAACCGTGAAAGAGAGTGAGGTTTCATGGAAATAAACAACTCTTCAAGAACCAAAAAAAAATCTTTTTCTGTATGCCACATGAGGGCCACATGAAGATGATTCAGTTTCTCATTTTGTGTGTTCTTCACATACATACCCGAGATAATAATACTATTGCGACTTAAAAAGGGATAAAGAGAAGAGCTAGAATGCTACCTAAGGTAGCTCGAAGCCACCCAAAGCAAAAGGTAGCTTAAGAGCGAAGACATGACTTCGAAACCTCTTGGTCCTTTGATGAAGGGCGGGATCACAGACACCATCAAGAAAGTCCCAATCAGCCACGAGAAGATAAAAGAACCAGTCCTGTTTCACAATATCATTAACCTGATCAGTTGCAAAATTCATATCAAGAAGGTACCAAAGATTATGATCAGCTCTGCTGATTACCCGTAAAGGAAAGACCAGAGCTTCTTCTTGAGCCTTTGGTGGATGAAGTAAAACGTAGCTATCAAAGATAACAAAACCTGCAGAGTGGGTCCTTCTTCTGTCGGGAACAGAACCGTAAGAGCGCCGAGAACTGCAAACGTGACTGCCGTCTTGACAAGGAAAGCATTGGGAGGAGTTTGGAATCTGTCGAAAACAAAGCTCACAAATTTGGACTGTCTCACTTGGCGGACCTTCTTGTTTATGTCGATCTTCGGGTTCTTCCTCTCATGGAACTTCTGCATGATAATCTTGTCATGAGCTGATTCGATCGCATCAACACTAGGCTTGTGACCAGCGTACTGCTGGATAAGAAAGTTCCTCGCGCCTTGAATCTCATCCTCTGAGGCCATCCGGCTTATACCAAGACGTTTGTATGGGTCTTTGACATTGATCCGAGGGAAAACAGCTGAGCATATGGAAATCACCAGTGAACATTTAGTCACCACGCTTTGAGTAATCGTTATGACTAAGATTTATTATGTATTGTTTACTTAGTTTACTGACAACAAGTTCAACACAGGAGCACCTTAACTATCTCACCACAAAGGAATGAAGAAGCAGCATTTAAAAGTATAACCCAGAGGTTATCCGTAATCAGGGCCGGTCTTGAGCATAGCCAAGTGAAACATTGGCTTATAATCCCCAAAAAAATTGAAGAAAATTACATAGACTATAGACATAGACAGACCCCCAAATTTATATTAAAACCTTCACTAAATCTGTCTACAACCACCAAAATTTCAGGACCAGCATTGTCCTAATCAGTCTGTGCTATTACTAGATAGCTTAACCCAGAAACATGCATAGGTCAGAGTTGTGTAGTTTACCAGATGAATCGTCTGACATATCACCAAAGGAAGCACTCATGGCACGGACGACCAAAGCATTGCTTCTTTGTGTAGAAATTGCTAAACAAGCCCTATTTGCAACAACAACCACACCATTTACAAATCGTCTGTCATATGCTTAATTGAACACAAAGGGCAAAAGACACTACTACCTTTGAAGAAGAGGACAAGCTGCAGCATCTCGACGAACAGATGAAGCTTGAGAGCCAAAACGATGTGAACGCCATCGGAACTGAAATTTCGGGGGAGCTAGAGTTAACCCGGACGCATTCATCATCTCTGCCAAATCCCTTAGTTTAATATAATCATATGATGAAACCAATTAAAGCAAAATAAAAGAAACCTAAAACAGTTCGTAGCTAAACCAACTTCGCAGTTACTACTATGCATTCTAACAGAGACAAAATCAAATTGATAAACAGTACCAGTGGAGGAGAAGTATAGACCGTACCGCCGATTAAAACAAATCAGAAAACCACTTTCCCTTTCTCTCCCAGAAGCATCGACAAAACAAAAAGCTGCTCCTGCTCGCAGAAACGGATAGAAGAGCTCCTTGACGAAATGGATTTAGCGATGTATTAGTATAGTACGAATTTAAGTAGAGTACAATCAACAATCCGTCGTAGTCTAGCTGGTTAGGATACTCGGCTCTCACCCGAGAGACCCGGGTTCGAGTCCCGGCGACGGAGCTTTTTTGTCTTTTTAATTCTTTCTTTTTTCACAAACGCTATATTATCATCAGAATAATTAGACAAGTAGTCTGAATAATGGGATATACAGTACTAACTGTCATTATAAAGTTTGAAATCAACTAACACAACTGTACAGCATTTACATTTGTAGTTTTGATAATATCATGACGTTAAATTTACAGTCTGTTGTAGAAGATAATAATAGCCTCTGCCTCTCCACCCAAAGCATAAAAGCCCCTGCAAAGACTAACACATTGATCATCCACGTGATATGTTGTTGAGGAGTTTAGCACACAACAGAAAACAACGCTAATTTGAGCCTAAAAGAATTCTATTAAATCAGACAGTGAAGAACATGAAACTTTGCAAATATAAATGACCATCTATACGGGAAAACTGAACATGAACTAGGAATAATTAGTAAGCGCATACCTCGGACAGTAGACACATCATGACTGGAACAAAGTAATAGTGGCTATATGACCGTTCTTCATCACCTGCAAAATTATTAACTCCACTTAAAAAGGTTTCCTCTAACAATCTGATAAAATATTTATAGCAAAGAGGATCCCAATTCCTAATTTGGGCTGTTATTAAAAATGCTTCACCTCAAAAGCAACATTCTGATAGCCATACACGTATGTCGATCCAAAAGGGTTGCTCGTCGAGCCCTGTGTCTGAATAGCTGCTGGTCCACACTCCCCGAGTATTTCCTATTAATGGTGTGAAAGCAAAAAGGTTTCATGAGAAATGTTCTACTCATTTGTTACTATTCTCAGGTTTACTGACTCGAATCAGTCACAATCATGCTGACATTTCTACCAATGATCAACACCTCACAGAATTCTTCTCGTTATGCAATGGGATTGGTCAATAAATTTTCAGGTGAAATTGGTCAAGGCCTAACATAGACAAGCTTCCTATCATTTACCTTAACCTGCTCCCAATTCGTTCTTGGAGTGATCTTGTTTCCACCTCTGTTTGCTTCTGCCTCACTCTCTCCAACTGAAAAGCAGCAATAGAGCGTAGTTTTGTTGAAAAATACAACTCAACATACATCTGAATGAAACAGCTATCATATGCACCGCTTACCAGAGATCACAAAGTTGCACTTTATGTATGAGTTGAAATCAGCATGACCAGGATAGTTGGTGTGAAGAACAAACTTCTTAGCTCTGTGAGTCTGTAAGGGTCATGGATTAAAAAAACACATATGAAGGGAGGGAACATATTAACTCTGCTTGACCAGTTGCCTACCTCGCCATCAAACAGGATGTCCATACCACGAGTAAAATAGTTGTAAAAGTAATCACCACAAAGAGTCGTCTTTGGTCGTGGATCTGAGGCGGAATGAATAACCATTTGATCTACCTGGAAAGCAAAGTACAATTTTAGAAGCAGAAATACAAATGTTCAAATGGGCATTAGACTATGATAGATAAATTGCAGGCAAGATAGTGAGAGAAGCTAATGCAAGTATCTGTTCGTGATATACAACAAACAAGTTACCTGCTTCGGGTGGATCCCACATGGTCGTCCTAAGTCAGTCCATACATCCTGCACCGAGCACGAAATGATGAGTTCCAAGAAGAAGCACAATAAGACAGGTAGGTACAAAAATTTACCTGTGGAGATGCACCAAAAGGCATATGCTGGCCTCCAACAGTAAAGTATAGCTCCTTGCCAAGCTGCATAAATATGTAATATACTCATGCGAAGAGTAAGGAGGTGGCTAGCTGCTAATTATGTTTAAACCAATAAAGATAAGCCATACCTTGACATGAACCTCTTCCATATAAAGGCTGCCAGGAGGCAAAGGAGGGACAGAAGCTCTATCCATCAGCTTTCCTACACCAACTTTTTTGTCGCTTGAGTTGTCATATATAGAGACCCGGCATGTTACTGGCGTGGTGCCATCTGGAAACTCCAATGGTAACGCCGCTTCATAGAATAGAAAGATAAGTCATATAATAGACAAAGAAACATAAACTGAATTTCTCTTGAACCCGGAGAAAAACATACCTTCTCCATCATGGCAGCAGTCCGTGTACTGGTTGGGAATCGGAAACTGGAAGGATAGCCCCTGCCATAGTTAAATAAACGTTAAGCATCGACAGAACAAATTCAAACATATATGGAAGAAGAGTGAGACCCGTATATTTATTTGTTGCTCACCGGGTAGAAGAGAGAATAAACCCCTCTTTGTTTATCATAAATCCCAGGAAAGGTCGGTCCAAAAAGTGCATAAACAGCCACAAACGTCGCCAGAGTTGATCCCCTGAAGTACAAGGAGTGCACAGATCATCACATGAGTAAACTACACCAAAGTCATAATTTTTTTAACTCACCCAATCGTAGAAGTGGCGTAACGCATCTGAAGCCGCTTGACATCATATATCTCAACCAAGCGTAACCTCTGCAAACAAATCAAATATGGAAGAACAATAACCAAGCTAGAGTTTATAACAAATAAAAGAAGAGTAAACTGAATACTCCACTTAAAACTAGTCAAATAATGAGGATATCGGTTTCCACACTTGAATAGTTGAAGCATAATAGATTTGTAAAGTAGTCTAGTTGGTTTGATAAAAAAAAAAAAAAAAAAAAAAAAAAAAAAAAAAAAAAAAAAAAAAAAAAAAAAAAAAAAAAAAAAAAAAAAAAAAAAAAAAAAAAAAAAAAAAAAAAAAAGAAGGTATCAACCACAGCATCATCTAGTACCTGAGACCATGGATCAAACCGAAGATGGAAACCATGATCCGGAAAGCTAATAACAATATCCAGTATCAGAGGATCCTGCGCAAGCCAAAGGAATCATGGAGAATCCAACAAAATTTATAAGATATAACACTTGGATGAAATAAACAGTGAATGAGTCTCATAAGTAACAAACCTCGTCGTGGTATTTAACATGAACAACATCATATATGTTAGGCTGCTGCTCTATTTGCGCAAATGCATCACAAATCGGCATTCCTGAAAAACAACACCACGATTTTNCCATGAACTAAGACGACGTTAGCTAATACTACAGTATTATTATTATCGAACTCAATAAGGAACACGCAATCGACGATCGCAAATCAATTTCTATCTTCCAAGTCCAATATACGCAGGCGAGATGATCAAGTGATTCTCGAATTCGAAAAACTAGAGCAGAAAGAGAATTTGAGAGAATCGAATACCGATGGAGAAAGGTCCGATGCCGACGCCGGGTCGGAGATCGAAGACGGTGGCGCCCATGGCGGTGCCTTCGCATCGTCTCCTTGTCCTCTGCATCACCACCGATCTTTGAGTAATCCTTCGTACTATGATCGGTTTTCTCGGACGGAAGAGAACAGTCTCTCTCTTTTTTTTGTTTTATTTGATTTTTGTTGTTTTCACGCAGAAGAAGACGGTGACGGGGCCGGTCTCAACTTAAGTTAACATCGCAATAGAAGTAATTTAGGTGATGATTGTTTGCATGGTTTTTAGATTTTAGTTTTTAGATTTTGGTTTTAGTTTTTAGTTTTTGAATTTTCTGTAGATTTTAGTTTTTCAAAAAGCTTGATTGGTGACATTAGATTTTGGTTTTTGTTTTTTGAACTAAAATATATTATAAATATAAATTTTTTCTTCTACACACCATTAAAAACAAATTTTTTTATTATCACTAAAATAAATAAACTTATATTAAAAGTTTTAAAATATATTATCGAATAAAAACTAATAGCTATATTTAAAATAACTTTAATTATATATCTTCAAAACAATAAACAATTAGTAGCTAATATAGTAAAACAAAATAAAAATATTTAAAATTTAAAATATGGTAAAAATAGAATGACTATTTAATAAATGTATAATTCTTATAATTAGCAGTTATAATTAATTTAATAGTATGAAATATTATTTACATAATTATAAAACTAATTTAGCTAAACAAAACTCCAATAACTTAATTTTTAAAAAATATTTTTGTGGAACTCGAAACTACATGAATATAATCATCCACCATTTTTCATTCTAAATAAATTATAATTTTATTTTTCATTTTTTTCATTTTAGTGATTTATTGGATAGTTTAATTGATAACATAATGGTAAAACAAATGTGTGGGAATTGAGAAAGGAGATAAACATGGAATAACTATAAAAAAAATTTAAAAATAAAAGATTGTAAAAGAAAATAATGAATAAAAGAACTTACGTTGGCCATAATCTAAAAAACATAACTTTTGGTTTTTGTGTAAAAATAGGTGGTTATTTCAAAAACTAGTTTTCCTAGATTTTAGGGAATCATTTTTTCCAAAATCTTGATTGGCAAAAAAAAATAGTTTTTCAAAAAACAAAAGCCAGAAACCATTTCAGAAACTGAAAACAATCAAGCTCTTAGTTTAATGTTATTTCCTTTTTTGTTAAAGAACCTTCATATTAAATTTTTGTTGTTGTTTTTTGTTGTAACAAAAAGTATTTGATTATCAGATTTTACTTTTTTGTAAAAAAAAAAATGATAATCAGATTTTACATAAGAACTAGAGGATAATATACTACTCCGTATACTGAGGTCTGGTCCTTAAATATTCTGGGGGAATCCCAAAAACTATAAAAATAACAAAAAGTTGAGAAAATATTTAAGAAAATAAATCTTTTATCTCACAATATTTACAATCCATAAATCAAATGAATTAAAGATTTTGTTAAATGAATGGCCGAAATTTTACTTATTGTAAACATGACCGGAAGCACATGTTTCTATGGTTTCTTCTCATAGCCGGTGGTACTAAGTATAATACGTAAAAACGACTATCAATGATTGAAAAAACTAAGTTTATTCGAATTTTTCCCTTTAGCTAATTATCCTCTTTTTTTACTTGTTATTCTTTGTAATAAATTGTGTTCCATAACATCATAAGTCTCCAAAAACACAAAACAAATGGTGTTACTTTTTTTTAGGCCAATTCAGGCGAATAACCAAAACATAGAAGATAATTAGGTGATCATGCATTATTTTTATATATTTACAAAACCATGTATAGAGAGATGATGATTTTACGGTTCAGTCAACAATTGATCACCATTTGAGCCTAGTTTAAATTTCTTTTCTTAAAAAAAAATTAAAATTGCATTAATTATCAACCCCAAAGGGCATCGAAACAGTTACAACCACGGCAAAACAACAACGTTAGGTTACAGAAAACAAACAGAACATTTATACCTAATCTAAGCAAAAAGGAGAGAGAGAGGTTGAAGGTGAGAAGACACAAGGGGAGCGAGTCCCCTCCTCCAGTGAACACCGATGGCGCCTTTATCCAATTCCGAAGTATCTCTGGCGGGGATGTTCATGCCCTACACAGATCCACCACCGAAACCTTCAAATCTGCCATCCACGGAGTTTTCTCGCAGCCCCAATTCGCCGGATACAAACGAACCGACTCCACAAACCCTCACCGCTGCAAAGAGGTTGAAATCTCACGCTGCTCAAGGTCCGAATCACCACGTATTACCTTCCACCAAGGCGCTGAGAGATGAAACCAGATCTGATGGAGAAGAAGCACATGGAACCGTCATCCCTTATGAGCCCTCTGCCGTCTCCCGAAACTCTCTAGATCGGCAAAGATAAACTCCGACCCTGAGGACTGACTTGCGGTTTCGTGACGGCGTCTCCGTCGTCCTCTAACAGAGATCAACCGCAAAGTCTCCGACGAGCCACCAGAGCAAAGAGTTTTTCTAGGGCTCCTTCGTACATAAGACCGAACCAAAACGCGAGGGGGAGAGAGAAATACCACCATCTACCACCGGCGAGAACCATTCCGTCACGTTGATCGGTATCCGGAAGGGGGAGGTCACCACGAACGCCGACTAGACACCGGACATCAATTTCTTCTCAGGAAGCTCAACGATCCGGGAACCAACCATTTTGATTTTGATAATAAACTTGATTGTGGAGAGCTGAGAAACTGAGAAAGAGATCTCTAAAGTATATCGAAACAAAAGATATGTTCAATTGGTGCTTTTGGTTTTTGCATTAAACTGAAAGTATTGTCGGTTGCGATTTCAAAGAATTTCATCATTATTACGGAAGGTGCATGTGTGAATAGCAAAAGGTTGTGTCTGTGATGTGAGGTTGAATAGGGTTAGTCTCGGTATTAATAAACAATAAACAATACACAGTGCCATGTCCATTTAGCTAATAAAATTTGTTCCTATGTATATCGAGTGCAAATTCCTTTTTTTATATTCTATTGACTGATCCGGTCGGTATAATTTTTAACATTTAGACCCTCCTCAAAAAGTTTACTCAAATTTAGAAAAAAATTCACATAAAAGCATCACGTGACTTTTTTTTTTGATAACCGTAGTATGATTCCAAAGGCTTTCTAGGCCCAACGACTAATCACTACGAGACTCGCAAGATCCGCGTTTTTTTACCACTTAAAACGCCCCAGATGGCCAAAGAAAATCGAACCCAAGACGGTACTCACAGCTGTGAGCCTTTTACCACTAGGCCAAGACGACTTATTTGGATCACTTGGTTTCTTTTGCTGTATCATATACCAAAATTCCATTGAATACGTAACATTTAGTATTTCAGCACTTCAAATATTCGTATTAAAAAAAAATAATATGGGTGGATATGTTACTTGCAAAAAGATGGATGTTAGAGAAAATATCAAATTCGATAAAATATTTGTTTTCTTGGTTCAAATTAGGGCTGGACAAATAAACCGAACCCGAAAATCCGAACCGAATCCGATTCGATAAAAATAAATTCGAACCGATCCAAATCCGACATAAATACCGAATGGATCTTGTTTTTTGGTATTTTGGGTTATGGGTATTATCCGAACCAAACCCGGACCTAAATGGATATCCGATAGAACCCGAAACATTTAAAATCACAAAAAAGAACTTCTACCAAATATGATCTTAATTCTTAATATGTATCCAAAATACTTTAAAATATTATTGAATTTCTAAAATAATTATCTATTACACGAAGGTTGATGGTGGAATGTGGCGGTTGAAGCCTGCAGTTTTTAGATTTTGGTTTTGTTTTCATTGAATAATGTTTCTCATTTCATGAGAACTTAGTTTTTGTTTTATGATTTCATGTATCTGGTTTTCTTTCTATCACTAACTATGTTTATCTTTCATTTGATTGCGAATGATCACGTTTGATGTTTTTATTTATTTTTGAATCGATTTTACTTATGTTTTGGCTATTAAAATATGTACAAATCATGTATTTTAAATCCGAAGAACCGATTTCATTTATGTTTTAGTTACAAAATAGGTACAAATCATGTATTTTAAACCGAAGAACTGATTGGGACCCGAATCCGAAAGTACAATGGGTTATACCGGTTATTTGGAGATTTACTAACCTCGACCCGAACCCGATAGAACCCGAACCGGTCCCGAACCGAACTTTTATATAACCCGAATGAAGCTGATTTTGATAAACCCGAAAAACTAAAACCCGAATGGATAAAATCGAAATCCGATTGGGACTCCGAATGCCCATGCCTAGTTCAAATTCGGTAAAAGACAGTTTACAAAAAATAAAAAATAAAAAAATTCGGTAAAAGATATCTATTCAAAAATGTATAGCAAAATGCAACTCCAACATGCACGTGAACAATGGACCAACAAAGCTACAAAGCCTACCTACAAGGCTACAATGCCATGTGAGTGTGGCGAGCGAAGTTATGATCAAAACAATGAAATATCTTATGCTTCTATTGTGTGTTTCAAATCATCTTTGGTATGAATGATTATTTTAAAATTTGGATGAGGAGTTTATAAACGCAAGGCTGGCAATTTCCACACACTTAGATAGTAAAAAGGAAAAACAAAATATGGGATTCTTCTCCATCAGGTGACTGACTGACTTTTGTAAGTCATTTTTCCTTTAATTCGCATAAATCTGTTTTATTCGAGAATTGAAACTCGGATCTCCTGGTATAAAATCATTAATGAACCATTGGTCAAAACTATTAGACCAAGAGGGCTTCCATGGTATATATTTTGGCATACCTTTTATTTCAAAGTCGTTTGGGAATCTGGGATACTACCATTTGTGTGAAAGGTGAAGAAAAGCAAGACATGGGAAATTAATACTTCAAACATTTCTACACACAATCTTTGAATAGTAGAGATTAATTTGACTATTCATGCATTGTGTTCCGAGAATAAAATCTCAAACCAGAGACAAATCACCACATTTTATATATAAACATAGTCATACCAAATTAACAATACTAAACAATAAATTCTGCCTTATACTATTGTATAAATTAATTTGAAATCCAGAAATAGTAGTAAATTCAGAAACAAAACCTATAAGCAGAAATTATTTTAAAGGAAAAATACTTCACCGCCTATTTTCAGTAAAGCTAGTCATACCAGATTAACAATATTAACCTATAAATTATACCATTATATTTCATAAATTAATTTCAAATCCATAAACAGTATCAAATTTAGAATAAGGCAGAAATTATGTGAAAAGAAAATAAAAGTTTCTATAAGTTTAGCAAAAAAAAAGTTTCTATAAGCAGAAAGAAGTAAAACAATTGGTTTCTCATTAAAACCCATTAAAAATGAGTCGCGAAAAAAAAGAGAGAGTCCATTTTATTGACTTCCCCCACTAGTCTTCGTTCTAAACACATCAATCGTACTCTCTCTCCATCATCATCTTCCCCCAGAGAACCGTCAGATTAGGGTTTCTCTTTCACTAATTGATCTGCATCCACTACTCATATCTACTTCGAATTCTTCACTAGCCATGAAGAATCAACAGAAGCAACTCCAGCGAGGCGCTTCGTCTCGCGGCGAAGAAAGTTCGGTCAGAGGGATCGATCTCATGAGAGTCGATCAATGCGAGGAGATCGATGCTCTCTCTGTGCCTGCCCCGACGGTGGGAGGGACGGTTGAGCAAGAGGCCCCTGTGAAGCGAAAACGGGGCCGGCCTCCGAAGGCACATGCTAAGACGCCGCTGCAAACTCAACCCCCGCTGCCGCTGCCGCTGCAAACTCAGCCCACGCCGCCGCTGCCGCTGCAAACTCAGCCCACGCCGCCGCTGCCGCTGCAAACTCAGCCGCCGCCGCCGCCGCCGCCGCTGCAAACTCAGCCGCCGCCGCTGCAAACTCAGCCCCCGCCGCCGCCGCCGATTACGCGGAAGGATGACAAGGAAGAAGATGTGTGCTTCATTTGCTTCGACGGCGGAGACCTCGTTCTCTGTGATCGCCGGTGAGTGATTGTTAGTGTACAGTGATGACAATTGTGTTAGATAGTATGCGTTGATAGAGATTAGAGCCTTGGATGATGAGTTTAACAACGGAAAAAGAGAATTAGTTAGTTACTCGATTGGCTTTTAATTGTATATTTATTGCTTTAGTTGCTATTTTTGATCACATGCTTGCTAATGCCATAGATTAGACTCATATCGATTGGTAAAGAAGCAACGAGGCAGTGTTAATGAGGAGGTTTTGGATACGAGATTTGTGTTATTGATAACTTATTGATGTTCAGGAACTGCCCCAAGGCATACCATCCAGCTTGTATTAACAGAGACGAGGCATTCTTTCGAACAACTGCTAAATGGAACTGCGGTACGTGGATATCTCTGACAGGCGAGTCATTTCAAATCTTTTAAATGGCGACGTAAAACTGATGTTTTCGTTCATTCATTTACAGGTTGGCACATATGCAGTAAATGCCAGAAATCTTCCAGTTACTTGTGTTATACATGCACTTTTTCTGTTTGTAAGCGGTGCGTTGCTGATGCCGACTATGTGTTTGTGAGAGGTAACATGGGGCTTTGTGGCACATGCATTAAGCCAATAATGTTAATTGAGAATATTGGTCAAGGAGATGTTCAAGCGGTAAGACACTTCTCCACATTCCATAGTTTCCATTCAATTCTCAGCCGCAAAATTTGCTCAGGCGAATTGATTTTCACCACCTGTCACAATTACCTTAGGAGGAATATAGTTTTGCCATGCACATGACACTCGTCGAACACGATAGGTTTTGTCATAGCAACCAGTTACAAGCTGATATCATGGAATTTTAGAGATTTGGGGTTTAGGGTTTCATATTTAATAAGTTCTTGCAAGAGCAGTAGAGGGTATGTTGGGTGTCTTTTTTTTAAATAATCGCATAAAGCCAAAGGAAAAGAGTAACTTTTCTTGTTTAGGGAGGAAATCTTGTACTTCGTTCTATAAGAAATTTGAGTGTTTTTCTTTTTGTATTATCTTCTTTATTTACTATTTCATAATGTGCGCGGGCATAATGTTTTTCCTTGTTTATTAGGTTAAGGTGGATTTTGATGACAAGCTCAGTTGGGAGTATCTGTTCAAGGTATATTGGCTTTGCCTGAAGGAAGAGCTGTCTCTAACTGTCGACGAGCTTATGAGAGCATATAATCCTTGGAAGGAGGTTCCTTACACTGCTCCTAAAGTGGAGTTACGAAATGATCATACCCGTAACAATGTTTATTCTTCAGGCAGTTCAGCTTTAGATGCAGCAGAGAATGGAATAAAAAGAAGAAAGACTAGTGATTCATCCACCTTACCTAGCAAGTTGGATGCCAAAAATCCAAGTAATACCCCAAAGAAGCGTCCTGGAGATACAAATTGGGCAACAAAAGAACTCCTCGAGTTTTTGTCGTTCATGAGAAATGGCGATACATCGGTTATTTCTCAGTTTGACGTGCAGGGTCTTCTGCTTGACTATATCAACAAAAAAAATCTTAGGGATCCTCATCAGGAGTCTCAAGTTATTTGTGACCTAATGCTTGTGAAGTTGTTTGGAAAGCAACGAGTGGGTCACATTGAAATGCTTAAGCTTCTTGAGTCTCACTTTCTTATCCAAGAGAAACCTAAAGATGAGAAAACCACGAATGGGGAAACTACTCATGCTGTTCCTAGCCAAGTAGTTGAAGATATTGGTCATGATCCACCGGTTAGGGATAGAAGACGCAAGATGCATAGGAAAACTGTTGGCAGGGTACAAAACGAAAATCTGGATGCATATGCAGCGATTGATGTTCACAATATCAACCTGATTTATTTGAGACGTAAATTCTTAGAGACTCTACTTGATGATATCAACAAAGTTCACGAAAAGGTGGTAGGCACAATTTTAAGAATTAAGGTATCCGGCAGCGACCAGAAGCTGGATATTCACAGGCTCGTTCAAGTTGTAGGTATTTGATCAGTGCTCATATTAATGCTTTTTTGAGGAAAGAAAATTGGGAAATTAGTGACCCAAAATTTTAATAGTAAGATCTCAGCTGCTTTTGTGGTTATTTAACAGGTACAAGCAAGGCAGCAGCAACCTACCAACTTGGCGCAAAGACTACAGATGTTATGCTAGAAATACTAAATCTAGAAAAGAGAGAGGTCATCTCGATTGATCAATTATCAGATCAAAATGTCACAGAGGTAAATATAGCCTCTCTGAAACATTAGTTTATCTACCTTTCTATGCTCGTCAATAAAAGGTTTAAACCCCATCTACTAATAAGGTAACCCTAGTAGTTAGGTTTTAATTTCTCCTATATGTACCTATTACTGTGGTTTTCAGGACGAGTGCAAACGGCTACGCCAGAGCATAAAATGTGGTCTCAATAAACGTTTGACTGTGGTAAGACCGCCCGCATGATATTTTCTCGTGAAATTGTATATTTTACCTAACTTGGAAACTCATGTTTTTTTTTTGCGGTGTCAGGGTGACATCTTGAAGACGGCAACAACACTGCAAGCCATGAGAATCAATGAGGTAGGCTAATTAAAAGCAAGCAAATATTATACGTATATATATATATTAAAGATCCCCTGATCTTAGTTTTTTACTGTGGTGTGCTTCTTACTCATGTTTTGTCGATGTAGGCTCTGGAAGCTGAGATATTAAAGGTCAAACACCTCCGTGATCAGGCCAGTGAGAAGGGTCATCGAAAGGAATATCCTTTTTGAGATTGCCTTACTATATTTGTTGCACTTCGGTTACACTATTTTCCTTTTCAGATACTGGTTATAGAATCTTTCAGTGAGTCTTTGATGAAATAGTTCGTTAAAGAGTCGACCATGCCACTCGTAACGGCTAAGAATAATTTAGTTTGAGTAGATAGCTTGATAAGTACTTCGGTCTTCCCATTTAGATGTTTGGTCTGCGTTTAAATGTGAAAGATACTTTTCACTGAGTGATTGCATGGAAAGTTAAAGTCTTGATTTCTTAACCATCTCCCACGCTTAGAGAATGTGTAGAAAAGCTAGGGCTTCTAGAATCACCTGAGCATCGCCAGCGGCTTCTGCAGGAAGTCCCAGAAGTTCATACGGATCCAAGCATGGATCCAAGTCATCCATCAGCAGAAGATGCAGTGTTGGGTACGAGAAAACAAGGTTTCCCACTTTAACCTAGGATGTGAACAAGCTAATTGTTCATTTTCTTACAAAAATTCCTGATTGGTGGATACTATTTACAATCTTTTACGTTTTCTATTTGCAGATAATCACATAAAGGCTCCAAGTAAAGGTCCGAAGAAAAAAGGGAATATCCTGAACAAGTTGGGAAATAATGCGCAGACAAAATATGATGCTCCAGTTTTGCGAAGCAGAAAGGCCGTGAATGTTACTAAGAAAGATGATTGTTCCAAGGTCCACAACAACTCATCAGATATCCAGGTTTGACCACACATCCTACTCTGTTTGCAATGTAACCTCTCATATGTTTTTTTAGTATTGGTTTCAAGTCATATACCTTCATTTCTGGGTACTACAGGAAAGTGGTAAAGATGATGAGGAGAGTGAAATATGGCATTATCGAGATCCAACCGGAAAGACCCAGGGACCGTTTTCTATGGGGCAGCTCCGCAGATGGAAATCTTCTGGTCATTTCCCCCCTTATCTTAGGATATGGAAAGCGCATGAGAACCAAGATGAGTCTGTACTTCTGACTGAAGCTCTTGCCGGAAGATTTGATAAAGCAACTACTTCGCCGAGTTCCTCTTTGCTTCCCCAAGAACTAAAACTATCTCAGCACGACTCGGGACGCACTGGCGTGGACGGGGACTGTCTTCAGAAGAACCTTACGCCAGTCAGCAACAGTGCAGCCTCCTCTTCGTCCTCTACTGTCAGTGCCCTTCCTAACGATCCAAAAGAGAAACAAGTTGCGACTCTTTTACCTTGCTCTGGAAAAGTTAAAGATGGTAATTCCGTTCGTTCCCAGCCTCAAGTTAGTTGTCCAGCATCAATGTCTGTGGTTCCAGGACATGTGGTTTCGCCTGACGCAAGAGCAACTTCAGGGGCAGATGGTAAGACTGTAGAAGAAGGAACAAACGGTGGTTCTGTTCACGCACCAAACCTTAACCAAGAAATCCATGTCCCTGAAGACTTGGAAGCTCAAGCGGCAGAGACTATTCAGTCTCTGTCTTCTTGTGTTCTGGTCAAAGGAACATCTGGTGTCACATGGAGCACCACCACCACAACTACCACTGATGCTGTTACCACCACTTCGAGTGTTATGGTCACTGGAGGACAGCTTCCTCAAGTAACACATCAGAATGCTGTTGTTTCAGCTGCACCGTCTGTGAAGCCAATTGATTTGGCAGCTGATCATGCCACAGCTACTCAGACTTCAGACAACACCCAAGTGGCTCACTCATCTGGGTGGCCAGCCATTGTGGCTGACCCGGACGAGTGTGATGAATCAGTTTCGGATCTATTAGCCGAAGTTGAAGCGATGGAACAGAACGGTTTGCCCTCTTCACCCACCTCAACATTTCACTATGACGACGATGATTTGACAAAAGGGCCAGAAAAAGATTTCTTTAACCCTGTCGCACGCATGTCCCTCACACCTGAATCATGCAGAATGAATACCTCTCAGCCGAGTATTCTTGACAATGTCTCTACGGGAAAAAGCTCAATGGGCACAGAATCAAAAGACAACACTCTCTTCAACCACTGTGGAACCGCTGGTCCGGAGCTCCTGCTCTTTGCACCACCAGCGCCGTCTTCAGTTAGTCAGGACCTGACTCTGACGACAACAGCTCTTAGACTGGGATCAGAAACCACAGTTAAAGCTGGATCGGTCGAGAGGCTCCCCAAGTCCCTTTCAGGAGTGAGTTTGGAACCGAGCCCCAGGTCATCATCATTACATGACTCACCACGTGGAAACACCGAGCGCAGCCCACGTGGAAATGGAAGTCATCAAAGAAGATCCGGTGGGCATAGCAGAGACCGGCAATGGTGGAACAACGGTCACAACACTAGCGTCAACAACAACAGTCATAATAATCGGCAATGGCCAAACAGCAGTAGGCATGGGTATGACCATGGATCAGGTTCATACACAGCTCATCCGCCCAAAGGGCTAAAGATATGTAAGTTCTATGAGAGTGGAAACTGCAAAAAGGGTGCTTCTTGTAGTTTTTGGCACCCCTGATTCTCATTTCTTTGTATTGTGTATTTATCTGTTTAGTTAACATGTCAAACATCCTTTCTGTAACTTGTTTATTTAGGACATTTCGAGCATCCTTTTTGGTAACACCAAAGTTTTTGTACCTCATTAGCCCATGTTTAAGTAATTATCAAAGCTTTGTGTATAACTTCCATTTAGAAGTCTTTGCAACTTATGTCGGTCTTGCTCGCTTTCATACCCTGTTCTAAAAATCGGTCGCTTAGGTGTTACGTACGCGTCATTTTTCCAGGCCGATTTATGCCAAATTGGTTTAAAAATTTGATATTTATATCCTATTTTTTCCGCCTAGCCGCCTAATCTATTTTTATTATTATTATTTTTTAAAATTTTATTTTTAATAATATTTTTATTTATTTATTTGATCTAAAATTTTATAAATATCATTTGTATTCATAGCTTTGGTATAAACCTTTACCAATACGAATACGCAGCCGTTTGATCGTTTAGTTTTTTTTCTCTCGAGTCAATTTGTTATCTTAATGGACCTAGGCCCATTTACTTTATTTGCTAGCATTATTACAAACAAGAGGGCACCGCCGTAAGAGTTTCCGGAGAAAACAGATCGGACGAATGAGCTTGAAGATGAGCTAAACAACATAGAGGACAAAACTTCGAAAGCGATCAAGAAGGAAGAGAGGTTAACGATGAGCGAAGGCTCTAGCGGAGAAGTGAATAGCACGGTGATGGAAGAGAAATCGGAACAGAGAGGGGGAGGATCTCTTGCGAAAGGAAGGTCGTGCAAAGGATACCTTTACTACTCATCCACTCTCAAATCCAAGGACAAGAACCCTCGCTGCGTCGGCATCCCTCGTACTCTCCGTCAAGGTCAATTTCCTCTTTCGCAAATCAATCGCTGCTTCTGCTACATTCTAGGGTTCCCGAATCAAATTGATTAGGTTCTTCTCATTGCGATTAGGTTGAGAGATAGTTCTAATTGTAGAATCTATAATCCATAAGCAGAATCCTATGCTACTAGATGTTTGATTTGTTCTCATGGATTCTGTATGCATACAGCAATTATAGATTTCATGATTTATTTATTATTTTTTTTTTTTTTGCAGTTCCTGATTACGTTGTTGGACAATCTGAAGCTGAAGCTTCTAAAGAAGGGCGTACCTTGGCTGATTTTTACTATGGATGTTTGGGTTATTCTGTTTACATGACTGATAAAGACTCATCTACTGCCATGAAGCAGCAAGCCAAGACCCAACTTCCCGTTTGTCTCGGCCTTGAGGTTTGACATCACTTTTTTTCTCGAAACACTCATTAGGCTATGGTGTCTATGTTTTTATGCTCATGGAGTTACATCTACGTACTCATTTTATTTTACTATTATGCGCTCTGGGCACTCTAGTTGGTCTTCTTTCTCCTTTGGTGGAGTTATATCTACATCTTGCTGTCATTTTAGTATTATACGCTCTGGACAATCTAGTTGGTTTCCTATCTCCTCTCGGCTTGTTTTTTGTTTTGTTGGTGTTTGTGTTATATCTCTTAAGACGCTATCAACTTTTGTAAAACTGGTTTTATATTACAAAACATGATCCTTTTACTGGCGTGAAAAAAGAATATGGTTTACTTTCTGCTGTTTCCAATCTCTATTATCTTCCTCAAACTTTCTAGTGTTCATGTAGATACTAGCAGATAGAAGAGCAGCTTCAAGCAACACTTCATCTATTCCTGCCCGCGCTCACAACAGAAATGGTAACACCTGATCCTCTCTTTATTCATATAACATGCTGAGACGCGTCCTGCATCTTGTTTTTTTAATGATTTTTGTTGTTGTGTGCTGTAGATTCTCGGGAGGTGCCCCAGCACCAGAACCATAGACCAGCTTCAACCCCAATCCCAAAACCAACCCCAGCCACTGCCACAAACACTGAAAACGGCTTCGTATCGAGGTAAGATGGGAGATGGTGGACTAACCAACCAAGTCTGAAAGTCATCTAAATGGGCATATTGCTTATATAACATAACAATATTCATTAATTTTTGTCCTGTGGGATGCATCAGGTTTACAAGGAATGCTAACCTGGTAGCAGCAGGGGTGATGAAGAACTTGAAGAGAGTGGGTAACTATGTGAAAGAGCATTTGGACGACTCCTTGGACGATCATCGAAAGCGACCTAAATAAACAAATCTATGTTACATCAAAATGTGGAGAGAAACCAAAAAAAAAAAAAAAAAGCACAGGTGACAGTCAACAAGATATTATGAGTGATTTGACACTTTTTGGAAACTCCTTTTGGATTCTCATAATAAAAAAGCAACAAAAAAAAAAGATGTATTGATATTATCTTTTTACAATTACTAGAACTATAATGTGTTTACCTTCCTCAGTTTTGGTTTTGACTTTGATTATATATACCAAAAGGGTCAAGATGACAAGATTCTCTTAGATTCGTAATTATTGTTTGCTTATGCATTAAATTTATTTAGGTATTAGTAGAAATTGTTCCACTGGCTCTTAACAGAGATTAACTTATTTGTAAACTAAAATATTTTAGGGAAAACTGTTTTTTTTAGAGAAAAAAAATAGTAATTACGTCTCTTTAGACTAATTTATATTTTGTGTCATATTTTTCTATAATACCCTTTAATATTTATGAAAATAATTTTAATAAATAGTTTTACAAACAAAAAAAATTTGGAAAAATAGTAACATTTGTTAAAATACATATATGAACTTAATGGTATATTTTCCAGTTATAAAAAAGTTAAAATTATAAATTTCAGATTATGTTCTAAAAAAAGTAGAAATGACATTCTACGAAGTAGAAAACGAAATCTATTTTTTTCATTGAATCTACAATGTTTAGAATACGTGATCTACGTAAATAGGAGTATTCTACAAATATGTAGAATACACATTCCGCGCTTAACCTACCATTCTAAAATTCTTA
>NC_027754.1:39221805-39231618 GCF_000695525.1 Brassica oleracea var. oleracea | reverse complement strand
CCAGAGAAATCGAGTTTAAAGAGTTGAAATCATGCTTGGTCGGTTCAAATCAAGTGGGAATCAATCCGGATATAATCATACAAAACCAAAAAAATCGATTTGGGATTCTTTCCTCGGCACGGGATCGATCGATCTATTCTTACAGATCGGTCGATCTGTGTAAATCGACCTTCGCCGATCGAGTGAAATGGACCAGGTCGATCAGTATATATTTCACGTTTTTTTTGTTCTGAATAATGATCGGGATCGATCGATCCACTATAACTTGTAAAGTGGGATCGATCGATCCCTCTTGTCGAACTCAATATATATCTTTTTTAAAAAATTACAATTTTAAGGGCATTACTGCCATTTTGGAAAAAAATTAGTCTAATAAAACATAAAGTAGTATAAATTAGTCTAAAGGGACATAGTTACCATTTTTTTCTCAAAAAAAACATATTTCCCAATATTTTATTGATTGATTGATGAAAAGCATGGTGAAGTTGGAGATTATTAGCACATGTGAGTGTGAGTAAAAATGTAATAATATCCAAAGAAATAACTAAACAGGAGTAGACTTGGGAAACGTGCCCAAGTTGGAAAGAACGAAAGACAAAAGCTTCACGTTTTCTCTCTCTCTCTCTCTCTCTATCATCGTCGTCCGTCTGTTTCTGTTGTCGTAGCGATTTCAATTCTAAGAAGAAGAACAGAACCGAAGAATATCCAAAACGAACAGTCCTCTCACCAAACCCATCTTCAAAGTTTTCTTCCTTTCTATTATTGATCGTCGCGAGATTCATCACCCTTACCCGATTGGGAAACTTCTTGTTTTTTTTACTCATCGCGCATCATCCTTACCAACCCGGTTTACCGATCTAAACCTGCGATCGATTGAACTCGACGGCTCCCATTTCACGAACGGAATTAGCAGTTTTCATCAATTTGAATGGCCGCTTACGCGAATTATCTACGGTTGGCACGACTTGGAACCGGTTCAGGTGTAAATTTCTCGACTCTCAGATCAATCGGTTCTCCGAACAACCCGACAGTAGACAGGACTCTCTTCGAGATTCGTTCATCATCTCCTCTGTACAGACAATCCAACTCCAGATTCATATCTCAACTTGTCAAAACCAATGGGAAACGTTTGTATCTCGTCGACACACTCGCTTTGGTAATCTTTTAGATGATTATTGTTTTTTCATTGGCTTGAATTGTCTAACTTTTTGAATTGAGACAATGGACTGGTTATGTTCCAGACAGGAGTCATTGAACGAACACACATGTCTGATCGTTAATTAATTTTCTAGATATTGTCTTTAAAAAAAAATAGTTATAGTTTTAAGTGAGAATTTGTTATTATGTGGTTTTTTTCAGGTAAGGAGCTTGGAAGCGCAAGGGTTGCCTTCAAAGCAAGCAGAGGCAATAACAGGTGCTATAACTGAAGTTCTGAATGATAGCTTAGGAGTTGTTTCTCAGTTGGTTGTTTCCAAGGGTGAGATGCAGAAAGTAAGTTTCCAACGAACAAAGCTCTGTTACCAAAGACTAAGAAGACCTCAGTTATATATATTGCTTTGATTAAAACTCTTGTCTAACTTTTTTGATCTTGTAGGCTGAAATGACACAGGAGTCTAACTTATCCAAGTTCAAAAGTGAAATTAACAGTTCACTGGTAAGCTGTGTTTTCACCTTTTTTCTAAAGTCTATAATTGTAGTTTGCTTTGAATCCATACACACGTCTCTCATGTGTAGGACCACCATTTCTCTTTGCTGCAACACGAGAATGAGAAACTCCGCAATGACATAGAACGTATCCGCACTGATTTAAGGTCAGCTTTCTTTTTTTTTATATACGAACAACCAACCCTATAGGGTTTGATTTGCTATACACTCTGTGTAGTGAGACTAAGACAATATACATTGCAGGCACGAGATTGACAAAGTCACAGCAGGACAGCGGTTGGACCTGAATCTTGAAAAAGGGTCTGCTAACTTCTTGCTCTATTCAAACTAATCTTTTTTTTGTTATATGATTTTTTAAAAAGTATCTTGCCGTCGATGATGGAGCAGGAGGATAAGAGATGAGCTAACGAATCAAAACGCCGAAACCTCTAACCTTACGAACATACTTGACCGTGTTAGTATATTCCCATCTGTGGTTTATGTGCATTTTGTTTGTTTGTTTGTTTATGTTTTGTTTCAATGTCTCTCAGGAGATTCACACTTTGAGAGCTCAGTTGGAAGCGGCCAAGTACGAGGTGATCAAGTATTGTATCGGTACACTTGTCTCCATCTCAGCCGTTGGCCTAGCTGTCCTCCGGATCGTCATGTGACTCTCCATCGTTGACCAACATCATCATCTTTGCTGTTTTTTTTTCTGTTCCGGATGATTATTTTGGTCTGCTCTCTACATGACTACATCTTGTGATTTATTCGTATGTTTAATGTAATTTGATTTCGTATATATGAAGAAAGAAAGAAAAAAAAAAGAATAACTAATTTTATGAGATTTGCGATCAACGTTGTATATGATGATGTTTCTTCCACCTGTATGAATAGTTTGGTTGTGTACACATTATTATTGTATGTGGAAAAATGTTCTTGTGATGACGACGCCAACCATAGATAGAGCCATAGCCAGCTCTCTGCTTAGAGATAAAGCCCAGCGACAACCACAAACCCAGTCGAACTGTGAAAAAAAAAGGTGTTTCGACCGGCACCGCATCAATAACACCAATGTGCGGTTCAAAAACATGAACTGGTTTACCTGCAACAGAGGACCTCAAATCCTCCTCCCAACCTGGATTTCGACTGGCTGAAAGATGTGTGGTCAATCAAAACAGCACCAAAACTTAAGCTTTTTTTATGGTCGATTATACAGGGAGCTTTACCTCTAGGAACAGAACTCCAACGTCGAGGTATGATCAATGCTGCTTCTTGCCCCTGCTGTAAAAAAGAGGAATCAGCTACCCATATATTCTTCCATTGCCCCTTTGCTAAAGAAGTATGGCGCCACATTCCTCTCAACTCATCAGTTCACCTAGCTGGTGCAGAGACTTTTGAATCCTATATGGTCCAATTCCGAAGCGCCCTCTGTCTCCCTACTACAGGCATCAGGTCACCAGTGCTCCCGTGGATCTGCTGGTCACTATGGACGGCAAGAAACAAGCTGATTTTCGATGATAAAACGGCTCAACCCCTCGAAATAGCGACAAAAGGGCTTGCAGCTGCACTTGAATGGGATCTAGCTCAGAGCACCGATCAATCAAAAAGAAACCAAGTATTCCCCCAAGCTTCAAGCCGACGACAAGTACCAGGAATCCAATCATACCCCTCTTGCTTCGTAGACGCAGCGTGGGATGCCTCCTCCAATCGAGCAGGTATCGCTTGGCATTTCACCAACGATCGAGCGATCAACTCTCCTTTAGGATCCTAGATCATAGACAACGTGGCTTCCCCCCTCATGGCGGAATCGCTGGCGCTCAGACAAGGAATCAAAGAAGCCCTAAGTCTAGGGAGGAGGTCAGTTTCGTTTCACTCCGATTGCGCAACGCTCATCAGAGCAATCTCAACCCAAAGTCAGATCAAGGAGATCTATGGTGTTCTTCAGGATATCAAGCATCTCTCAGCAAACTTTGATCGTATCAACTTTCTGCATATCTCCCGTTCCCAGAACAGAGAGGCAGACTATCTACCTAAAATGGCCCTTAAGGCCCATCTGTTTTCTTCTTGCTTTGTTATGGGCTAGCCTTTGGGCCTAAACCTTCATTTTGTTTCAGTTTTTAAGTTTCTAATATAATCAGTTGTTCAAAAAAAAAAAAAGTGTGAGTCTGGGAGTTGTGTTGACTACTACTTGAATATAAGAAGCGTAAAGCAAACCAATAATGTAAAGATGAGAATGTGGCACAGTCACATCACATGCACTGTTTGGATCAAAGGATTCTCCCTACCATTCTAAGGCACACAACTCGAGAAGAACGCCGCTGAAACAATTGATCTATTATCCTTACAACTTTTAAACCCCTACGCAAAAATATACAATCTTATGGGAAGATGATTAGTACTAACTTTTATCTTACGGAAGTTAATGATGATGGAACTAACTAATTATTTAGACAATGGACCATAACAACGTCAAACCTAGAACGGGAATGTGTGAAAGAAATTGAATAGGGTGGGGAAACTCCTCCAGCCTCTCTTCGTTTTTTCTTCTTTCTAAGTTTTTAATATCACCAAGAAAAGAAAAACACTACTAAAGCCAATTGGTATATACGAGTCTGTTGTGTCAAAACTAAAGTGAATTTATTTAAACAGAAAGAAACACCACTAGAAATTTTGTATTTTGTATTTTGTATTTTGTATTTTGTATATACATGTTCATGATCTGTAGTTCAAATGTGTTGGGCTATTTTCATATTTAATAGTAACTCACTTGTTGACCAAAAATAAATAAAAAGAGTATCTGGCTTATTAAACTAAAACAACAAAAAAAAAGTAAAAGAGAAACAAAATTATGAGAACTAGTATTCTATAAATATTTTAGAAATATTTGGTAATCTGTCATTGATCAATTTTCTTAAAAATATAAGATTTTAATAATATTACTAGATTTTGACCCGCGCTTCAAAAGCGCGGGTTTTTTTTTCCGATTAAGAATATTGTTTGATATGAATTATTATTTTGGTTTTGATGTTTTGAAGTATATTAGTAAGTTATAAAGTGTTATTATATCAAAAAGTAAAAGAATTTTAGTTTAAAATTATATAATTTATCAAATAGTTTATTTTAGATTTTATATGTGTATTCTTATGTTACAACGTCATCGTTGCATTTTGTGTGTATTTTGTAAGAGTTATATTTGTTGAGTTGATGAAACAAAAAATTTACTTGCAGATTTTGGGCTAATCTAATAGTATATATATTGTAGAACTTTTAATAGTTTTAGCAGTGTTTTCATATCCGAACCAAACCTACAGTCTCAGAAGTAAATCAGGTGATTCATATAAATCTGGTTAATACTTTTTCAAAAGAGAAAAATCTTGTTTAACTTAGGTATTCCAAACTTAGTGAAGAGTTTATACCAATCTCAATGTGTTTAGTATATAATATATGATTGAATAACCCGCGGAAACCTGCAAGCTTGAAACTTAAATAACATAAATATTAATTCTGGACCTAATTATATTTGTAAATTTATTTTGTTATTTAAACTGAATTACAGAAGTGGACTTGTATTTGAGCATCTTTTATACTAAACATTATTTGTTGCCCAAAAAAAAATACTAATCATTATTTTGGATTTTAGTAATTGTGCTTTCATAAGTAAAAATTAAGTCAACTTATTTTTTTATAAAAAAAAAAGAGAGAATATGGAGCAATATTTTCTAAATTATTTGTATTTTTTAATTTTCCATAATATAGTTTAAGTGGTTGTATCTGAATTATAGTAAAAACTCAATTAAATAAGTTGGCCCGAGGATAATTTTTAACTAACTTCATATGCATTTTTTCAAATTTGTTCAGTACTTATATGTTAATATCGTTTTTTATGAACTGAAAATAATATAATATACTACTAAGTTTGATCGGTTCTATAGTAAAACATGATTTTGTGATAATTATTTATCATACTTCATTAACTCATTTTATAAAAAATACATGTATTACTTACCAGACTATTTTAATTCAAATGGCATGTATTATTTAATGGTGATATGCACCATACCATTCGTTTTATATAGATATGAATTTAAGAATTAAAATAAACATTATATAATATATATATGGTCACATACATAATAGATTAGTCTATGGACCCACGAGTTTATATATTATTGCATCAAAAGATGTTGGTTAGTAAATCGTACATGGGATATCAATAACTAAATGGAGAAATTTATAATCAAGGGGTGAGATTTATAGAAGGTAATATAGTAGTTACCATAAATATAGGAGTGACACACTTATAATACCTAAAGAAAATCAGAGAAATTTATGAAAATATATTGTTAGGAGAAATTTAAGTAGGACCATGAAATTATTAACTCTTAGGAAATAGTCCAAACAACTTTGTATAAGTAGATTTTTTCTGAGTGATTCTCTTTTAATATAATAGATTTTATAAGAACCTCATGAGAAACTTTAGTCTGAATTGCTCTTACAATTCACTCATTTAATTATTATTATATGCTTTGCAGAAGGTGCTTGGGTATCTTTTTTCCACGTAAATTATGACCAGTCCGTTACTACGGATGCATCCGGATTAACCTAGGACCGACCAAATATGACTTAATTTATGGTGTTTCGTGGAAAAAATATGATTCTATTTTAAGCACTGTAGTAAAAAATAATGAAAAGTTTATTAGTAATTTATTGATAAATTTACTAATACATTGGTAATTTATTAATAATTTATTGGTAAATTATGAACGCAAAAAAAAAACATCAAAAAATAATAATTTATTGGTAAATTTTTTTTTTTTTTTTTTTTTTTGGTAACTTAAACCATAACATATGCAGCTGTGGAGGTTACATTTTATTGGTAAATTTTGTATATTACATTTTAAATTGTATAGTTGTATATATATATATGTTATTTGGTATATACGAAACTAGACATGTCATTATTTTCTGATTTTTAGGCTAACTCTTAAAAGCAAAATCAACTAAAAGCAGTGGAGGAATAACTCCCCAAGTTCATAGAAATTTCGTAAATATAACAGAAGTGTTAAATTATAGTGAAGGCTGAAGCGAGCGATGCACGTTCGTGCTAATCTCAAAGATATGGTCAACGAATATTACTAATAGTCCAGAAATGTCGACAAAAAAAAAAAAAAACTAATAGTCCAGAAATTGGCAATATTGCACATCACTAGAAGGACGCATCCAAACTCCAAAGACCAAAAATACCCAGACTAATATATTAGTCAATCAGACAGTGTGCCCAATACGTTAATTCAGCACTTCCATTTTCAAGTTTATGATATGTCAATTGTATAGATATACAAGAGAGAAAGTGATGGCTATGAATTGAAAACAGCATCAACTTTTTTTTTGGGACAAAAAAACAGCATCAAGTTTACGATATTTCAATTGTATAGTTAGCGTTTTTTAAAATTGTTATGTAGAATTTTTTAAACTTCTGTAGACTTTTTATTAAAATGAAAAATTCAAATAAATTAGAGATTATAACAATTCCTGGCATGATGTTGACTACACAAGATGCTGTAATCGTAGTGTTGAGCACAACGACTGTTAGAGTCTGTGACAAATGCCCAGATTTTACATTAACGAGTGTAATTTTGTTTTGACCAACAAATACTTTGACCAATTTTATTTGTACCTACTTGCTATTATTCGTGAATTAATAATCACCTAACTAATTGATTATCTGTTTTACTTATACCGAGTCCTTGCCAACCCTAAAAATCAAGCCTGCCCATAGTTTTGCTTTCCTCATATTACATTCAAATAATTTCAACTGGTCTTATTATATATATAGCTTTGATATTTGCCAATATTGAGTAAAAACATAAAATAAATATTGTATTTGCATCTGTATTTTCAATTTTTTTTTTTTTGCATACATTCATGACTAGAAAAGGAACCACTGATAACGATCATGACGTTTGGTGTGTCCCCAACTAAGTATTGAAAATTACGAACGGTTTCATATTCACTCCACTGTCCCATACTCATTCAAAATTTCAAAATGTAAGTTGAAACTATCCCCTATATTATATTATAGGAGAAGCCCTTAAAAAAATTTCTTTAAAAATCTAATCTGACGTGGCTTCACGAGAGGATTCTATTTACAAAATAGCACACGTGTCACTTATAGAACCTATGTTAAAAAAACGCAAGCTTTAAATGCAAACAAAAATTTCCTTAATTTTGTGTCCCTTCTCAAACATAACATTCACGTTAACCGGGTGTTATTTTCTTAAGTGATTATGTTGGTTCTCCAATTCTCCAAGCGTACGTGATGTGTTGGTGTTCGATGACTACGTAAGAGGCATAGGGAATTAGCTCTTTGCCAAAGCATTAACAACACGGTCAACGTTTTGGTGTGCATCGAATTAAAAAAAACAAAGAACTGCTGAATCAAGTAACCTTATAACATGGTTATTGAGATTGAGATTTTGCAGAAAGGAACGCGGAAGAGATGGTAAAGGAAGGAGCAATATGGGAACTGGTGAGGATCTCAAGAGAAAGCCCGACAGAGCCTAAGATGGAATATGGGAACTGGTGAGGATCGCAAGGCGCGATTTAGAGAAGACATAAGTTCTCTTGATCACATGACTCTCACTTCAAAGTTAAAGAAGTTAAAACCCTGCTTCACGGGATATCAACACGAAGACGCCTACGTTCAGTAAGGAAAGTGGGACTCTGTTTCTTCATGCAAAATTTATAAGACATTATGCTTCAGTTTCTTCGGATAGTTCGTTTTTTGTGTAATTTGCTTTGAGTGCCGGTGAGTTCAGCTCCCAAGAGTAGTGTTGTATGCATATTTTAAAGGTTTTGATGTTAACATATATTTTTGGTTGGTAAAGATCAATGCGGTTTCGGAAAATATTTTTCGAGCGCATATGCATAAGTGGTGTGGTTGAGATCCTCCTCAAAACACGGCTCTTTAAAAGTTTGGATGCAGATCCATGCAAACATGTTAGAAAATATATACATAAATTTTTTATATAGAATGTCTTAAGATTACAAACCAAGCTAAGAGAAGACCTCGAGGTTAGATACACTTAAGAGCTTGACAATCAAAGTATCCTAAGGTACATGCAATGGACTTCACATGCAGATATGTCTCATACAAAAATGAAAAGCGACATATAAAACTCTATGGCGTATGATTCGCCATACAGATTGACTGGTTTTACCCATGTTAATTTTCGTGAAATCTTAGACGGAACTCTCAGTCTTGAATACTTGATCGGTGAGTCTAAATGAAATAGATGTTCTGACCATTAACCGTGATCACAAATATTATACTTACGTTTTTTTCTTATTTTGTAGATATTATGGGTGAGATAGTTGAGGTAACTCATGTTGAAATCGTATCTCTCAATGGGAAGGACACGGAAAAGATTTCATTACTCTTAAAAAATGAAGAGTGAGTAAAACGATTTAATATAGTTTCGTTTTTATTTTTTAACGATCTACTATCAAATTTTTTCTACTTAACATGCTCACCACCATAACCTTTTATATTTTGATCCTCAAAGATGTTAGGCTTCCATTAGTTGTATGGGGAAAGGTTGCACTAGATCTAAGCGAAGCAATTCAACTTCTTTCTGATCGAACTCTCATTTGTGTTATGAAGTTTGTGAAGATCAAAGTATGGGAAGGTAAAGTTCTTTATTTTCATGAGGTTTCTTATTTTTAATGATCCTCATAAATATGATATTCTTATACGTGGAAAACATGTTCTTAAAAGATGAGCGAAGCGTATGCAATGCATACAATGTGTCTGCTGTGTCCCTTAATCCGTTTATTGAAGAGGTTGAAGCTTTTGCTAAATTGTAAGTTTGGAAACATTGTTTGAAAATAGTGGAGTTGTATTTGTTTTGAAAATCTTTTATCAGTATTGATTTTCATAATATGATTAGGTTACCAAAGAAAAATATATCTTTGGCAATTGTGCAGTCTAAACCATTTTCCATAGTGTCAATGATGTCAGAGGAAGAAGACTACTTCGTGAAAATGCCACAGAAAACAATATCTGATATTTTGGAGACGAGAAAGGTTTCAGTATTTTCAATAATTTGAGCACCTAATCATACGTTAAGTTATCTTATTGTTTATACATATATACATATCGTGTTT
>NC_027754.1:39214128-39221021 GCF_000695525.1 Brassica oleracea var. oleracea | reverse complement strand
CATTCTAAGTTTGTTATTTTATATGAGTAATATATATAAGAAAAACCATTGGTTATTCCTAATATATTGAAATTCTTTTATCGCAGGATTCCAAGCATCGATTTCTGAAGTCTCGAAGTTATTCAATCTTATTTTTTCTTTGAATTTATTTTTACAATACCTATTTATATTTAGATCATTCTTTGTATTTGAAAGAATGAGATATGCATACTTATTATAATGGAATTGAGGTTTTTGATTTAAAAAAGTTTTATGATTCTTACTGATTTCTTTGTAGTTTTTATATAATTACTACATAAATTGGCCAATCTATATCCTTCTCTTTAACACCCGAAACTATCAATCCAAAACAAACTAATATCCAAATTAATCAGATTTAATGTTTTTTATTCTCGCAGAGTCCAAATTTAGTCATTTGCGCGGGTTACTACCTAGTATATTATTATAAAGTAGATATATTGTGAACGATGCGAAAAACATATTAACGCGAAACGAAAAATATATGAGATTTGAAGTTTTAAAACATTACCAGTTACTTAAAACAAAACAAAATTCAAGTAAAAACATTTTCAAAGCAGTTAATAATGCTAAGAGTTAACCGGGTCGGATCCCTAATATCTTCAAAAGCTCTGCACAGCCTGAACCGTCCGGTTCATACCGGGTTCATCAGCATCGCCGGACATCTCCTTCTTCTGACGCATCTCAATGACTTTACGGTGGTGGTTCGAGTGGAGCTCACTCGAGAAAGTTGGGCTACAAGCGGGTCTATACTCGGGCAATAACCGACCCGACTTAAAACGCACACCACACGCATTGCACAGCGTCTTCGCTCCCAAGGGTCCTGCTCTCCACTGCGGCGTTTTCTGAACGCCACAGTGGCTACACCGCCGCGTCTGCGACTGAACCTCCAACGACGAGAACTGTTTCTTCTTCTTTTGTCTCTTAACCGCTTTCTCGTCGAGAAACTCAGAGGCGGAGAGCCATAGAGGGCTTGAATGACCAGAAGAGGAGGAGGAGGTTGCAGAGCTCGAAGAGGAGTTGGTTAACGACGGAGAACGAGAAAACCATAAACTGACTCCGGTTCTTGGTCGTTTGGTTCTGATTTTAACCGGGAGAGGGGCTTTGAAGCAGGACCCCGCGTTAACCGGAGTTAAAGGGTGTCTCCTGTCTCCGGTTAACCAAACCGGTT
Source organism: Brassica oleracea var. oleracea (assembly GCF_000695525.1). Taxonomy (NCBI): domain Eukaryota; kingdom Viridiplantae; phylum Streptophyta; class Magnoliopsida; order Brassicales; family Brassicaceae; genus Brassica; species Brassica oleracea. Next base: position 39,219,832 of record NC_027754.1, on the reverse strand, counting down.
TCTTCGTGGGAGCTGAGTACGGTGTGAAGGAGTCGTCTACGAAGTTGGATAACCATTCCAGTTCCGCCAAATCATCCGTCTAACATTGAAAAATATTTGCAAAAATTAGATTAAATTAGGAAAAAAAATAGGGAAAATTGAGAATAAAACTAATTACCGGAACGGCGAGCTCACAGGGGGTAGAGAAGTCGTTGCTCCGTTTAAGGGTAGTTTCGTCATTTAACGAAACAGAGACTCCTTTATGACGTTGTGTTTCCAGTTCAGCGCCATCCTCAAAGAAAACGTCGTCGTTTGATGAGAAGTCAAGCAAGTCGTCAACGGAGAAATCGTCGCCATTCTGAGCTCCGTCAGCGCTGACGGCCGTCTCCATGTTCGTCAACGAAAGTTCAACACTTTCCATTTCCTAACAAAACCGAAAATTATCTTATAATTAAAAACGTCCAAGAAAAAAAAAACGGTTTCGTTCAATTCAAAGAGAAACAAAAAAAAAAAAAAATCCAACGAAAACCCATTAATTATAGTGCTAGCTAGAGACATGTGAAGAGAAACCCTCTAGAAAACACAGTTGATTACCTAAAATTCGTGAAGAAATTGGAATGCCTGAGGAGTGAGAGAGGAGTTTAGAGGAGATGTCGGTGAAGGAAGAGAGAAAGAGATGAAGAAGAAGGGTTAGTGGTGGTGGTGGTGGTGTTGGTCTTGTGACTAGAAGAAGAGGTGAGAGTTTGGTAAAAGCATTGAATATGTTGATGCCCCAGCCTCTCTAGTCTCTATACTAATAAAAGTGCGCTCTTTTTCTATTTTCTTTACGCTCCTTTCTTATTTCTCCAAATCTTCTCTTTTCTCAAGAAACAAATTTAACACTAAATAAAAATAATAATTTATTGTTTCTTGGGTGGTAGTGGAATGAAATGGAACTGCCAAAAGTGTGTATAACGTAGCTTTGATACTGTAAATTTCGAAGCGTAAATTGGGATAGCAGAGACCAAGAGATGACCCAAAAAAAAAGACCCGAAATGAAAACGGCAGCGTCACAGATACGGAAACATGTTTGGGTTTGAAAGACGTTATAGTTTTGGGCTGGGCTCTCTCAATACTATATGATCATGACACCTCATCATTAAGTCCGTTAGTATTTAGGTTTTCATAAACAAATTTCATCTATTGGTTCTTCATTTCTACTTTTCCTAGTGAATGTTTCAGTCATATACCCTCACATGAAAAGATCACAACCACGCTTGAATATTTGAAGTAGGAATAATACGAGAAAAAGAATGTTTTAATCAGTTTATAGTTTAACAAGATTGCTTATACTTGACAATATTTATCAATTCTAGCAACATGCTTCTGAGCGTATACATGTGCTTGATAAATGTATTGTAATGTGCTGATTCAATTGCAAATTTCAGAAACATTCTTTTCAGTTTGAGATGTATCTAGTCTCCAGAAATCCAGATTATATAAGGATATATAACGATTTGACCAGTGTTAGAAAAATCTCTTTTGATTAAATAAATGTCACAGCAACACTTGCAACTTAAACATTAAAACTGAGAGAAGCAAAAAAAGTCCTAACATTCGCCTCTACCATTTTCACTTATAGAATTCTGTAAAAGTTTATAATAAAATTACAAAGCTGAAACGCTGAATCTACTTCGGTATACCAAAACCGGTGTGGGTAAAGCGCCGCCGCTAATAGGACCGGTTCAACTTCCGTAGAGAAGAAGAAAACCCCCTGAGGCTTTATATATTTAAATAAAGCTAGAGGAAGGTCGAGGCTTACCTTTAACGGAGTTTAAGTGCTGAGTTACGAAAATAACTGCCATTACTACCAAGATACACCCCACCAACGAACTGAAGAACAGAGCACCTGGCTGTCTGGTCTGAACGAACCCGTATATCCCATTTGATGTCATCACAATTACATCCGTTAATCCGTCGTTAGAGAAGTCATCAGTGATGAGAGCATGAGTCGGCAGTGACGGTAACTCGATGGAAGCCAATACGCTTCCTCCTGGAGATATGATGACTGCCGCTTGATCTCCTCCGGCGAGGATCATAGGCTGGTTATCATGAATGCGCAACGAGAATGGTTTCAGGGTTGGGACCACTGTCCCTGACTCGGTTAAACCAGATGGAGATGGGAGATTCGACCATGTGGCTTCTGTCTGAAGCTGCCACTGCCAGAGCGGCTCGCGGCCGTGCATATCAGGCGTGTATGATGTCACCTGGTAGGGAACGCTATGAGCTATTGAACGAGATTCAAAGTTAAAAGAGATTGGATCATCAGAAAAAGTACCTCTCCACGATTTGTCAAGAAGATTACATCTCCGTGACTTCCTCTTCGGTGTTTATGACCGTCATCTCTGGGGATGAGAATGGGAGTCGCAATCTCCAAAGAGGATGTGTCTCTTGCCTGAGCAAAGTTTCGTGAAAACTCTCCGTAGTGCATGAAGTTGAAGGGGGTGTGATGGCAGATCGAGACGTTGAAGAGCTGTTCTCGGACGGGAACGCCTGAGGTTGCCACTGCCCAGCAAGGCTTCAATACTTCCATTGATCCGCTAACTACAGTTCTCTCTCCAACATTGCCTCCGACAGCCTAAGGTGCGCACAGAGAATGTAAAGTATTGAAGATCCATTGTAAAGACAATGAAGGGAAAGCGGGAGATGTGTCTAATGTGTACCTGGACATGATCGAGTACACCATCTCCGTTTATGTCGGCGTGAAGCCCACCTTCCAGCAGATGAAGCTGAGTTTAAGGAAGCTAACATATTAAAAACGGGTTCGTGATATTGTAAAGCTTTTGTTCATGATTTGAAGGAACAGCTACCTTGCAAAGAGTTCGACCAGTAGGCAAATGAATAGCTTCAATTCCTTCTTTTTGGTGAGCCACAACAACATTAGGAACCCACCAAAGCTTAGTGTAGTTAGTTATAGTCGGTATGTATTGCATGCCCTGCAACAACATGTGCTTAGCTGTCCTATACACAATATGAGTGTTTTTATGTGGGTACTTCACGTTTAGTAAGAGCTTTCACCTTCTTGGGTTTTGCCGAGCCAGCATAACGTGCAGCCTTCCCAATCAATTTCGGAATCTTTCTCGACAAGTCTTTCCCAGCTGGTGTGTGTTCCTCAGGTTTTTGAAACGGAAAAGTTGTAGACTTACCAGCTTGCTTCTTCAATGTCTTCCTCTTGTGTCGCCTGAAATGAGCAAGCTTTAATAATGTATCTTCCCGTCGGTCCTGGATACAAAGACAACAACGTCCTTAAGAACAGAATATTTTAAAGCATATTAGACTAAGGAGCCGAAGCATGTAGTAGGAAGCATAAGACTTACCCAGTGATGAGGCATAACACTAAGAATTGATTCTCTAAATTCCCTGCATTCAAACTTCAGTCCAGCACATCTCAGTTTCCAAAGCAATTATAAATCTCCTAAAAGGCAACTAGAACAGGCTACACATCGCTCAATGATCAATGAAGAACGAGTTAACTTTACCTCTCCAGGGTGACGGCTATTTATAGAATGCACGTCGAGCTTGTAATTGTGTTGGGGAACTAGCTGTGACGCATCTGAGGTGTGAGCTTCAACATCCTAGAAGCGAAGCAAAACAATATTCTATCAATTCGACCAGCAAATCTGATGCAGTTAAGAATACAGGTAAGCTATATGTAAAGAAAGAAGTGGGCATAAAGGAGAAATAACTGACATCAGTCTTTTTACTCCAACGAAGAACACCAGTCCGGCCAGCGAATGCATAAACCGAAAAGTGACGCAAGTTTACACCTCCCGTATCTTCAGTGGGCTGAAAAGAAGCTTAAAGTTATTCCAAACACATCTCCTAGACAAAATGTGCCACAAGAACATCTTTATTACTACCAGATATAATAACTCCACATCTTTTCGTACCTGTTTCTCAGTAGCACTTCTCCTGTGTTTCTCAGCATTTTGTTCTGTAATGCCAAGTTCCTCAAATGGGTCCATATGATTCTAAGACGACAAGAAAAATCCATTATTAATTAACACAATCCAAAACCAAGTGGAAAATGTTGCCTTGTACATACATAAGGCTGCATCTCCATCCTTCCACCAACAATAACCAAACCAGTATCACCGTGCTTCAACGTATAATTGCTAATCGAAATTGATATCTCTCTATGGTGTGCATTATGTGGAAAATCCTCCTGATATTCCAATCAATATCAGTAAGAAGAAGACAATAACATACAGAACAAAGGACAACGAGGATGTAAAAAAAAAATAAACCTGGAGATTCGTTTCCCAGAGCTTTTTGAGGTTGTGATCAAAGCAGAGCACAGACCAACCAGAGGTAACAACGACCAAAACCTGCTTCTGCGGTGTCCCATCTTTATAGTACCTATCGATAACACCAGTGGCCATGGCCACAGCGCGTCTCCCGGAGGCGACACGGATCTTGTCAGGCAAAAGGGAGATATCAGCAAGAACACGTGCTTCACTGAAGCCTTCATCCACACGCCTGGAGTGAGGCTCCAGGACCTAATCCACCATCCATAACACAGGTTAGCACTTGATCCAACACCGCGTAATAGCTAAGCCATAAGCATTAAGCTGCGAATCATTCCGTTTTACCTGAATTTTGGCATCGTTTGTAGCGACGAGGACCTCCTTCTTGCCATCGCCGTTGAGGTCAGCTACAAGAGGAGGAGGGAGACGATCGGATTCGTGTTTGACTGGGTAATCATCGTACAGATGGAACCATGCTTCCTTGAACGCAAAATCGCCCTCGTGCTGAGCAAAATCAACAATCAATAACGCGCAATTGAAATACATACGGATCAATAAGATTCCATCTGAGAAACTCTACACTCATAGAACGAGTTCGCACTCGATTTCTAAGCTCTAGCAACAGATCGATGAATGGTTCTAGAAGCTTATATACTGTGATTAGTGAGGGGAAATCACCTGAAGAGTGAAGAAGATTGCAAATCCAGAGAGCATCAAAATTGCCAAATCGCGTTTCCTCATCTTCGTTTTGACGTCGGAGCAGATGTAATCAATCAATGGCAGATTTGCATCGGTAGGTGCGAGAGAGAGGTGAGGGAGCGATGAATCGTCGAGAACCAGGCGACCTTGGGTCAGTATTCGGTGAAAATGATGCCGTATTAGACGTTTCATATGTCATAACTAAAAAAGCTTGCCGTTTAGATAATAAGGACCGAACGTTATGTCGTCTTTCTTTAATCCTTCGAGAAGTATTAATTTAAACCAAGGAGCCAAACAGTTGAGTAGCCATTATCGTTGTTCCTAACGTCGTCGTAACACACTAACACTCGCATTCCTTTGTGGCCAACAACAAGAGATGGTGCACGCCACGGTAAAGTATGAAACTCACCAGCAAGTTCCAACTATCATTCCTTTGTAGACATCACACTACAATAAAACAGCGGCATACTGAGAGAAAAAATCGTCGGTATGTCCTCGGAATAACGCTATTCCGACGACATACCGACGAAAAAAATCCTCGTAAATAACTTCTCGGAAATTCATTTTTCCTCGGAAATCCCTCGGAAATTTCCGACGGAATTCCGAGGAAACCCTATTTCCTCGGAATTTCCGAGGACCACAAGTTCGTCGGAAATTCCTCGGAATATTCCGAGAAAGATGTCGTCGGAATATTCTGAGGGATAAACTTCCTCGGAATATTTCCAAAATTAAAAAAAAAA
>NC_027754.1:39204388-39213263 GCF_000695525.1 Brassica oleracea var. oleracea | reverse complement strand
ACATAAATCCATCGATCGATCCGTTTATAAAAAAACATTCGAGATTTTGAAACCCCAAACACTAGTTCCTCGGAATTTCCTCGGAATATTCTGAGGAAATTCCGAGGAACTAGTGTTTGGGGTTTCAAAATCTCGAATGTTTTTTTATAAACGGATCGATCGATGGATTTATGTCCAAAAACGCATCGATCGATCACTAAGATGGACCAAAGCGTAACAATGTGATCGATCGATGGGTATATGTCCAAAAATGCATCGATCGATCACTAGTTCGTCGGAATTTCCTCGGAATTTTGTAAAATCCCTATAATATTTCTTCGGAATTCATCGGTTTTTTCCGAGGAACACCATTTTTCCTCGGAATTTCCTCGGAAATTCCGAGGATTTCATTTTCCGTCGGAATGTCCGTCAGAATACCGCTGTTTTCTTGTAGTGTCAACCTGAACCGTTTAGCGGTAAGGCCACGCGGATGGAACGTCGTGAATCTCGTTGCACTTGTGTACCCAGGGCCGGCTCTAACCCATGCAGGGTCGGTCCTGAAAGTTTGGAGGCCCAATACCATTTTGTAAAGATTTCAAAAATTTGGGGCCTAAAATTTTTTTTTTAAACAAATTGGAGACCTATTAACATATAAAATTTTTAAAAAATTTTGGGGGCCCAAGGCGAACGTTTTATTGGGCTTGGCCCAGGACCGGCCCTGAACCCATAGCAACATCGGCATTTGCCATGCATGGGTCCATATTTTTTTTTTGTGTTGTTTTAAAGTTCTATTTCAATTTGTTAAATTATTAAAAAGATCTATAATTAAGTAAATTTAATTTATTTATTAAAAAATAAAATAAGAAGAAATTTGTACTTTCACCATTAGTTTTGATATATTTTTTTCTATTTATCTAGGTCTTAGGTTATTTCCAATCCTATTATATTTTCTACTACAAACATCATATTTGATTAAAATATATTCCAACCCCACTCCATTTTCAACTCCAAAAATAGTAATGGCTAGGGTTACTCTATTGATCTTTTTATTTAGAGAATGGTCTTTTAAATCTTGAATGTTTTATTTCATACTTAAATATTTAAAAATAGCACAATAACATAAAAATATGATTTTCATAAGAGAATAATTAATAATTTTACATAAAGATGCATAAACTAATAAAATATCAAAACTAAGCAAAAAAAATAAAAAATAAAAAAAATCATAAAATAAGTAATTTAATAATCTAGTAAATCATTTTTGGAACCACTAAGATCAGTGAATTACCGTCCAAACGATGAAAATGACCAATTTTAAAATTTCTTCTTCAATTTAGGTAAATCAAAGATAAAGAAGCTCGTTATTCATTATGAAATGCATCAATTTACCATTTGTGAAAAATATTCCAATGCTCATTATTGAACCAAAATATGATATCTTATATATATTATTGTAGTTTTTAATAATAAATGTTTAACTTAAATGAATTATTTTTTTATGGAAGTTCTGTAAATATAGATAGTTGGAATTAATTGATAACTTTCATAAGTTGAAATTATTAGTAACAATTATTAATTAAATAAAAGTAGGATCATTGATGACAAAAAAAAAAGTAGGATCATTCTAAAATATTTTTTTTGGTGTAAAAAATAGAGTAATACATTGGAGTAAAATCTAACTTTATTTTGGTGTTGTATCATTATAGTGCAAAAAATGGAGTATTGCATTAAAGATGTTCTTAGAACTCAAGTTATAAGAAATGCAGTGAAGACAAAATATAGAGAATATTTTTAAAATGGTATATATTCCGCAGTGCTATTATGTTAGTTAAGACTGCACTGTGTGTGTACCTAAAGGGAGGGTGGGTAAAAAAAGCAGAGATGGTCAAGTATTTGTTGCCTACGGTTATAATTTACACTTCAGCAATATTACTAGGGGGTTGGACTTTCATAGCTTCCTGCTTGATTCTAGAGGTTTTGCTTACTGGTTGGTTCGTCATGGACTCATGCATGGGAACCTATTGTTTTAAGAAATTGATCCAGCTGTAGATTTGGTTAGAGAATTATGATGTTGGTTTGGTTTGTTGGACCAAGACTTATAATATAGATAATATATATCATCATGTCGCTTGTTTAGACTGTGGGATAATGAGGGTTGGCGATCTATTTCCCCACCGGAACTATGGTGTCGCACTATTTCTCCATCAAACTATTGCCTCGTTTCATTTCTCCACCAAACGAAAGTTAAATATCTATATACCCACCATATCAAAGTTAAATATCTCTTTCCCCACCCGACAAAAGTTAAACACTCAAATCCACATAAAACCATGTTTAGTTGGTTTATTAGTTTGGTTAAGACGGGTTACTAATACCGAATCTCGACTTAACCGACTTAAACATCCTAATCTATCTAAACCCAAAAAATCCTCAAATCAAAAACCCAAGAACCCTAGAACGTGAAATAGAGAGAGTGGGATAGAATTCCTGAGAGAAAACAACAGGAAATCGATTGAATTCGTGTTTACCATGTCTGTAGTACCTATAATCGGCGAAGGAGAGTTCGAAATTGATGATGAAGAAGTTGAGCGAGAAGAGTTTGAACTCGACGAATTGTGTTGAAATTTCGTGAGTAAGCCGCCAATTCAGCATGACGTCTTGCCTGAGAGTGATGAAGATAATGAGGAAGAAGAAGATCCTGAAGCCCCACAGAGAATGAGGACGCATATACGCCGTGGTGATGGGCATTTGTACCGAGACCAGACATTCTTCAATGGTGTGGCTTTCAAAGACAGAGTCCTCGATTATGCTCTTAGGACTCGCTGCAATATCAGACAATACAGGTATGATAAGGATAAGCTTGGTTTCGAATGTGCTGGTCTTGGTGAGAATGATGAAGCTTGTGGCTGGAAAATTTATGCTTCGATCCTTCCGAAGGATAAAATTTGGAGAGTTAGGTTGTTTGTAGATAACCACACATGTGAGGTTAATGGAGAGTGTGAGATGGTGAAGGTCCCTGTGATAGCTAGGTTGTTTGTGAACAAGATCCGTGAAGAGCCGGCATACTATATGCCTATGAAGATCGAGGAATTGATCATGGCAAATTGGTCTATTAGTGTGTCTAGGCCTCAGTGTCAAGCTGGTAGGAATAAAGCTTTGAAGTGGATTAAGAGTGAACATGATCAACAGTTTGCACGCCTTAAAGATTATGCTGCCGAGATAGTAGAATCAAATCCTGGTTCTTCTGTTGAAGTAGACACGTTCCAGAATGATGAAGGTCAAGATGTCTTCAATCGAATCTATATTTGCTTTGACGCCCTAAGGAATACTTGGAAGGAGAGTTGTAGGCCATTGATAGGACTTGATGGTTGCTTTCTCAAAGAAAGAATCAAGGGACAGTTATTGGTTGCTTTAGGTAGAGATGCAAACAATGCAATTTATCCAATAGCTTGGGCTGTTGTAAAGGTGGAAAATAACGAGAATTGGCAATGGTTTATGCAAAAACTGAAGGTTGATTTGGATCTAAAGGATGGTGACAATTACATTGCTGTCTCAGACCGTAGCCCGGTAAGTTTTTTGTTTTTTTTTTTGGTTGAAATCACTGTTTCTTTATGTTGTTGTTTGATTAAGTTTGTGGTTCTGTATCAGGGATTGATTAGAGCTATTAAGATAGAGTTGCCTAAGATGGAGCATCGGAAGTGTGTAAGACACATCTACGGGAATTTGAAGAAGAAACATGGCAACAAAAAACAGATGAAGTCTTACATATGGAGTGTAGCATGGAGCTACAATGAAGCAAAGTATCAGCAAAACTTGGACAGGTTAAGTTGCTACGATACAGGTGTGTATACAGATGTTATGGCTACAAATCCGAGGAGTTGGTGCCGAGCTTTCTTCAAGCTGGGAAATTACTGCGAAGATGTGGAGAACAACTCGACAGAGTCCTTTAACAGCTCCATCAACAAGGCAAGAGAGAACCATTTGTGCATATGCTCGAAACAATAGCAAGACTTGCTATGGTGCGTATAGCCACAAGATCCAGAGAATCTCATGAACACCAAGGTAAGTTTTTTTCAATACTTCTAATATCTAAAAAATATAAATTCAGTTAACTTAATTGGCTCTCTCTTTGTCAGGAAAATGTACACCATATGTGCAGAGAGTTCTCGCTAAGGCTCTTGTTGATAAGCCCTTTAAAGACGGAGCCAACAAATGTGTTGTTAGAAGAAGCGTTAAAGGCTACTTTGACTCAAGATTGAATGGCCAAACTCATCGTGTCCATTTGGAGAAAAGAACTTGTTCGTGCAGAAAGTTCGACATCACTGGAATTCCATGTAAGCATGCATATGGTGTGATGCTGAAGTTAAAGGTTGATCCGTCAGACTATGTTTGTGAGTGGTTTCGCACGGCTAAGTAGAGAAGAAACTACATAGATGGAATTGTTCCAGTCCGGGGTTCTATGTTTTGGCCCAAAACAGATGCTCCTGATGTACATGCTCCACCTGTAGAGGATGAACAAGGGGAAGAAACAGAGGGAGAACGAGGGAAAGAAACAGGGAAGAAGAAGAAGAAGCTCACCAAAGCGGATAAGACAAGGAAAAGAGGTGTGAATGAGTCACCAACCAAGAAGCTACCAAAAGCCAAGAAAAGGACTATGCATTGTGCCATTTGTGGTAAGGCTAATCACAACTCGAGGTGGCATACAAAGCAGGGCAAGCATGATGATTCGGTACCGGTAAGCACATCTCAAACTGCAGGTGAATCCTCACAAGGAACTCTCACTCAAGCTAGTGTTTCTCAAGCTTGAATGATTTGATATGTAATGGCATCTATTATCTTTTGTTTTGAACTTAATTTTCGACAGCTATGTAATGACATATATCTTTGGTTTTGAACTTAATGGTCTTGGATCCATGTAATGTAATGACATTTATCTATCTTTGTTTTGCACTTCATATTATCTTTGTTACTGCAACTAGAAGCTTGTACACAAACCACAATGATCAAACACACAAAACATAAGATTACTAAAACAAAGGTCATTCCTATATAAACCTTTTCAACCAAAGAGCTTACTAAACCCAACCATGACCATACACAAAACAACTACAACAACCATCATTTTCTTCATCGTAGAAGATGATTCAACCAAAGCCTCTTCAACTCTCTCGAAAATCTCCTTTTCAAGCTTCATTTGCACATTCTCAAACACTATTCTCTCAAACTCATTCCTCTCCATTGTAACTGTCTCCAGTTTTGCCGCAAGTGAAGCATTTTTCATTTTTAATGCCTCTATCTCATCTAAATAAGCCTCATCGACCCACTTGAAAGTGTGGTTGTCATTCGAGAGCTGTGCATTATTTAGACAAAAAATTATGAAAAGAAAACATTAACTAATACAATGAAGAAGAAGCAAGGATTAATCAAATTACCTTCTTAGATACAGCATATCCGCAACGATAGTAACGCCGGTACGGATTGTTGCTGGATTTAGAAACCAATTCCATTATTTGAACCCCACAATGACAAATTCTCGGCACACCAAACACTCTGCCTCCAGAACGTCCACTTGACGAACCACTAGAAGCTCCAGACACGTTACTCATGGCTTTAGATCTGAAAATTAACACAAAGTGAGAAGAGATTAAGAACAAAAAGCAAAAAGCACTCGACAATAAGAAAAGAAGAAGAAGAACTCTGAGATTCACATTCTACAGTTTTTTCTAGGGTTCTTATCAATTTGGGATTTTTGACCGTTGTCTCGGGTTATCACCCAGATATAGGTCCGGTTTAGCAATATTTGGGTTTTCCTTCGGTTTACTAACGGAGGTTTGATGGTTTGGTACTGGGGTTTCGACATTTAACCATCGAAATTGGTCGGGTGGGGAAAGAGATATTTAACTTTAATATGATGGGTATATAGATATTAACTTTCGTTTGGTGGGGAAATGAAACGAGGAAATAGTTTGATGGAGAAATAGTGCGACACCATAGTTCCGGTGGGGAAATAGATCGCCAACCCGGATAATGACAAGGTCTTTGTCACCAACTTTTTTTTTTTGTGAACTTGAAACTTAAGGGTCTAAATTTCCAGAAAATAAAAGTTGTAAGAGTAAAGTGGGAATATTTATGCTTGGGTAAAGAAAGAAAGGTATCATATTTAGTGGGTATAATTATGGAAAATAAAATCACGCGTCCATTAAAGGGGAATCTGAAAATATTGGTGGCAAAGTTGTAATTGTATGTGATTATATTTGCAAAAGAAGAGCATGCTTAGATGAGGAGAAACCTAAACAGATCGAGAGAGATATAGACAAAAAGACAAAAAACAAAGGAGAAACAGAGAAAAGATTTGTGGAAAGATGGCTGCGGAAGAAGGACAAGTGATCGCGTGTCACACCGTGGAAGCATGGAACGAGCAACTCCAAAAGGGCAATGACTCCAAAACTCTTGTAATCTCTTTTCATATTCTCGATCTGTCTCACAACACAATACGTTTGATTTTTGCCGCTTACAATCCATGCTTGACACATCATATATAACATGCGACATATATATACGTACATGTTACCAAGAATCTGAATCTGAATCTGAATCTGAATTACCATGTTAGATTCTAGAGTTAGAAACTTAGGTTTAACATTGTTATGACATATAATTGGCCTTTATTGTTTAACATATGTTTTCATTATTGTATTGTTAAAAAAAATTCAATGATCGAAATGATTCATGAGATGGTTAAATTGTTGAAGGTGGTGGTTGATTTCACGGCTTCTTGGTGTGGACCATGTCGTTTCATAGCTCCATTCTTTGCTGATTTAGCTAAGAAACTCCCTAATGTGATTTTTCTCAAGGTCGATGTGGACGAATTGAAGGTAACGATACAAAAAAATCAACCGAGTTTTCTCTTTATTCATGTTCTTGGTTGAGAGAGATTGTTTTAATTTAATTCTTCTATGATCAAAGTTCTCACAAAATCATCTTTTTGTTTTGTGTGGAACAGTCAGTGGCGAGTGACTGGGCGATTGAGTCGATGCCAACCTTCATGTTCATGAAAGAAGGGAAGATTGTGGACAAAGTTATTGGCGCCCAAAAAGATGAGCTTCAGTCTACTATTGCCAAACACTTGGCTTAAGTACTACACCTTTTTAGCTTTTACATGTCTTTTGTCTTAAGATAATGGATTAATTGCTTTATTTACTCTCGAGATGTTATGACTTGTTCCTCCTTTGTTATGAATCTTATGATGATTCTGTTTAATCTCATCTGATAAGATCTGTTAGGGAATTTGATGAATTATTATTTTGCTTTGTTTATCCAGTTGCTTTTGCTTTTTCTACTTTCGTGTACTTATCCTAAAAAAAAACTATGTGCTCGCAATGGATGTGACTAAAAAGACAGTTTAAAAAAATAAGGCAGCTAATGGACGTGTTTCTTAGCTGAAGATGGGAAAGTTCATGGCCTTGTTTGGATCAGGGCCGGCTCATTGGGAGGGGACAAACGGTGCGGCCGTTCCTGTATAATAATAACTAAAGGGTTCAATTTTTTTATAAATCTATATTTTATATATAAAAAATTATAAATATAATAAATAAAATTGAAAAGGGTCCAAAATTATTTGATATGTATATAGTTTTATTTTCATTACAAATATATACAAAATATTACTGATTAAATTTTAAATATATTTTAAACATTATCTGTATAAATTTTAGAGGGTAAAATTTTTTTTTTTGTCTTAGGCTCCTAAAAGTGTTGAGCCGGTCCTGGTTTGGATAAGGATGAAATTATGTTTAAATAAGGCGTTCATGGCAAAACGATCACTGCAGCTTTTCAGAGAAAAGTAATCAAGCATAAGACGATATTGAAAGAATGTAGCTCATATCCGGTCAAAAAGGCGTTTTGATGTCGCCTTCCAGTTTTCACAAAGGTCATTTCAGCATCCTTGCCTCTGTTCGAACCTACCAGTTTCAATAGGTTGTGAGGATCAGCTTGAACCATAATATATGCCATTTCTTCTTCCATGTCTTTCAAAATTTCCCTTCCAAAATCATTAAAAGGGCATTTTCAGTTTTACAAAATGGTATTTTGATGATGTACACGCGATATATAATTTTATGTTTATGTCAAAGAACAAATCTTTGATTTTCTTGAGGATATTCGTCATGCTTTTCATTGGGGAGAGTTTGTGCCGCAAATTAGACGTTCGGATAGTCTTAATAAAGAATTATCAATGCAAAATAAGAAGTATGATTATGAATATTTTAGTGATAGATTGAAAACGGACCAGCCTTGTAGTTTTCTGGAAGTTTGACAAAAATATGCTCGTCACTTTTATGAATTCATGAAGACAACTATATTGAGTTGTGTGAATTGCAAGTTTTGTTAAATTTTGTTTGCATAATGAACCAGCGTGGTGTACAGTATATGTATATTAGTTTCAAATTTCAATATTTAATTTTGGATTTTGTTAACAACATATAATCTAATATCGGATTTTCAATCAGTATTTATATGGTAATTAACAATATCTATATTTCACATTAAGGGTTTCATATTTGGAATTATTGTCAGTTAATGGTATGATATTTTCTTCCTTTATGCGGCATTCTGATTATCCAACTTCTTTAGTGATACAAAATTACGACGCAAGTCACGTCACACTATATCATTGACGATATACAAAAAAATCTAATGAGATTGAAATACAAAAAAATCTCCCGTGACATGGGTGATTATGTACAAAGTTGCTGAGGCCAAGAAAGATGACTTTCCATCTATCATTCACTAAGTTGGTGGCAAGCAGGAGAGACTCTAGAGTTTTTTTGGATGCATAAATGGTAATAAGACAATAACGAACTGGCAATTTGAGCGTAGGGGTAAACAGGTGGGGCGG
>NC_027754.1:39178563-39203821 GCF_000695525.1 Brassica oleracea var. oleracea | reverse complement strand
GGGAGGGGGTAGAATTATTTTTATTAGATTTATAGCGATGTGTTTAGAAAAATTTCGCTCTGCTCAAACGTTCTTGTAATGGACGTAAAATAAAAGAGTGTTTGTTTAGGCGATGTCGATGGTAAAGATCAATAGTTAGACATGTTTGGGTTTGATCAAAAAAAGAAGAAGACATGTTTGGTTATGGATGCAAACATGTTCAAAGTTATCAAAGACGATAATTCTTATCCTGAAATCAAGTGAAAAATCCGTTGAAGCTTTCCCTTGAAGAGAATGAAGATGGATATGTTTATTGCATTTTATGGTCTTAATTATTAATTAATTGTATATAAAAGTTGAAGGATCTGTACGAGCCAATAGCACATCCATATTTTACCTTTAAAAATTATGCAAACGTGAAAATAATAACTTCAAAACTCCCTTGAAACTTCAATGAGTAATCAACGGATTCATGCAAAATTTCAAAAACATTTTAAAGAAACAGAGAAATAAATTCTCCTTGATCCTCTTCTGCTAAAACGCAGAGAGAATTTAAATCAATTAAAGCAAAAATAAAATTCGGATACAAGCAGAAAACCCTAACTGATTAAAAAAAGAAGGGGTTTCGCTTGATCTCGACCTAGTTATATAAAATAGAACTACATAGAGCCCTAATAGTAACTATAACCACATCCAGCCTGATAAGGGTATTGATGCTGGTAAGGTTGCATCGCTGGCAGCCCTGAAGGGTAGTAACCGTAAGACGAAGATGGATGGTAGCTCAAATTCATACCAACCGGCCAGTAAGGCGTTGTTTGGCCACAGTAAGAGTTTTGATAGTTATTGCCAAAATTGGAATGATGATGTATACCGGTTTTCACAAAGGCCATTTCAGCGTCTTTGCCTCTCCCTGAAGCCATCAATTTCAATAGCTTGTTTGGGTCTCCTTGACCCGTTACGTATGCCATTCCTTCCTCCACGTCTATCCAAAAGCTTCCTCCTAAACCATATATAAAACCATAATCAGAAAACAAAATATTGAGACCGTGTATATAAATATGTGCATATGAAATTACAAACCTTTGATTTTCTTGAGGATTTTCGTCATGCTCTTGTGCCACTCGGGTGAGTTAGTGTTCACTTTGAACCCACAAGTCTGCAAGAAAATTAACGTTCGAATTATCTTTAAAAGGTAACATACTAATCGGAAGAATTATCAATACATGAAATGAGAACACGTGAGGACGATAGAAAACGGACCAGCCTTGTTGTCCGACGATTTGAGGAAAACATGCTAATTGATATATATGGAACTCGTGAAGAAAAGTTTTGTTTTCCTTTGAAAAAAATGAACGAGAGTGTTGTATATTTATATTGGTTTCGATGATCAGTACTGGATATATTTAAATCTATATCAATATGGTAATTACAATATCCATATTTTACAAAATGGGTTTCGTATTTGGAATAAGTGTCGTTAATGGTATCATATACGCTTTCCTTATGTGGCATACTTTGCGATTATTGTCGTTAGAAAATTAGAACGCAAGTCTCTCTCCAGTCCTCAGCTCCATATCTTCAGACAATAAACACATATATTTTGTTTTTGTCTTGATACGATACAAATACGCAGAATCTGACCGTGCGTGTATATGGGCCTTTATTAGGCCCACTTTTGAAGGATCAAACGCTCATTATACTTTATCGGGCCCAATAATAGTTCACTGTGGTCTTCAGGGTTTAGCGGGATCGCAGAATCTCTTCCGCTGATGCTTTGGGTGAAATGGGTTTCGGTGCGATTAGATCGATTCTCCGTCCGCTATCAAGAACCCTAGTTTCGCGCGTCGCCGCTAGCTGCTCCTCTGCGCCGTTGATCCCGGCTGCGAAACCCGAGTTATGCTCTTTCTTGGGTGGATCGAGGTTGCCGTGGATTCCGATGGCTAATCATTTTCATAGCTTGAGCTTAACTGATACACGGCTCCCGAAGAGACGACCCATGGCTCATCCCAAGAAGAAAAGATTCAAACTTAAACCTCCAGGTTTGATGCTTTGTTGAGTGATGTGTGATTGAAGTGGAGTTAGTGTATCCATTTAACTACGGTTTAGTATGAATCTTGTGTTATTTAAATGGACCGTAAATGCAGGGCCGTATGCATATGTTCAGTATACTCCTGGGGAGCCAATTGCTTCAAACAATCCCAACAAGGGTAGTGTGAAGAGAAGGAATGCCAAGAAGCGCATAGGGCAGCGCCGCGCTTTCATACTGGTATGTATGTGTGCTTTCTTTCTAAGCCTTTTGCATATCTCTCTACATTATTACAAGTGTTAGTTCTGGTTATTGTTGGAACAAATTTCAGATGACTGTTGGGAAAATGTGTAGGATGACCCTCTTGCTTCTCTGTTTTGTTTCATTTTCTGAGGAAACAATGTTTCTACATTATTTGGTTGTGTTATTTTTAAATTTGTTATCCATAGATTGTATCTCTGTTTTGTCCCATTTCTTGGCAGAAACAGTCTGCAATGTTTTTTTTTTTTTATTATAGTTTTGTAACAAATGAGTAATGTGGTTTTGTCTAATGAAATGGAATTAAATACTTGTCACAGTCTGAGAAAAAGAAGAGGCAAGGGCTGGTGCAAGAGGCGAAGAGGAAGAAGAGAATCAAGGAAGTGGAACGTAAGATGGCTAAAGTCGCAAGGGAGCGAGCTTGGGAGGAAAGGCTGGCTGAGCTTCAGCGACTTGAAGAAGAGAAGAAGAAATCAATGTCTTCTTAAATTTTGCTTTCCTTCATCCAAAAAAAAAAACATAGAATAAATCTCTTTCTTTTGAGCTAGGTTTTGCTCCTAACTCTTTGTTGTGTTGCCGAGATTCACTCACTCTTGTCCCTCTACTGTTTTGTAAGAACCTGAGAGTTACTTGACGTTTCTGATCTTTATAACCAGTCATGTGTTTCTTGTTTCGTGACTAGAGATTGTTACGTGCATTCAAAATCTCAAACTCTTGTAATAAAAAGTCTTCACTAGGTCGCTGCTTTTTCATCTCTCACATCAGAACAAGAATCATGACAACAAGCTTAGTGAGAGAGAAGAAGATCAAGACCAACGGGATTTGGTTAAACGTAGCCGAGAAAGGAGACGAAGGAAGACCTTTGGTTCTGTTACTCCATGGCTTCCCCGAGACATGGTTCTCTTGGCGTCACCAGATCGATTACTTGTCTAGCCATGGCTACCACGTGGTCGCTCCAGACCTCAGAGGCTACGGTGACTCCGAGTTTCTTCCGAGCCACGAGTCTTACACTGTGAGCCACCTCGTCGCTGATGTCATCGGTTTGCTTGATCACTACGGCACTGCTCAAGCTTTTGTGGCTGGACATGACTGGGGATCTGTCATAGGTTGGTCTCTATGCTTGTTCAGACCAGACAGAGTCAAAGGTTTCATAAGTCTCTCTGTTCCTTACTCTCCAAGAGATCCAAACCTCAAACCTTCAGAGTTTTCAAAAACCTTTGGAGATGGGTTATACATCACTCAGTTTCAGGTAACCTTCAAGATTTTGTTGTGTTTTGTTTTGTTTATATTGTCATCGTTTGATTCAGTTTCTTGTTTCACAAGAAACCTGGAAGAGCTGAAGCTGCATTTGCCAAGCATGATTGCAAGACGGTTATGAAGAAGTTCTTGCTAACAACGAGAACAGATTTCATGGTGGCTCCTCCCGGTACAGAGATCATCGATGATCTCGTGATTCCTTCAGAGATTCCAGAGTGGATAACAGAAGAAGAGATTCAGGTTTATGCAGACAAGTTTCAGAAAAGTGGATTCACTGGTCCGTTGAATTACTACAGAGCCATGGATCTGTAAGTTTTCCAAACCTGTCGATTAGAGTTTCCTTACCGTTAACAGTTGTTGAAAGTGTGGGGGGAATTTTTCAGGAACTGGGAGATATTGGCGCCGTGGGAAGGCTCCAAGATCCTTGTTCCGACAAAGTTTATTGCCGGAGGCAGAGATATAGGAGCTAAAGAGACGATGGAGTATGTGAAGGGAGAGATGTTCAAGAGTATTGTACCTAACGTTGAGGTTGTTGTTATTGAGGATGGTCATCATTTTATCCAGCAAGAGAAAGCTAAACACGTCTCGGAGGAGATTCTTTCCTTCTTCAACAAGTTACGTACAACAGAGTAAAAACATCATGCCGTTTTTATGGCCTTATAAAGAAGAAACTATGATGCTAGTATTCGATTAAACTACTAATGTGTACCCAATAATGAAAGCCTAGTGTGATATTCTTGGCAAAATAATGGTTAATAAAGTAAGAAAGACAGTTTCCTAATCTTTTATACCATCCATGTGTTTCTTGTTACATAAGTTTCTATACCATCTCTTCTGTTTTATGGTAGATATGTCTCTTGTGAATCATGACAACTATCTAGCGAGCTGACACATGTGACCTATATAGAAGCCTCGTCTCTTTTTCGTTGATAGCAAAAAAATTCATCCATCTTTCTATTCTCAGCCTGTAATAAAGAAAGTCTGTGCTTGGTTGCTGATCAAGGTATAATAATAATAAAAACGTAAATAACTTATTTGGGCCGTATGGGCCTATGAAGGGCTTGAAACGGCAGCCCTAATGCATATTTTACTTTCGTAAACGCCGTCGTTTCAGCTGTGTTTTCCACCTTTGATGTTCATCTTTTGATTTTGGGATTATTTTTGTTATTTTTTTCCGCTCCAGATTTGAAATTGAAGCTTTTGGTGTTTGGGCTCGGAAGATGGATCCGGATGCAGTCAAGTCGACACTCTCGAATCTGGCTTTCGGAAATGTATTGGCTGCAGCTGCTAGAGACTACAAAAAGGTTAAATCCATTTCTATATTTGAGTATTTAATCCATCAAATGCGATGATGCCTTTTTCTCAAGGTTTCTAGAAAATTGTACGAGTTTGAAGTCTCCGTTTTCGTGTTTTTTTAGCATATGATCTTGGTGGCTTTTTTTTTTAATGGATATTTATATTCAGACAAGTGGTTGTGATCTGTGTTTACGAAATGGATTCATCTGTGTTTTATTTTTGTTGTGTCTGTAAACTTCATGAGTTTCTGTTTTTTGGCACTCTTTTTTTTTTTTTTTTATAGAGTAACATGTGATTATTTGTATGTTTATGATGAAATTGTTCATTATACGGCTTTGTGTGCAGGAAGTTCTTGCAAATGAGAAGGCACAATCATCAAACCCTGTGAATGAGGAGGTTGATCTTGATGAACTTATGGATGTAAGTGCAATTGTTTCTTTGCTATTTTGAGTATTTTGAAGTTTCTGTCTCTTACTGTAGACTCTCATGTTCTGTAGGATCCAGAGCTAGAAAAGTTGCACGCTGATAGGATTGCTGCACTCAAGGTGAGATCACTTTTCGCCTATTTAGTTATTGCTTGTATTGGTATTGAGCTAAACCTCCAAGATTTTTATATGAAACAGAGAGAGGTTGAGAAGAGAGAAGCGTTCAAAAGACAGGGACACGGTGAATATCGAGAGGTAAGCGAGGGTGATTTCTTGGGAGAAGTCACCAGGAGTCAGAAAGTTATTTGTCATTTCTACCACAAGGAGTTTTACCGCTGCAAGTAAGAAAGCTTCTTACTTCTTTTTTGTTTTTGTCTTCTGTTATGTTTAAGCTCATATAAAACCTGTATATATAGGATTATGGACAAGCATCTGAAGTCTCTTGCGCCTAGACATGTGGATACTAAGTTCATTAGAGTGGATGCAGAGGTCAGTCAACCACTTGACTGAAAGATAGATAAAAGGGTTGTGAATCTAATGCTTAGCTGATGATATGAATGCAGAATGCTCCTTTCTTTGTCACCAAGCTAGCAATAAAGACCTTGCCTTGCGTTTTGCTTTTCAGGTTTCATCTCTTTCTATTCATTCTTACATTACATGGTTTGTTGCTAGGCTTTATACTTGATATAATACGGCTTTTTCTTTTTTTTTTTTATCATTCTACTCAGCAAGGGAGTCGCCATAGATAGGCTAGTTGGGTTCCAGGATCTAGGCACAAAGGATGATTTCACCACGACTAAGCTAGAGAATGTTCTGATTAAAAAAGGTGTGGATCCATCTTTTTAGTAAATACAGTTCAAATAAGGGTATTGTTTTTTTTCAAAATGTGGAAAATTATTTAAACAGGAATGCTTAGCAAGAAGAAGAAAGAGGAAGATGATGAAGATGCTGAATACCAAGAGAGCGTAAGGCGTTCGGTTAGGTCTTCAGAGAATCTGGACTCTGACTCTGACTGAGATCAACCAAGCTTACATCACAGATTCGCATTGCTGTTTGTCTCTGTTTTTGCCCTTTTTGCTCTTTTCTTATATGTTATTAGGAAATGAAATTTCGATATAATATCCAAACTGTCAAATGCTACATGACTTTGTAAGCTGCTATATGTAATACACCATGTTTATTGTTGCTGATACATAAAAATTTGAACTGTTCGCTTCAAAACGTTGCCATAAATCAGGTCCTGTGTGGTAGTGTTTTCGTCCACATTCATCTTATTGGTAAAATTCTTGTGGAATCGCATTTTTTTATGCTATTCTGCCCGCCATTCAGCAGGTTACCAATCAAGGTCATCATGTGCTATGGAGCTTTTGTTCTGTAAGCAGTGTTCTATCTAGATCCATGACTTCGCTTACAAATTTTATATGTTATATCATCTCAAAATACACGATCAAATTTGATATGTTATATCATCATTTATTTAATCATCTTCTAATTTCAGAAGTTAATTTTACTCGCTTCTAATAAGCTGGTCATCAACCTCTACGTTTTTCTTGACCTCCAATTCTTTGTTTTGAGTGGTCTTGCCTTTGTTCTCCAATTCTTGCTCTTCCTTCTTAGCCTCATCTTCTTCATTTTCGATCTTTTTGACTTTCAAGAACTCAATCAAACCCTCAAGAATCTTATCAACAATGTCATTCCTCATGAGTTGTTCTGCTATCTCTGCTGGACTAACTTGTGTTGCCTCAATACCTTCCTCGATCTTCCTGAAAAGCTTATGCTCACTGATCTCTAAATAGTTTAAAACAAGAGCTTTGAAAGTACTCGGCGTGCAATACGACATGTGAATGTGCATGTCCATGCGTCCTGGCCTCAACAACGCTGCATCTAGCTTCTCTTTGTAGTTCGTTGTGAATACTATTATCCTTTCGTCGCCACAACTTGACCAAAGACCATCTATGAAATTTAGCAGTCCAGAGAGCGTCACTTTTTTGTAACGTGTGTCATTACCGTCGTCTGATTCTCGAGTAGCTTCATCAGTTGTTCTATCTTTCAACTCGATCGAACAATCGATATCTTCCACAACAAGAATAGAGCGGTTAGCAGTAGCAATCAGCAATCTCCGGAGCTCAGAGTTGTTGTTCACTGCACTCAACTCTAAGTCATATATATCAAAGTTGAGATGATTAGCCATTGCTGCTATCAAACTTGACTTCCCTGTACCTGGTGGACCGTATAACAAGTAACCTCTCTTCCAAGCTTTACCAACTCTCTTATAGAACTCCCTTCGCTGCACAAACTGGTCGAGATCTTCCATCACGTTTCTCTTGGCATCTGAATCCATTGCTAGCGTTTTGAACGTCGAAGGGTGGTTAAGAATCACAGAGGTCCAAGCGTCTGAGTAAGTCCCATACATGTTCTCTGGGTCAAGAGTGAAGATCTTGAGAGTTTTCTTCTCTTGCTTCACCAGCGTAGCTCTTTTGACCATGAATGGTAAGTAAGACTCAAGAGCCATGTTCTTGAACTTCTTGTGGAAGCTGAGCTCGAATGATCGTACTTCGGATTTGAGTGTAGAGTTTAGATCCCGCGGGTTGTGGAAGTTCTTGGACTCAACCTGGTGGCAATGGAGGACCCATCTGAACTTGACGCCGTTGAAGGTATCTATAACTTCCTCGTCACGTTCCACGGTGACGTTGTAGTTGTTTTCTTTTTCGTGTTTGCTGACTTTGATTCTTTTGTTAGAAGGAGAGATCTTGGTGGCTAGATAGGCCTCCGCGGCCTCGAAGACTTCGTTGTGGACAAACCCTTCGAACTCTTCGATGATTATTGTCATTTGAGATGAGAAGTAGCCAAAGAAGATGCGGAAGCCATAGGAGATGTATTGGTGCACCTCGTCAGGCAAATAATCTTGGACTAGTGATTTAGCTAGCATTGCGGTTGCAGCCACCGAGGCTGCGGTTGTGAGAACCGTCTTAGCCGTGGCTAGACGAGATTCCGCGGACAAAGAGTCAGAGGCACTCATTTTCTTTGTTAGAGTTTGTGTTCAACGTAAAAACTCAAGAGTTTTATTATTGGTGGACGCAAGGAATAAGCGAGGATCCTCCCGTTGCAACAACATTGATGTTTCTTTTTGATAGAATAATGAAAAAAGAAGAAGGAAAGTTGAGTTTTAGAAGGGGTCCAGTGACTTGGTCATGAGGCTTTTCGATTTATCGACGAGAGAACATAACGTGCGTCAAAGGAAGATGAGAAAAATAGTAAACAAAGACTGTCTTGACGTGTGGGTAATTTTTCTCTCAAAAGAAGTATTGGAGAAAAGATTAGAAAAGGTCGAATACATACATAACCTATTACATTTCTATTAGTTGATATAAGAGTTTAACCACTCTACCGAACACCATGTTGTTTCCACCGTATGATCAAATACAATAATAACTTTAAGTGTGATGACTTGTATATTACTTTCAAATCAGTTCCTAGGCATGGGCGTATGGATCTTCGAGTCGGGTTCTGGCCGGTTCCTTTCGAGTCCGGATCTTTTGGATCCGAATTTTTCGGGTCCTAGACATTTAGATCCAAAAGGTATTTATGAATTTTTTGTTCGGGTCGGTTCTTCTCGGATCCGGGTCGGTTCGAGTTTATAATTAAAATACCTATAAAATATCCGTAATTTCTAGATCCATATCAGGTCTGGTAGGATACGGATCGAGATCGGGTATTTATGATCTAAAAAGGACACAAAATACCCAAACCCCCAAAATATGTCATATATATCTACAGTTTTACAAAATAACTTAAAATAAACTATTAATAATTTAAATAAAACATTTTTTAACTTTAAATTTTATATTTAAAGCTTCATATTACTTCAAAATGCTACAAAAATAATAACAAAAATACATTTTAACTAAATTATAAAATAAAATATAGAAAATAGAACACAAAAATCATAGTTTTGGATATTCATGTTTTTAAGTTGGGTATTAATCGTATTAATCGGTTCTTATTGGGTCGGGTCTATTCGGGTTAGTTCTTTTCGGATCCGGTTCTATTTGAGTCGGTTCTTTTCGGTTCCGGTTCTTTCGGGTAGAAGAATGTTGGGCCCAATAGGTACTTGTAAATTTTTTGTTCGATTTCGGGTCGGGTATTTTTGGATCGGTTCCAGTTCGGATTTTCGGATCCATGTAAAATGCTCAGGCTTACAGTTCCACATGATATAAAAACAAAATGTTTGAATCAAACACGTATAGTATTTTATCAAAGGGATTTCCTAAACTAAAAAAATTCAAAAATATATGTAAATATTTCTGTATGATAAATTTACAATATTTGTTAATATTATTTTGGATCTTTTATATCATTCTATATACTTCTATAATTTAAAATAAATCAAAATATTTACAGTGCTACACTGTTAGTGTGACTAGTGACGCATAGGATCCAGGCGAATACACCCTTAATGTAATTTGATATGGGGATTGCCATTTAGAGATTTTTTTTCTTTTGGTCGACCGCTGATATAATTGTGGGGCAAATATCTACAGCTCATAGGCTTGGACCCAAAAATACTATATATTGATTTACGTCAACATCCTTAGCTTTCCTGTTTTCGTTCATGCATCCATGATACGCATAATAATGCATGTCGTAGCTCCTTTTTGTAATTACTTAAATGAAATAATAAAGAAAAGATGAATGTGTTTTCGTTCATCGGCTCCCCGAGCTATATGAGCCTGCGGTGAAAGTACATTAAATAAGGAAGGAGATTATTTGGAACAGTGAAAGCGTAGTTACTCTTGCAAATATTCGTAAATGTAATCTTTATTTTTCACTATGTCAACGTAATGCATGCCAGTTTTACTTTAAATGAACATGTGCTATATACATACTAGTATATAACCTCGAAGGAAAAAGAAGACAGATCCAACCACAATAACAATAGGCCAATAGCCGTTCGTGGTGACGTGGTGTAGACAATCATATTGTTGCTAATCATCTCAGATAATGATCCTAAAACAAATTAAGCGACAATCTATAATTTATACAATTATATCATTAAAATTCTGAAAAAATAATGAAAAGGTGAAAAGAAGTTTATTTCTCGTATTATCCTATTTTATTGTTAACTTTTGTTTCTTTTTTTGGGTTATTGCTTTCAGATATATCTCTATTTTCTGTCAACTTTTATAATCCATGATGTATCTTATTACGAAACATTTAATAATATTTCGAGTTAAAAAAAATTATCAGCAGAGATTACGGGTCTTGGTGAAAAAGAAAGTCACTTCTCATCTTAATTTATCCTCGTGTCTGCATAAAAGTGCATTTTCAGAATACTTTTGCAATTCAATATTATTGCACTATGATTAGTGCTAAGACGTACCCACCAGACACTCTACGGCTACAGAAATTACTTCACTTTCAACTTTGAATGTATTATATAGATTATTGAACGACTTATGTGACCATCGATCATTTCCATGAAAAACTTATAAAAATGAAATATGTTCCTTTTCAAAATATTTACACCGTGCCCAATTTGCATATCGTTTTTATCACACAAAAAATGATTTTTCACAAATGTTTACCAAATAGCTGTTTGATGCCAGCCTACAAATTAATTCATCAAATAATTCTCACTCTAGATATAAGACTATATATTGGTTTGTATCCAGATACATAAACTACATCACTTTCAAAGATTAATCAGTACAAGATGTACATTAAATTGTATCGTATATAAATAATAATCTTCTAAATATTACAACTATACCTTTCAGAACGATATATAACGGGTAGTCCTTCCACAGGATAATAATTTATTTTCTTGAAAACATATAGCGTGAATAGATTTTCAATGATTTTTCAGAGATTAGATTTATATTCATTTTGTTTCTATATATGATACAATAATTAAAACTATTTTTTATGATGATAATTGATGCGGACAAACAAGATCGCGTTTCTGACATTGTCGTGTGAGTTGTGATTGCTTTTGTCTTTCATTGTGAGTAGGCATTATGTACTCAACCAAAATGCTAACTAATTTCAAAAGACGATGGTCTCTTTTTGGATTGCACTTAAAAAGCAATTCAAATTTTGTCTTTAATTAAGATGTCTTGCTTTGATATTAGTTTTGTATCAAGATACATACACCACATCACCTTCAATAATTAATCAATACAAGATGTACATTAGACTATTTTCAAAAAAAAAAGAGATGTACATTAGACTGTGTCGTACTTGAACCTAAATAATTTCCCAAAGATTACAGGTGTACCTTTCAGAACGATAACATGTACACCTGAGCGGATCTAGAAATCGTTATAGTCGAAAGCGTTATAATGAATTTTGAGTTAATCGAGAGCATTTCCGTAAAGTTCGAACTAATATCAATTTGAAAGGAGAAGTCTCAGATTATCCTATCATTTGAGGATTCGAACATGTGACAGTTTTGACAACTTTGACATAACCCTGATAACTTAAAAAATCTAAATTTAGCAGAGGACACATGATCCCACGACCAATCTACATCCACCCCTGCATGTACATAGTCCTTCCAGAGACTAATAATTTATTTCTTGAATACATAGCTTGAATAGATTTTCCATGCTTTTGCAGATTACATCTATTTAAATTGTTTTAATAGATAATACATACTGATTTAAAAGTAAGGCTTTATGATGAGGATAAACAAGATCGCGTTTCTGACATTGTCGTGTGAAGAGTTGTGATTGCTTTTGTCTTTGATTGTATGTACTCAAGTAACTCAACTAAAATGCTTAATAACTTCACACGACAGTCTCTTCTCTTGAAATACACTAAAACCAAAAGTAATTTGGTAATATACCATGATTTCACGAAACATGGCTTCTACTTCAAGTTTCTATTATTATCAGTTCAGGAAGTGACACTCACTAGACCAACAGAAAAAAAAAATCAACATACAGAAACACAGATAAGCACTGTTCATATTAATCCTGAATCGTTCAACAAATTTGATCCAAACATTACAGAAACAAACCATACGTGTTTGATCCAACAAAGAAAGGGAGCACAAACAAAATGAGATCGATACGATCGTTCTTCATTGTCGTTCTATTACAAAACCGTGCTTGCTTGTTGGTTCGAACTCGAACATACAACATAGATAGTTATGTCGGGATATACTTATATATTTAGATTTAATTATGGATAACGACGGCGAGAGATTCTCGGCGACGAAATATCAACTGTTTCGCGATGAACGCTTCGATCGTTTTCTGAAACTCTTCGTTTGTCAGATTATCCTCCGGAAACGGCACTTCTTCGCACGACGCGACGGTTTCACGGCACTTTTCCGTCTCCGATCGCCGGAGCGTAGGTTTCGTCACCATCGCTGGACTCTGTTTCGCAGAGATTTCCGTTTTGCTTCTTTTATAGACCTTCGTCGGTGGAGGAGGATGATCGTTCGTTACATCAGTGACAGTAATCGAGTCCTTCTCCGGCTCGGTTGTCACGTGTTGACCACGCGCCACCGTCGGATTTGAATTTGAACTCGAATTTAAATCGGTTTCCGTGTCGATCATCTCTTTGTCGTCCAAGACGATTGTCTCTCCCGTCAGATCTCCGTCGGAAGAACTGACGCGACTCTCTCCGGATCTGCTGAACGCGCGGAAGATATCCGCCTCTGCTCCGCCGCCGGAGAAGACGGTGGATTTGGTGGTGAGAAGAGCGACGACGATGGAGTTTGTAAGGACGAACATGAAGAGAGGAGTGGAAACGACGGAAGAGAGACGACGGAGGAACTCGCCGGCGAAAGGGAGGGAAGTGAATATCCAACAGACGAAGAGAAGAGCGGCGCAGATCTCCGCTATGCGGAGGAGGAGACCAATGCTCTGGAAACGACGCAGCGCATTGGCTTTCTCTGCTTTCACGCTGTCGAAATCGATGGAATCCATTTCTCTGTCGATCAAGAAATGCGAGACTCAGACTCCGTACAAGTTTTTTTTAAAGAGAAGGAAGTGGAAGAATGGAAGTGGACCCAAGCCTCTCCCCAAGCGTCTCTTTTTATAGACTTTCTTTGCTCCTTTTTTTTAATTTTTATTATTGTTTTCTTTAAATAACTGAGCTTTTTTTTTCTTGTACTTTTCCAATTACTTTTGTTGTTAATTTCGATATATTAAAACACTAATTTTTTTTGACATAAAAACACTAAATTGTTGACTCTGTTTATGGAATTCTGAAATTTTTGAAAGAGTGGAAGTGCAAGATCGCTCCAGTTAAAAAAATACTAAAATAAAGAATACTCATGCATTCGAGAATATTATTTTTGAACGAGTTGACAGGAAAAGGAAAAAAAAAAAAATTGAACGAGTTACAGCTGTTATTAACAAACAAAAGTAACATAAATAAATAAAAAGAAAATTGGACCGGGCAACAATGAAAAGTGATGTAAGAACTAGTAAGAACGAATCAGGTTTTCACGTGAGCCGTATGGAATCCGTAAAACAACCGCTCTTTCACCACTTTAGATTGGTATCGCTTGTTCTTCTTTTTTTTAACCAATATTTTTGGTATTATTGGTTGGTTATGTTTTCACCAAATCATGAATCTTTCAATTTCAAATTATATAAAGAAAGTGCATTGCTATTATTCTTTTCGGATCCTTAATTTAAGGACTGTTTTCTGATACATGCAAATTGATCTGATCTCATATAAATACGGTTAAACTAATTACCACGTGTGAATGAAACCAAGAACGAGCTTATTCAGATAAAATTAAATATGATGCTATGATTAGTTTAACCGTAATATGATGCTTATTCACATGGCTCCGATAAAGATTCTACGGTGTTTCAAAAAAAAAACTGCCATGAATCACGTGTGTATAAAATAATGTACCCTATATATAATACAAGTTGTATTGCAGAGATATCTACGGACTTTGTCTGAAACACAGTCCAAACTCTTATACGTTCTATTTTAAATTGATTTATACCCAAAATCTCCCTTCGAAATTCTTATAGGTTTCGGCCATTTACTTATTTTAGGGCATTCTTAATAGTGAATAATTTCCAAAAAATATTTCAGATTATATATTAATATTATTTAATAATCTACTTTCAACGTAAAATAATCCATTTATATAATGGCACATGTTGATAGACTTTTTAATTTTTGTTTGAAAATTTCTTGTTTGGAAAACATTAATCAGATTTTAATAAATTTTATTTTTGTTATTTTGATTATGAGAAATTTGATAAAATATGTTCGTTATAGTGCTTTAGTTTACAGGAAAATATACATTTTTAGATGGATTTCTCACATTTAACCATATACACTATATTGGAATTGAACTAGCTAGACTACCCAAAAAGCAAGTTTAAGGAACACCGAAATTGTAAGTTGTCACACATGAAAAGTGTTGTCCGAATATATTCGCATCTATCTCTTTAGTTTATATCTTTTCACACTGTATTCTTTTACAATCTAATTATATATAGCACATTGGATTGTCGTATAAAAGTACCTAAAAGTTTATGAAGATGACTAACTAAATTGCATAACATATACAAATCAAACAGACACACCATTAACAAAGAGAAACATACACTATTTCCGTTGGTGGGCATGAATTAATATATTAGGTGAGGCCAAATGTAAAGATCGGCTAAAGGATCCAAAGAATGCTTTGAGTCGCTTCAATTTATAATTAGAAGCAACACTGATAAAAAAAATGGAAATAAATAGATAGTGGATATAAAGATAGGTCGACCCATAGCTTTAGTTTTGATCTTCCTTTAGTTTCTGCCAACAAGTTCCACTTACTTGCGTTTTTATTTGTTCATACGAACCGCATACCTGCACGCCTGACCCGCCTGGCAACAACAATGTTCATTAATATACACAGACCGTAGGATAAAACAAATTCTAGAAATCGAGACATTTTAGTACTATAGAATTTACAACATGTGGCAATTCGTATACTATTAGTTCAATATTTTCAAAAAAAGATTTTAAAAATATATATTTTCAAAATATCTTAGTAAAAAATACTTTTCAAAATATAGCCTTATTGTATAAAAAAAAAGGAAAGAAGCAGTTATATGGTTCACTTGTTTGGAGTCCTCATTCAATCTTTGACCACTACTCGAGCTATACTGACATAGATACATTGATTTGATTACAGCCCAGAGACGGAAACATCATCATGATATTCAGGAATGATTTGACGTAAAGCGACACCATGTTTTTTCCATACATCGTAACGTTTGTTTAAATTTCTAAACTTGAACTGGGTCATCGTCAATCTCTGCCAAAACTGTACTTTCAAGATTGAGTTTTACAGATTGATAGACGCATCTTGATCTTGATTAAATATACATCTCGCTAAAAACTATATACTACACACAGTTTTCATCTCGTATAATAGGACCCGTGTATACCATTTTCGTCTTTTTTTATTTTTTTTTGTTTAAATGTCAAATTTATACCATATTTTAGTTTGTGACAGAAGTACAATGAAGACAAAAGAAAACAGAAAGACCAAAAACTAAAACAAGAAGCAAAGTATAAAGAAACTAAACTTAGCACTAAAGAGAACAAGTGACTAAACACATCATGAAGAAAGAGGACCAGCTTACGTCTTAGTAGTAAAACCGGTTACAGGTGAGACCAATGTTACCACGAGATACCGTTACTCCGGCCAAACCTCGAAACCGAGAAGCAAGCGGCTCTTGCAGCTCCATAAGAACCACCGAAAGTTGGAGACACAACTGGAATTTCGAGGCAAATATAACACAAGCCCGTAAACCACCGAACCCTACGGAACTGAACCGCAGCGTCCCGACAGTTAAGAGAGGAAGAGAGTGTGATCTTCGTTGAACCGAAAAGATTTAGCCGCCTAACTATTGAGGCCCAATCAACCTGAAACCCTTTGCCAAGCAGCTTCCTAACCACAAACATAAAAGATTCACAGAGCAAAGTACCCAAAACCAGAAACGGCGCTAACTGATTCGCAACCGGGGAAGTAACCTCGCCACGAAACCACATCGCCTTGAAGCCAAAACCCTGATTTTGCACATCACCGCCAAGACACCAAGACGAAGACGAGAAGAGCCTTTCTCTAAGAACCAAAATAACATCGGGTAGAGGAGGAAGCAACCACATCGATCGATAATCTATTACCTGCACAACAAGAGACAAAGCACGGCCTGCCAAAAAACGGACCCAGATTTACCGCCTTTTGACACTGGGAAGGCCATGAAATTGAAACGTGCCACCACCAAGAGAAAAATGACTCAGGTAAACCACACCAGATCCGCTATCTCTCGCTCGCGTTCCGCCTTTAAGAACTAAATGACGGCTCTGTATTGCTCCACCGAAGTGAAAATCCGTTTAGCAACGAAGACACACCACAACAGAGAAGAAAGCAACTGATAAAACCTCCCAAAGAGACACCGTCACTATCTCCTGAGAAAGCTCCGACGCGAAGAAGCCATGGGACCAACTTTCTAAAGAAGAGCAAACGCTAGACACGCCACCGCCGGAGCCATAGACGACCCTACACGGCACTGCGAACCTTGATTTGCACACATCTTTGCCGGAAGAGCTTCGTTGAAAAACGAAAACCAAAAGCTTCTCCGCACGTGCGTCACCGAGAAAATCCCGTTGAACACGACTTTGGCTTTGACTAAGAGCTTCACCGTAGTCAACTCGCCGAGACAAGGATCTGCCCTTAGCCAATGCCCACTCCAACAACGGACCCTTAGATCGAGAAGAACCGAAGCCATTTTCTAAATGCGGCTAGGAGGAGACTCGTCTGGTCTCCACGCGCTACCTCCTTAAAGGGATTGGATCTCGACGGAAGAGCAAAATATCACAGATCCAACCTCTAACTACCCTAAAAGCCGACCCTACTCTACTGCCTTCACCCCTTTCGTCTCGCCGTCACACCAGATTCAAAGTAACCGGATCGGAAAAATAGATCTGAGAAACCTCCTTCGGGATACCATTTTCGTCTTCTTTTATTTTATGGAACTATATGTGAAAAACTTGGATGAAATAAATGCAAATCTTTGGTGGATTTCAAATTTGATGTCACCAGGATTATTTGTTTTTAGACAGACTACAACCGTAGATACCATGAATAGTTTAACAGATAATAATTGAGCTTTAAAGACTTGGAATGGAATGAAGAAGAAGAAAAAAAAGATTAGACGGTGTAAATCAGACAAAATAGATAGTACAGTGCAAAACTTTATTTAGACAGAAAATAAAAAAATACTCTTAAATAACAATTAATCGTGCTTTTGTCCTAGAAAATATAATAAAATGAAAAAAAGGAGGGATGACATTTTGCCTTTTGGTTTGCCCACAAAACAAAGCTATATAAATAAAGTATAGAAAGTAGTAGACTCTTTTATTCAGATTAGAAAGGTCACACTTGATATAACAAAGATATATTTTTATAGTTAAATTTAACATTCAATTCAAAAAAATATGAAAAAACTTAATATAAAATTTATTGAAAAGTAAAAGACGAAATATACCTGTATTTATAACCATAAGATTGATTAAATATATCAAAAATAAATAAATAAATTATATTTTAAAAATAGAAATAATAAATTAAACAATAAATATATATTTCACATTTGAATTTAAGGTTTAGTAATTACAATTTCTGATTTAGTATTTGAAGCGACGACTAAAATTAAAGTTTAAGACTAGTAATTTGGTCTATTTTTTTTTGATAAATGTTATTTTGAAAACAGAAATATGTTTTAATGCTATATAAAAAGGAATTTGCCAAAATAGAATACAATTTTTTAAATGATGGACTCTTTAAATGCTCATTAAAAATGTATTATAATACATGTTGCTTTTGAGAATCTAGAAGATGTATATATAGTCTTTTGAAAGTTATTTATGAGTTCATAGAACCAATATTGTCTACTAAAATCAAGTCTACTAAAATCAAGTCTCAGTAACACCATATTTTAATAGCATCATAAAATTATTAAAACTTATTTTTGAATTAATAGAGTTTGTAAAAAATTAAATAATCATCAAACCAATAATGCTAATAATATTTTCATGCATTTTAATTGATTTAAGAATACACACATGATTTATAAATCCAAGTAATATTTATTTATTTACAAATTTAACATGTCGATTTTAGTTAGTATTTAAAAATTAAGTCACTGTATATTTAACCAAAAATATCCACTCAAATCCATTATGGAATAAAATTTATTTGTAAATCTATATGATTGAATAACACATGATTTGGATTAGAATTATAAATCATATAACCAATAACACATGATTTTAATATAGATTTTTAAATCTTAGGAAAAAATAAAACTGAATGTCGTTTGCTTTTTTTAAATCCACTAAAATGCATAAAACCAATAATCCATTTTTTAACAATCATTAGAAATTCAACTCTCGTTAACACTACGAAATGGTATTTTCTATGAAGATATTTTGGGATATTTTTGATACTATTCCATCTGTTTCATAGTAAGTGTCATTATAGTTTTTTTTTTTTACACAAAAAGTGTCATATTATAATTTTAATGCAAATTATACAATATTTTTAGCTGAAAATTAATTGCAAACTACGTTGGTTTTATAAATAATTTAATTATCTCAAATATTATTAGTCAGAAAGATATAATTAATAACAATTTATATATATTTTTGCTACTTTATTAGTCTGGGTGAAAAATGTCAAAGTGACGCAAGCGAAAGAGTATTAAATAGCACATGTGAACATGATTATAAAAGAAACCCATTTATTAGTTTACTTCATCATTGGTTTACCGTTGACTCAACAAAATGCCACGTGGATGAAGAACTGAAGAAGAATCGAACAAGCAGAAACGTGAAGGGGGGGAGAAGATAGAAGAAGCCCTCTCAGGTTCTTTTCTTTATTGATTTGCAATTTCTTTCTTCGTCGCCGCCTCACTTTTCCGACGGAAACTTAGGTTGACTTTGTTTTCATTTTCGTCATTACAGCGTCTTCTCTAGTTCTCTCCTCCTCCACCATTCAAACTGATCGGAGCTATAATTCGTTCGATCATCTCTCGTGGGTTTTCCTTTATCTGTTTCCCGCGTTAGATCTATGGCCGTTTTAGTTGAAAGATTTGCTCGCAGAGACGGAAGCGAACAATCTGGGTCGGTCGAGCAAGAAGGTTCCATCAATGGATCTCCAGAGGTCCGGCACGAGATGGTCGCAGGTCGTGGGGTTGAAGCAATTGTTAATAGTCTGGTTAGTAAAAGGAATCTCCTTGATGCACGCAACATGTTCGATGAAATGCCTCTTTTTTTTTTAAAGTATATTCATTTCGTGTTGTGTATATGTTTCTTATTGAGACAGAGCAAATGGGTTGTGTCTATTCTGTTTGCTTCCATCATTCTTCTGAGGCATGATGGTACAGCCTTGTGGGGAATCATTGGATCCGTTTCGAATTCGGCTCTTTCCGTGGTGCTGAAGCGTATACTTAACCAAGCGAGACCTGCTACAACCTCGCGAACTGATCCCGGGATGCCATCTACTCACGCCCAGTCTATCTCTTTCATATCTGTGTTTGCTGTTTTGTCTGGTAAGCATTTAAAAAAAGAACATGGAACTAGTCATCAATTGTTTTCATTATTAGCATGGTACTGTTGAGACAAATTGGATCATATTGTTATTCTACAGTTATGGAATGGCTTGGAACCAGTAAAGTCTCTCTGTTCCTTAGCTTCCTTATAATCGCGTCGGGTTTATATTTTGTAAGTGTTTCAGTTCACATGCTTCGTAATGCAAATGCTTTGTAAATTGTAACAATTATTAAAATGTTGCGAAAACTAACATGTGCAGATACGGTTAAGGGTTTCTCAGAAGCTTCACACAAGCAGTCAAGTTGTTGTTGGTGCAATCGTGGGTTCTGTTTTCTGCATCTTCTGGTACACAATGTGGAACTCGCTTCTCCTTGAAGCCTTCGAGTCATCTCTAGTACTCCAAATATCTGTATTTCTGGTTGCAGCTGCACTTACGCTAGCTTTTGCAACCCATGTTGTACTTAACTGGTTCAGAAACGATAAATGAGCAAAAAAAACCTTGCTCAAAATTGTACTCCTAATTTTTTTTTAAAGAATTCCACATTCGCATTCTTTAATTAGTTCCCAAAACATAGCAAGGTCAAGCATCTGAGACTAGAGAGCTAACATTGAAAGTTAATAACAGGTAACACGAACCAAAATATTAGTGAATGTGGCTTCCACTTTAGTATGCCACCGCCAAAAAAAAAAAGAAACGTGTGTAATGCAGCTTCTTGAACGGTTAAAACAATAACCAAGGCAAAAGAACGTACCCAATCTTTGCTATGAAAGCATATCCAAAAATCTTTTGTCCAATCTACCATCAAATAACATATCCATAACCATCTCTATGGTGGAAGCATCTTTGGTGAAGCCATACCTCTTCATTTTCCTATGAGTTCAACTGAATTGCTTATGGACTCGGAGATGAGCTCGGATTAGTGTGTTTGTACGAGCCTTTCTTACATAGTTCTCCAATCATTGTAGTGTATATATGTTTTGACATCAGGCTTCACTCCTTTGAAAGAGATGCTACATAATATATCTCAGTCTCATCGACCTTACTAGCATTGCAAATCCCATGAATGATGATATTATAGATAATAATATCAAGATCCATCTCACTCTTGGGCATTCGATTCAGTAATTCCAACGCCTTTTCTAGTTCTCCATTGTCACATAACCCATCCAGCAAAATACCATAAGTCATAATATCAGGATGAGCACCTTGAGAATCCATCACTTGGAAAAGTTCTTTGGTGACATTAAGTTTGTTGATTTTATATAGAGTTTATTGATTTTAACAATTAAGAGAATTGTTAAATTTGTAAAGAACTGCAAAATGTTTTGTATGTTAAAAATTCTATATAAATATTATACATATTGCTTTTAGGAATCTAGAAGATATGTATAGTCTTTTGTGTGTTAAAAATTATATATAAATATTATACATATTGATTTTAGGAATCTAGAAAATATGATTTCAATTGTTTAAAACTCAAGTCTCAGTAACACCATATTTTAATAGAATCATAAAATTATTAAAACTAATTTTTATATTAATAGAGTTTGTATATAATCAATCATCAAACCACTAATGCTAATTATATTTTCATGCATTATAGTTGATTTAAGAATCCATATAGGATTCATAAATCCAAGTAAAAATTATTTATTCACACATTTAACATGTTAATTTTAATTAGTATTTAAAAATATAGACATCTGGAATCACAATACTAAAAGGGGAATAACATCAATTCTCAGCTATGTCACGTCGATTAAAAAAAACAGCAAATCAGAAAGCTTTTAATGGCCACGTCACTTTATGTTTCAGCATATCCAGTAAATTCTGAGGCCCAAATTTTACTTTAAAAAAAATCAATTTTGTTGTTAGCAATTCGTCATCTTCTTCGTTCTAACTGGAGAACCTATGACGATTCATATCTTCTATTCTCTTTAATAACGTCAGATCCATTACTCTTTCTCATTAAACCTCCTCTTTAATCCATCAATCGGAAGACATGCTAACGTTCAGACTCCTTTTGTTTGTAAGGTCATATAAACTCTTATTCCCATTCTCTGCTCAGCCCAAAAACTCACGAAACCTCCAAAATTCACCCATCGTCGATAGAATAATATTAATTTGAAAATTTATATGATTGAATGGCACATGATTTGGATTAAAATTTATAAATGATAGAACCAATAACACACATGATTTAAATATATATTTTAAAATCATATTAAAATTAACACTGAATGTCGTTTGAATTTTAAAATCCATAGAAAACATAAACTAATAACCCCTGCCTAAAATGCAATGTATTTTCTATGAAGATAAAAAATTCCATGTTTACTCCATCATTGGTTAACCATTGACTCGACAAAATACCACATGGATGACGAACTGAAGAAGAATCCAACAAGTATAAATTAGGTGGGGGTATTGGATCTTGAAGTTTGATGGAATTTGAAGGAAATATAGTTTCTATTAAATTCTACTGTTATTCAATTATGAATTTCTACAATTCTTTCACATTCTTGTGTTATTGAATTAAAGATTTCTATTCAGATTTCTAATTACTTTAAATTCTACTGTTATTCGATAATTGATAGATTTTGTAGTAATGTCATTTGAAAAGAATTTAATGGAAAATGTATTATCAGTATGTAAAGAAGCAATTCCTTACTTTTATGATGAGATTTGTCATCCTAATAAAATTCTAACGGTAATTGCATTTATCTCCATTTCTCTGCTTCTCATATGTTCCAAAAGTACGGCAAATAACGGCGACGATCAGTGTGAACTTCTACAACGTCCGTCATATATTTTCTTGCTCAACCGTCCTCACCTCCGTTCTCCTCACAAGTATGGTATTATCACCAACGAGATGTCCTCACCTACGACCACCTGACCGTTTCTTTCTCAACCGTCACGTTTCATGTTTCTTGTCGTCTAGAAAAAGACACACAATCTGTAAAACTGTAACTCTTTGTCATGTTTACATACAATCTGTAACTCATGCATCTCCACGGTCTTGTATAATGGACGTATTCACATTCGTTCAACTAATGAACATATAACATTTACATTTTTACCAGGCACATCCAAATATTGATAATATGAAGACTAAAACCTTTGAAGCTTTTGAAGAGTTACAAGTCATTTTTGAAAGTGCTACAGCAAGGGGAAACAACGCATTTGGACTTGGTGGTGATGCAACTGCTGAAGCTTTTGAAGTTGAAAATGATGTTCAAGAAAGAGAAGATGTGAACCATATGGAATATTTGGAATGTTTAAATCAAGATTTGCGATTTTTAAATCAGCACCTCCTTTTTCCTATCAAAAACAAGCTGGATTGGTATTGGCATGTGCAGCGTTGCATAACTTTCTGCGGAAAGAATGCCGATCAAATGTAGGTGAATTTCCTACTGAAGAAAATGTCCAACAGAATGCAACAAATGGCAATCAAGTTATTCGAAACGAACCTTTGGAAACACAAGAACAAGATAGAGAAAATGAAAATGCTTGGAAAACAACTATGGCAGAAGATACGTGGAGAGATGTCATGGATTTAGATGATCCATAGATCTTATTGATTAGTATTATGCATTTTAATAAAATTGCTACAGTCAGTGAATTTTTGTAGTAGTAGTAACGCTTATTTTTTACTTTCAGTTTTATCACTAATAAAATAATGTTTGTTACCTTTTCAATAAGAAATATTCAAAAATTTCATTGATTTTAGAGAAATTGATATTCTATCAAATTTACGTGTATTCTTTTAAAATCCATAAGAAAAAGTAAACATGGGAATTATGTAAATGCATTAAAATCTCATCAAGTCTTATAAACTACAGCAAAAATTACTATTGATGAATTCTTTCAAATTCTATTAAATTCTTTGATTGAATACCACCTCCTAAAATGCGCCTAAGTTCTACACAATTGCATATATCAAGCAAACACGTGAAGGAAGAAGATTGAATAAAGCCCTCTCAGGTTTTTTTTTTTAATTTGTCTCGTTAGGATTCCATCTTACTTCTTTTGTAGCGTTCAAATACATTTTTTAATCTTAGGTTGAATTTGTTTCCCTTTTTGTTAATGATAGCGTCTTCCCTCCTCCGCAATTCAAACTGTTCCTTCCTACTACTCTAGAAGATCGGAGCTATTGTTCGTTGTATTTATGGCCGTTTTAGTTACAAGATTTGCTCGCAGAGATGGAAGGGAACAACAGTCTGTGTTGGTCGAGCAAAAAGCTTCCATCAATGGGTCTCCAGAGCTCCGGTACGAATTGGTCGCTGGTCATGGGGTTGAAGCCATTGTTAATCGTCTTGTGAGTGAAAAGGAATCTCCTTGATGCACGCAACATGTTAGCATGAAATGCATCTTATTCATTTCGTGTTTCTTATTGAGTTTCAATTTAATGACAGAGCAAATGGGTTGTGTTTATTCTGTTTGCTTCCATCATTCTTCTGAGGCATGATGGTACAGCCTTGTGGGGAATCATTGGATCCGTTTCGAATGCGACTCTATGTGTAGTACTCAAACGTATACTTAACCAAGCGAGACCTGCTACAACCTCGCGAACTGATCCCGGGATGCCATCTAGTCACGCCCAGTCTATTTCTTACATATCTCTCTTTGCTATTTTATCTGGTAAGCAACTAAAAAAAAAGTTGGAAATAGTTAATCAATTGTTTTCACTAGAATGGTACTGTTAACACAAATGGATCATATTGTTATTCTACAGTTTTGGAATGGCTTGGAACCAGTAAAGTGTCTATGTTCCTTAGCTGCCTCATCATCGCGTCAGGTTCATATTTTGTAAGTGTTTCAATTCACATGCTGTGTAATCCCTTATGCAAATGCTTTGTAACAATTATTAAAATGTTGCAAAAACATGATATGTGCAGATACGGTTAAGGGTTTCTCAGAAGCTTCACACAAGCAGTCAAGTGGTAGTTGGTGCAATCGTGGGTTCTGTTTTCTGCATCTTCTTGTACACAACGTGGAACTCGCTTCTCCTTGAAGCCTTTGAAGCATCTCTATTACTCCAAACATCTGTATTTCTGGTTGCAGCTGCACTTACACTAGCTTTTGCAATTTTCGTTGTACTCAGGGGTGTTCAATCCGGATATCGGTTCGGTTTAGGTTCGGTTTTTTTTCGGTTTTCGGTATTTCGGTTAGTAAAATATAACTACCATTCTAAATCCATATTTACTTCGGTTCGGTTCGGTTTATATACCGTCGGTTTTCGGTTTATTCGGTTTTATACCAAAAAACATAATTATTTAGTTTGAGATCATATAAAATGAATTTTAGAGTCATATTGTCAACACAGTCATTTATTAAAAATATATTACATGTTCAAATAAATGAACAAAAACGTAAAAATGCTTCTACCATCAAATAAAATCATCAAATCTATAATTAAAA
>NC_027754.1:39151242-39178421 GCF_000695525.1 Brassica oleracea var. oleracea | reverse complement strand
TCTTTATTACTATAAAATTATGGTAATAGTTATTAACACAAATTTAACTTATGTAACAAATAGATTTTCATGTATTGTTATAAAATAGATACATATTTACATGTTTCTACTTTTAATCGGTTTTGTTCGGTTTATTCGGTTTAATCGGTTATATACCAAACCATATCCAAATCCTACGGTTTTTATAAAATTATATCCATTCGGTTTATATGGTATATACCAAAACCAAACCATATTGTCTATTTCGGTTCGGTTTGGTTTTACCATATTGAACAGCTCTAGTTGTACTTAACTGGTTCAGAAACTATAGATGAGCAAAAAAAACTTGCATCAATAATGTAAGCAAAAAAACTTGCTCAAAATTATATCAATTTTTAAAGGTTGCATATTCGCATTCTTTAATCAGTTCCCCAAACATAGCAAGGCCAAGCACCTTAGACTAGAGAGCTAACATTGAATGTTAATAACAGGTAACACGAACCAAAATATTAGTGAATGTGGCTTCCACTTTAGTATGCCACCGTAATAAAAAAAACATGTGTATTACAGCTACTTGGAAGCTATACATCATCTTGAACGGTTAAAACAATAACCAAATATGTATATATATTTGTATTCACAAGGCGTGTGCTAAACGTCCTGTATCTTATTTCTCTTGCTCATATCAAACACCCATTATGGAGACAAGACAAGAGGCTTACTTAATCATCCTTAAGAGTTTGTGATACTTCAGAAGATGGTTTTGATGCAGTAGGAATGTAAGACCATGCCAACGCCGCGCTTCCTAGAGTAATGGTTGCTGCAATTGATCCCCATATCCATCTCTGCCTCTTCTTTCTCTTCTGCCTCTTTCGTCGTGCCACCTCTGGTATCAACAAAGTTGGGGATCAGATTCATACAAACAAGAAAGACGGAAATGACTAAGAATCATTTGATTTTTTTTCTATTACCTATGGCCTCTTGGTTTCGCTGGGACATTTCTCGGTTCACGGCTTCGTAGTAGTGTACTCGGTCAGACAATCTTGTAATCTCAAAGTTCTTAGTTTCGAGTTTAGATTCCATCACCATCTCTGCCTCTGCCTTGGCCATACCTCTGCTTAGAGAGTCTGAGACAAACCTAGCAACCTCGAGTTGGCAACGTAGTTCTTCCGATAGGTTCATGTTGTTGGTTGACGTGGTAGGATTGATAGGAATGAACAGACCGACCTGAGCCAGCTGCTCACGGAGTTTCAGCCAATGTGTTTGTATCTGCTCTAGAGCTTCTTCTGTTTGTTTTCTCTTTTCAATTTCAATCAGTAAACTCAGCCTTATCTCCCTTAGTTCAGATTCAATGTTGTTAGCTGAAGTCTGCATTCCACTGTCGGTTGATAGTTCTGGAATACCAAGAAATGAAAGCTTTAACGTTAGGGTATAGGATTATAAATCACTTCCAAGTCATATAACATAACATAACAAGAAAGTGAGATTAAGATACATACCATCCCAAGCATCATAAAACTCTCCCACAGTGGTAGCAAGTTTCTGTGAACCATCCTCTCCTGCATCACCCTCTACCTCTGCGTTACTTGTAAAGCTTGCTGACTCACCAGGGTCATAGAAATCTTCAGACTCACTCTCCTTTTCTGCTTTGAAGACAGGCTCCGGCAGATTGTTTTCCCGCTCTAAACCATTGGCAGCACTATCCAAATCCGACTTCCCACTCCAACTCCCAAAAGGACCATCAACAACCCCACCAAAATCCTCTTCGGTAGGCTCACTTATAGGAAACGAGAACGAAGTAGACTTCCTCCGAGGTGAAGCCTTTACGTCTGCAGCTTCATCTTCCACAGTCTTCTGCTGGGAAGCCACATTAGCCTCGGAAGAGCTCTTCAAAAGCCGCGGCGGCCCGCGGGACTTGTGGTTGATGA
Organism: Brassica oleracea var. oleracea; assembly: GCF_000695525.1. Classification (NCBI taxonomy): domain Eukaryota; kingdom Viridiplantae; phylum Streptophyta; class Magnoliopsida; order Brassicales; family Brassicaceae; genus Brassica; species Brassica oleracea. The sequence continues at coordinate 39,176,514 of NC_027754.1, read as the reverse complement.
TATAAGGCGACGGCGGGAAGGAAGACGGGGAGTTAGGTAGCGGGATAGCATCAGGAGTGGCGTAGAGAGCAGGTGACATCTTAGGACGAGTGAACGTCCTCCTCCTCTCATTAAGTGATTTAGCTTTATCCACCTTTGATATTGGTGGCTTTGAATAATAATACTGCGAGTTTGTGCTTGGAACGGTGGTCTCGGCAGATGTGGAAGCTCCTGGCTCTATCATTCTATCCAAAGCAATAGCAGAGAAAGTAGGCATGGCGGCTCTGCATCATTCAAGCTTCACATCATTCAAAAAGAGACGAAAACAAACAAGATCGATCGTTTCTTCATTTTCAACAGAATTACAAATGAATAACAAGCACGAGAGATGCAATTACTAGTAGAGTTCTAAGGGATCCACATGTTCAAATCAGCTAATTGAGAAGGTGCAAATCAATCAACACCGTCGCGAATCTCGCAACCACAAAGCTATACCTAACGAAAAAACTTCATTCAGCAGAGATTTCTCGCAGAGGATATGAAGAAAGCAGCTCGCAAATCGAGAATCTAGAAGCTAACAAACAGGTCTAATAAGTCGAGAGAAGTCAATCGAATCTCTCAACAGAACAACGCCTCCAAGCTTCTAAAACCTACGATAAACGCAACCGAGAACAAAATCACAAGGCGTAGAAGAACAACTACCTCAGGAGATCTCCACGGGAAGAAGGTGAACGGATCCAACGGTGGATCCTTGTTTAGAAGAGAGGATTGGTAGAAGAAGAAGAAGAAAAGGAGTGATACGGCATCGTATAAGAGATGGAGAGGGAGAGGAGGAAGATGCAAACGAGACCTCACGCTTTGTCTCTCCGCTAATATTTGATTTTGAAAACCTTCCCCTATTCTTGGCGAGACCAGTTTCTGAACAGATTCGTTTTTTTTTTTATCTTTTAATCTTTATTTTTTTAAAAAATATTTAATCATCTCCGACTCCGCTTGGTCGTCGAACATTTTAGATAAACCTGTGTTTTAGAGAGACTTCAAAAGACGAGTTTAGCCTCTCACGGTATGAGTTAACGAGGAAGGTAGGCGCCATAAAGAGGGGGTATTATGTGTAAATTAATCAACGGTAGGGTTTCGAGAGTAGTTGAAACGGCGTCGTGCAAGGGATCTTGTTAAGTGGGTCTTATATGAACTGTGGTGGTCCTATCACGAATATTCAGTTACGTCTTAAAAGCGTTGACGTGGCGACATTAGGTCCTGGAGCAAATTTTTGGTTTGACCCCATGGCCCAATTTGTCTGTTCACGAATCTGTAAAGCCCATTTTGAAATAAAATACATTTAAGAAAGTTATTTTTGTCTTCTCCTAATCTGGAATTTGATATTTTTGGTGCCAATTCCTAAACATGACCCATGCAAATAAAGAGTTTTCAAACAATTGATAAAAAAAAATGTTCTTAGAAAATTATAAAAGAGGAGACTTAGGGGGATTGGTTGAACTGTAGCCGCAGAAAATTTAATTTAGAATTTAGTCTATAGAATTTTTGGATTTAGCTTTAAGTGACGTAGTTTTAAAATTTTCTACAGCTAAAAAAATGGGATTTTAGAAAATAAGATTTTTACAACCATTTTTTGTGTGTTTTTGCTGTAACTTTAGTTTTTTTGTTGTAGATTTAAAAACCAAGATAGAGTATGATTGGTAGTATTTAAGGCCGTAGATAAAAATTAAAGCTAAAATCACTTCTTATATCCCAACCAATCACCCACTTACTCTTCTTAACTATTTGATGAGAAAAAGAAATCAAATGCATTTGCCATTTTAAACTTTCTTTTATTTTAAATTTATAGCTAAATTAAAAGCTAAGAAATCAAGAATATAGGACATGATTCAAAGCAAACAACTATGGACCTCCTATATAATCATCAACGAATGTATTCGATTCTCATTAACATATCTTTATAAAATAAAATCATAGCATGTTTTACCCGACTTTCTCTCCTTTTGCATGTCTCATTCTGTTTGTTTCAGATGTTGAGGATGTCATTCTGTTCTATTTTGAACATTTAAAATATATTGTTCAAATTTCTCATTTTCATGTATGAACATCTAAGACATGGTTGGTTATATTTAATCTAAGATCTCTTTTGGCTTTATAACACAACATCATTTCATTACCACATAACAAAGCCTTTCAACATATAAAGCAACAACATGAAAGATAACACAGATGTGACACATGAGAGAAATCAACATGAATTAAGATTACCAAAAAAAACATGAATTAACCTATAACTTTCATGAGAGCAATCAACAATACACAACCGGTTACAACGAGAACACACATTCTCTTCATACTCTCTTTCGATTCCACCAACACTTTCACATAGGGATGTCAAATGGACTTAATGACCATGGGTTAACCAAAACCAAACTCAAATGGTCTGACCATATTAGGCCCAAAAATTAAAGTTGTCCAATTGGACCGAAACTTATTAACTCCAAATTAGATGGACTAAAACCACTTGGACATTCGTGTCCAATAAACCTAAAAATATAGAATTTTTTAAGTTGAGAAAAAAATTAAAAAATAAATAAAAATAAAAAAATAAAAAACATGTTTTCCCGCCAAATTTACAAAATCACATTTTCCCACCAAAACCATAAAATCACGTTTTTCCGTCAAAACCATAAATTCACGTTTTCCCGTCAAAACCGTAAAATCACGTTTTTTTGGCCAAAACCATAAAATCACATTTTCCGCTAAAACCTCAAAACGCATTTTTTCCGCCATAAAATCATGTTTTCTCGCCAAAACCGCAAAATCGCGTTTTTCCGCCAAAACCACAAAATCACGTTTTCCCGTCAACCCCGCAAAATCAAGTTTTCCCGCCAAAACCGCAAAATCATGTTTTTCCGTAAATTTACAAAATCGCGTTTCTACCAAAATCGTAAAATCGCGTTTCTACCAAAACCGTAAATCACGTTTTCCGCAAATTTGCAAAATCGCGTTTTCCCGCTAAAACCGCAAAATCACGTTTTCCCGCTAAAACCGCAAAATCACGTTTTTCCACCAAAACCGCAAAATCATGTTTTCGTCAAATTTGCAAAATCGTTTTTTCTGGCTAAAATCGTAAAATCACATTTCTCACATTGTATATGTATTTTTATATAAATTGAGTATGAAATTATATATTTTTTATAGATTTAATATATTAAAGCAGCAATTTTATTTGGATCCCGCGGACGGTCCATTTGGAATGATCTATTTTAGGTTTGGATAATTTGGACTATGTACAATTTGGGCTTAAGAAATATAATGTCCAATAGAGTGCTTTGTCCACCCATTGGACATGGACAGCCCAACTGACATCTCTACTTTCACATTCGTGTAGAATCTGATTTAGAACTTCATTCTAAAAAATGATATCTTAACTCTGTGTGGACGCTCTATGATAGTTCCGAAGGAGAAAATAGATCTTCACCCCTACATGAGTTAGTAAAAATGACAAGTTCATAGTTGGGATCCATCTTTTGAATCGGAGCACAGGAATGGTTTTGTTTTTTATTTTTACTTTTTTTTTTATGATAAAATGTGAATTGTTCATTATAAGATAATGAACAAAGGTACAAATAGAAAGCTTGAGAAAGCAAAGATTTGTAGAGATCCCCAAAAAAGTGAAAATATCTTTAGAAACAAAATATAGGACTCATGATGGTTCTTAACAACCGAATTACATGTTGGATCCTTCACAATGGTTTTTCCCCCTCATACATATATATAAAACAATATAGAACGTCTTTATTCATCCTTCCTTCATTGATTCTATCTGTAATGAATCACAGGTGCGTTAGAATTCGGATCCAACACACCTCCTTCCTTCACATACTCCATATACCTTGCAAACTCCGGTTTCGCCGTAGCCAAACTCTTCTTACTCTTCGTCTTCTTCTTTTTCCTCTAAAAACGAAATAAACTTAGCAAAGGATGAACAGAACCACCGGTTGGTTTCTTCTTCTTCTTCTTCCTCTGAAAACGAACATTGAATAAATTTAGCAAATGATGAACAGAACCACCTGTTGGTTTTGACGTCGGCGTCTTCGCATCTTGAACCGGGTTTCTTGAATTACCATAAACACTAGCCGGAACGCTCGTGCCCTTCTTTAATATCGGTTCTTCTTCCATGAGCTTTTCGTAGCCGCCGTGGATTTTTCTTGTGCTCATGGCTCTAAACATGGTAGTATTGTGGGAAAAGGTTGAGTTTCTTTCGTTAGGTGTGTTCTTGTGTTTATTTGAGTACGTAGGACAAGTTTGCTTTGTGATATGAAAAGGAAATATCATAGATCTGTTGACTTTTATACATTGTTTTTAAAACCGGACCAACCCGATGGTTGGACCGGGTTCGGCCATGAACCGGTTATATAGCCGAGTTGGGTCCAGTAATTAGTTCGACCATGAACCGACTACGTCGATGGATTGGATTTCAAAGTTATTAAACCGATAAAAGCCACTAATACTATCAAAAATCTAGTTTATATTTATAATATTTTATGTTTAAAATTTATTTATATTTTAATTATGTATCATATTTAATAACATTACTTTAAAATTTATATACTAAAAATATATTAAACCAAAGTATTGAACCAGGTTTGACCCGGTCGAACTATATTAAACCGTGACCCAAAAAAATTTCGGTTCAGCTTCCGGTCCGGTTTTAAAAACACTGCTTTTATATATGTGCAGATATCCACAACTAACAAAACTAGGCCTGAGACGGATCGGGTATCCGGGCAATTTTAAGATATTCGGATCCGGATCCTTATCCGGCGGATCCGTAATTTTACTATCCTTATTCGGGTCCGGTGTTCGCGGATATCCGGGTGTCGGATATCCTTCTAAAAATTATAATATCCGGCGGATATCCGGATCCGGATTTGGATCCTTAAAATAAATAAAAAATAATATTAATATATATAAAATATTAACAATAATTTAAAAATAAAAAAGATAAATAATGTTTTTAATTATTTCTATGTATAATATTACAAAATTTACCTAAAATTTATATATAGTATTATAAAAATGAAAATTTATTAAATAAAATTAGTTTTTATATATAGATATTACTATTTTTGAAGTAATTATTAATAAAATTTACGGATCCGGATATCCGGACTAAAAAATCAAGATATCCGGATCCGGCTTTGACGGATCTAACATTTTACTATCCGGATCTGGATTCGGCCTCTCCGGATATCCGGATTTTCGGATCGGATCCGGATCGGATTTCGGATCGAATCCGGATCTCGGATAAAAATCTCAGGCCTAAACAAAACTATATATGTGTATAATTTAATAAAAAACCATGTGTTAGTGTTTCACCCACATGATCTATACAATTTGTCCCTATTTTATCGCCGTTCAATTGTGTTTTATGCGGACTATTACGTCTACATTTTTCAGACAATTCATTAAATGGACAATATCATTAGAGTTTAGGCTCAACTTGTCGTGTTGCAAAACGAACTTTCTTTGTCTTATCCAGATCCAACAATTTATCCTAGAAGGAAGAAAAAACGTTGCAAATTTGTCGAAATTAACCTACAAGATCAAAGGAAACACCTCTTAAAAAATCATTTGCAAAGAAACATCTGAAGCACTTGTTTCCAAATCGACGTAACGTCTACTAGGATTGAGTTTGATCATATAAATCATATTCTCCTTTTTGTTTAGAACCTCTTTTGAAGTTAGACTTGGTCATATATAGCTATTATATATTTGTGTTTTTGTCAGCATCTTACGACTCTAAGCTAGGATTGGGAGGTAGAAACGAATGGATAGGAGTGCAGAGAAAGAAGAAGACAAATGCAGAACATAACTTTCTCCTTGTTGTGCGTCCTGGCCTGGGCAAGAAGTGCTGCTTTCTGGCTATCTTCCTTGCTATCTATTCCCTGCCTTTACCCTTTAGTGGCAACAAATACGCTAGAAGGGTCAAAATTAACATATTTCTTGATTGCCTTTACCCTTTAGTGGCAACAAATACGCTAGAAGGGTCAAAATTAACATAGTTCTTGATTTTTGACTTCCACAATTACAATAATCAAGTCTCAGTTTTTTATAACTAAAAGAGTCAAATTAATGTTAAAAATACGCTAGAAGGAGGGGTCGAACCTCCGACCTTGTGGTTAACAGCCACACGCTCTAACCAACTGAGCTATTCCAGCTGATTTGTTATTCCTTTAAATCATTTGCTTCCTATAGCGTTTCAGTTTTAGGTACAAACTTTATCAATTCATTGTAACCACACACAGAGACTAATTTTTAAGAAAATAATAGCACATTAACACAATAAATCATAGCATAGATAGACGCTTCTGGTTTCAAGATTTGCACCTACAATCCTATAATCTAGTCACTATTTCATACTCAAAGCAATTTTAATGCAAAAAAATGAAACAGGATTTATTAATTTAACTTTTGCAGATCACAAATGTTACCATTCCTCTTCATTGCTTGCTTGTTATTATGCATCCACACTCTGAAAACCTGTCTCCTCAGATTCACCGTCCTACAAAACTTATCAATCTCTTCTTCATCTTTCTTTTGAATACTCCACCCTAGCCTCTGTGCAAACTCCTTCATCTTCTTCTTTTGTCCTTCGTTAATCTTTGTCCTAACCCTTTTCTTCTTCCTCATAATCATCGTCAGACCTTTTCCATCACTATTTTGGTTCAATATCTTCTTCATATCCTCGCTCGACGATGATGTCCTCCGTCCAATCTCACCCGTCGGATACACTCCACGTGGATGGATCGCCTTGTACGAGTTGCTACTACGGTAAAACGTCGGAGATATTAGCTCTTCTTGTGTACTGTTTCTATGTCCGTACACTTCCTTCCGGTGGAAACTCCGGTGGCAGTTGCAGGCTGCGCATTTTAGCGCACCTGGAGTGCCCTCTTCTCCTCCGGGCATGAACTCGCAGCATCCGTCCACCACCTGTCCTCCGGTTAAGGCCGCGTGGTTCTTCTGACACTCCTCGTACTTGGCTGCTTGGTCGGAACGCGTCCTCGGTTTTTGGTTTTCTTTCTTGATCAAGAATGGATCTGAACCGGGTTTGGTTTTCGGATCCGGGTTGGTATGTGGTTTTGCTTTTAAGGTTATTGTTGTGGAAGTAATTGCATTGCACTTTCCTCCATGCTCCATTGTAAAATTCTGACTCTAAAGAAGATACATTTGTATTTAGCAAAAAAAAAAAGAAGATACATTTGTTAAATTGTAATAACCAACTTATAATCATAACTAATGCATGCAAATAAAAAAAACATCATTGCAGTTTTGTTCTTATTTAATTTGGAATTAAAGAGGAAATGTTATCTGATTTTAGACTCACCTGGAGGTATTTAAAGAGCTTACTGTCTCAGCAAAGACTAGAGTGCAAGATGAGATTGATATTGAAGAAGAGGGAGAAATAGAAATGGTGGTGGTGGTGACGTGTGTCCATCTGTTTCCTTTCACCCATCAAGTTTAATTTCACATGAAAATCCAAGAAAATATCGATTTTATAAAAGAAAACACAAACCTACTATATTACTAGAGAGAGAAAGATAGAGTGTGTATGTGTGGTGGTGCCTCTTAATTTGGAGACATTGTCATATGCTATCTCCCACCACCTGCAACTTTGGCCCATCTCCCATTATTGCATTTATATATTTTTCTCTATTTTCTTTTGTGATGATGTTATTGATGTTACTAACTAATGTGTGTCTGCAAAAAGCCCTAGATTAGTCAAACAATTACCAACTAATTACGACATTAGCATGTGGTGAGAGATGAAGAAGAAACTTATTGAACTAGTTCACATTTCAATTTTAGAAAATTCAATCAATAATTTTAGTTTAGTTGAAATTGTGTCATGTGATCGAAAAAATCAAATTTGGAAACGTGTGTAAATTAGTTCACTTTTTGCATATACATACATTATAACATATCATAAAAAAAAATTTGTAAACATAAATTTTAATTCAAATATCCACTAATTGTAAAATTATAATTTATGTCCATACTATACGCCACAAATTATATATCCGGAATAATTGATCTTACTATTTTTATTTTTATTTTTTTGTCAACAATTGATCTTACTATGAATATGAGAAATTATACTATTATCAACACTAAGTGCGGTGGCTTGGGGTTCCATGGAAACTAATTATATGTACTACATCTTCAACTTCCCATACCAATGAAATTAGGGTTGCTTTAACAACATCTAATCAGAGTTAATCCTGCGTCTTGATTGAAAGAGAAGACATGTTAAATAAAGTGTGAAAAAGAATGAAAACTGGTCCACATAAGCACAAACAAAGACCTGCACTTTTATTTATCTCCACATGTCTTGTTTACAGATTCTTTGTTTCCCACAGCTGTGTTGCACTTCATGATGATCTTCTTATTTACCAATCAAATTTACTGAAATTAATGATAAAAGATTTGCCGTACAAACTTTCAAGAGGTTGATCATGGTGCGTGACATCTTTGAACTTTAGTAAATTGTCTCCATATAGAAAACTCCCCAAGTTACAAGAAGCAAGCATTGCGCCCAATACTTCAGAAATGCTGCTCTTGTTGATGATCATATATGTGAGTCTGTGACATGGCAAAATCAGATCCAAGCTGCGGAGACATTGGCCCAAGCTCTATAGAAGGTTGGATGCAAGGAAGTGGGATAAAAAAAAAGAAGCCATGCTATTGCTCTCTAAGCAAAGAATCCTAGCAAAATGAAACTAGATTTGATACATTCCGTACGCACTTCCACATAGAGTTACAAATGGGGTTTCTCTCACGTTTTCTAAGTTGCAAATACAGGAAAACAAAACAAGGACAAAATTCAAGATTATCCAGCAAGTGAAACTTGGAAGAGAAGGGAAGAGACAACAAAGTGGTGGGCGTGGAATAGCTTCTTCGTCAGAGGATACGATTAGCTGTCCTGGCCGACCCAAGTGGGTCTTGTTTGCGAAGTGATCCCAGATCAATTACAACCAATCACAGTACGATGATTGATGCTAGATTTAGAAGTTTCGGTGATAAAAGATAATAAAAACAATCAGTCATGCTATATATAATATATAGAAGATACTGCGACTGATGGTTATATTCCATTCGGAAGAAATATGTTAATCATAAGTCATATACCTAGTCCGGAAATTTACTTCAAATAAATGTTTAACTTAACTTCGCATTGAAGGTTTCTAAAACAAATTCTACTGAATATAAAAATGAAATAAACTGAATAGTGGAGAGAGATGGTGAAATGGAAAAACATGTATGTTCTTTGAGGTACTCGAATATGCAGAAAATCTTTTGTCTACGTATCACTTTCTTATTGCTTTAATTTTCTATTTTGTTTTAAATTTATTTAGATAATGACATATTTATAAACATAATAATATTTAATTTGGCTAGCTACCCTTGGGAGTACCAAACCACTAATGGTGTTCTAAGTCCTATATACACATATATATCAATCAAATATATTTCCTAGCAAAGCATTCACTGGAAGAGAGGTCTTATTATTATCAGCGCGATGTCTTATGAGATTCGATGAGCCTCCACATGTAATGAACAATTGACATGTTCCTTCAGCAAAAAATTTAGGGCATTCCATTGGTAATATTTCAATGTGTATTAATAAAATACTGCTATCTTCGTTCCACACAGATAAATATTTTGGAAAAAATATAAACACAGAGTATATTACTTTTTGTGTGTTTATATTAATTTTGTGTTTTCTATCAATTTTTATTATTAAGTAATTCTAAACTGTAAATTAAAAAATTGAGTTTATTGAAGTTATTTTGGTTTATTCTTATTGAAAATGAGGTATTTATCATACAAATTAAATGTTTTTTTGTGTGAACAAATGAAAAATATATCTTTGTGGATAGGATGATGTAATATACTCGATATTCATAATTAGAATACTAACATAATTTTATAGTCATACTTAAAATTTAAATCTATACTATTAAAGCAAAATCCCTAATAGGATTCTGCCATTAGTTTTCAATTTATTTACATTGTCATGCCATTGCTTATTTTAAAGATCTTTTCAATTAATTTCACTCATTTAATAAGGAAACAAATCTTTTGAAAATAATTTTGTTTACATAATATACAAGTTTGTTTAGATTATTTGTAAATAATAAGTGTTTAGTTCGTTTATAAATAAGCAATTAATTATTGCTATTAGGTAGGTGTTTTTAACATTAAATCATTTATGGATTTATTTACACTAACATATCTCATTTTACAGCATGAATTTTTCTTTTCAGGTTATAATATAAAATCAGTTGGAAATTAAACCATATAAATTTTATTTAAATAAAATGATTACTATTTTCATAGTATTGATATTTCAAAAAAAATCGGTTGTTTAGTATTTTGAAATACAGTTCGATAAAAATGAAGTAATTGGAATAATTGATAAACATGAAAATTTATTGGGTTAGAAAAATTTATTTTCATTATATAAATTACATAATATTATATAAAATAAATTATTATAATATTCATGGCATCGAAAACATATATATACCAAAATTAAAAAAATATGAGAATAATTAATATATTTTTTACATAGTATATCTTTAGAATGAGTTAAAATTTAATATAATTTATAGTATATATGTGCCAAAAATAAAAATATTAACACAACAAAAAATAAAATATCAAAAATTAAAGTTTTTTTAGAAAATAATCCCGCGATTTGAAATCGCGGGTCAAAATCTAGTATTAATATTATTTTATATTAAGAATTTATCAATGGAATACCCTAAAGTTTTTATTGGAAGGACACGGAGATGGCAAAATCGGTCACTGGTCCGGTTATGATCGTCAACCTCATTACATTAGCAATATTAGTCATTAGTAATCATCTATAAACCGACAAATTTATCATTTAGCCCGAAACTTAGTTGGGCCTCATGCAATATCGATTGGCGCCTAATTAACCCAATAATATGATGCCAAAAAAAAAAAACCCCCAATAATACTTTTTCTGTTCAGTTGCAAATTGCAATATGTTAGTTTCGTCGTTAGTGATAACTGATAAGTGATAACAAATATATATGCCTGATCAAGTTCTTAATTGGGCACATTTTAGCCCAATCACAAACTATTTTTTTTCAACTAAAACATTTTATTTTATTGATGCATAAAACGGCAGTCATCGAGTTTCTAAAATTGATAGGGAGGTATGAATCAAAGACCACTGATATAGTGAGAAAATCGCCTTTCATTGTTCGTATTCTACAATTCTATAACTAAACTTGAATACGAGGAGGTTCGGTTTTGTCTATGTATAGTGTTGCAGTTTTAAGTTGGTAGGACCTCCGTCAAATATCCAGTTAAGAATAAAATTATCACATTTGAACTCAACTAGATCATAGCCCAAAGACCATGATGCCCGGAGTGTCCAGATCAGTGCCGAACATTATGATTCTTCTGATGTAAATCTTCCTTGAAATTGCCTCATACCACCATCAATGGACTTCCCATTATGATCACGCATTATCCAGCCTAGCCCTGATGAGCATCTGCTATGCATACTATGACGTATTGAGTTGTTTGATTCTTTATTCTGCTTCATATGCAACCATTCCCTTATATACTCTACTGTCCGCTTTTTAGAGTATTCTCGTGACTAATAAAAACCAAATCGTTACGGCTTTCAATAACTTAAAAGTTAATGATCACACACGTAGAAGTAAAATATCATTTCACATCGTGGAGGCTGAATAAAGTTGAATATCTGTCGACGACGACGAGAGAGAAAAATATAATATCATAGTGAGATTTTTGTGTCATCGTGCAGAGTAGATTAAAAGCTAGTAGGATTAGTACAAACAATGTTGCAGAATCGGTTCGGTAAAATCGGAAAACTTATAATAAAAAGAAAGAAGATATTCTGTTGAGCGCATATTGACACGAGCAAAAGGTCAAGATGATGTAATTAGAAAAGGACAAAACGACGGTCAAAATATAAAGGAGGAGAGAACAGAGCATAATACGACAAAAATAAATTCATTAAATCACTACAATGCTCTGATCCAAACTGAACACACAACAGTACCACAGACATGAGTCATCCCACATTGGTACGATCAGAATCTAATCTCTTAATTCGACGATCAGATTTCAATCTTCACTACCATTCAGCTGACCCTCAATGTTTTATTTTCTCATTTAATTTTCTTATTTCAACCAATTAAAAGAACACAATAATAATTAAAGTCTCAGTTGTGAAATTCAGGGAGTCAGGTGAAACTGAAACTTCTCCGTTTTAACCACAAAACTGTATACATTAAAAGAGTTATATCCTATGTCTATATTTTTTGGTCTGCGTTTTCTTTCATGTACATCACTTTTGTACTAACACTCGTGATTGATTACATGAATGTAATATTCAGTTTGGACTTAAACAAAGATTAGGGTTTATATATTCGAACTTATAATAAAAAGGACTAAAGAGAGAGAAATTTCCATAAGTAGGTTTATATCCGTAAATCTGCAATAGAGAATGGTGTAAAATAGATAAGAACAAAATTTAGGTTCACTCTAGGGTGAACCTTTAAATTCACCCCACCATTTATGATCAATCAAAGTAAAGCATATATTATTAATTAAAAAACATTAAATTAAATAAAAAATAGTTATAAAAAATAAAAACGCTAATTTTAACAATCTCTTTTCAAACATTTTCTTCGTTTTTTAAGAAAACGAGACATAATAAATAATTAAACTACAAGGATATTTTAAGAATCTAACGTCAATTTCTCTTTCTTTTTCATCTCGTAAAGTCATTGACAAGACTTGCCCTATCTGCTACATTTAGCCTCCACGAAAGAAACGGAACGCCGCCGTGGCTACCGTCAGAGTCACCGTTATTATTAGCTCCAGGGCTGCTGTAATCATCCATGAACCTGATCTCGTTTGCCGGATAGTTGCACGGAGCCCTCTGCGTCGTGTGCTGAGCCCACGAAGTACCACTGTTGTTGTGACTAGTGGTAATGTTGTAGCTGGCGTTATGATGTCCGTACGGATCGCCTGCTACAGGTGAGGCTCCGACGACGGCATTCCCTGAAGCCGCCGTGGTTCTTCTCTCTTCCTTCTTGAAACGAATGCCGCATGCGTTGCATAGGGACTGTAAATTCCAAAACCATCCATTTCATTTAACAATCAATATCCCAAAAAATAAAATAAATGGAAATATTTCAAAAAGGGGATGAAATGTCTCCTTTGAAAATCTTTGTTTTTTTCTTTGTTATTTATATGAGGTTGCATTTGAAATTTAAAAAGTCTACTTTAAATAAAATTTGTGGGAAATTAATCACCTTATTTAACCATCAAAATCCTTACTTAATGCTACTTTCGATATGAAGTTATATATATACAGTAAAATATCGGTTAAAGAGAAGAAATAAAAGATAACCAAGTTTCATGTGTTGATTATCAACAATAAGTAGTATTTTATAATGATTTATTGGAAATTAATCACCTTAGGGCCTCTAGGACCATTTCTCCAGAGTGGAGTCGAAGTGGTGTCACAATTGGCACAGCGTCGGGCGAGGAGAGAGTCGCCACCGCCGTTACCGCTGGGGCAACCGCGTGTTGGCTTGATGGGATTACCAGTGGAGAAAGAAGGGAAGTCAAAAGACGGCTTCGTATTGGAGTTGTTGTTTTTGGTGTGAATCAAGTCCCAGAAGTTGGAAATGCAAGAGGAAGGACCATAGGAAGTAGTGCGTCTGCGATTCTCATCCTCCTCGCAGAGACGTGTGGAAGGAGTGCCAAGAGATAGAGTGCAGTCAACGACGGAGGAAGAGTAATAATCTTCGCCGTTCTGCTCGTAAACGCCGGCGTTTGAGTTGTTGTTGTTGTAGCAGCAGCTTTGGCTATGGTGGTGGAACATTGCGCAATAATGACAATATTGCCCCTGTGTTGAAGTATTGTACGGAGTATGCATCATCTCTCTCAACACACACACACTCTCCCTCTCTAACTTTGAAAACCCTAAGTGTAAATTAAAAGAAGTTAAAGAAAATATGAAGAGATCAATCCAAGTAGTAAGTTCTCGTTGGAGTGAAGTGAAGAACGGAGAAGAGGGCACACACCTATATATAGATTATAGAATTAGAGGTATATATGCAGGTCTTTAGTAAACGAATAATTAAAATCAATAGAATATGTAGGGACTAGCTTTTTACGAAGTAACTAGATTTTGAACCGTCCTTTATATTTTTTGTTTTACATTTTTTTAAAAATTTAATTTTCATATTTGTGTTTTTTGTAATCATATTTTTGTTTTTACTTCTAATTATATTTGTGTAATTTTTTTTAAAAAAATTATAAGTAATTTTTTAAATAATTGTATTGAATTTATGATGTTGCATAACTATACACTTGTACTATAGTCATTTGACACATTAATTTGGCACTTTATTCTTAAACAGTTATAACTTTTTCAAAAAAATAACAAAATATAGTTACAATTTTGTTTAGTAATTGAATAGATACAATTATATGTTTTCACTGAATTTTCATGAATTTATTTCATATAATGATAATAACGTTATTATTACATATAGTAATTTGTCATGCAATTAAAAATAAGTTTTGTAAATTTTGACCCAATGTAAATGAAAAGGCTCATTTAGTTGTTAAAACCCCGTTGTATTTATTTAAAATATTGTGACTCATGGCCCAATTGTTAAACAAAAACCTAGAAAACCTAAATTTTGATCCGCGCTTTGTAAACCTGGGTTTATTTTGAAATTAAGAAAAAAATATATATGAATTTCTATATAAAATATTGTATAGGTCTACGCACATTTATCTGAAACCACTAAATCAGAACCGAATTCATAAATAATCAAGAAAAATCATATATATATATATATATATATCACGACAGAACTAATCCGCAAACCCAAATTTTAAGAATAAAAATTGTATACCTACAAATATTAATTATATTTAATTATAATTAACCAAATATACCTAAAATGCTATTTATTAACCGAATTACTGGGATACTTTTTAATCCAAAACCCAACTCTATATTTATACTGAAAAATCTGGATTATTCGTTTTTTATATACATTATGCAAAATTATCCAGAAAACTGAACTGGAACCAATGTTTTGAAAATCGAACCGGATATTGATTTGTTATGCTTACTGGGACTGGTCAAACATGTTCAACCGGATTTTCAAAAATTTACAGAATACTTAGTTTTTAGTATATTTTAAATGTAAATTATAAATATGAACAGAAATAATATAAATGACCAAAATTATTTTTGTAAAGTTATTTCTATAAATGCTATAGAAAATATAGCAAGTATGTATAATAAAAACAAAATAACTGTGAGTAAGGAAAAAAAATGATTTTGGTTTACAAACGACTAAAATCAGGAACTAATCAAGAAATGTCATTTATGGTAATTATTAAGAATCAAAATTAATCGATTATGCTTGGAATTGGTTGAACCGGATTTTGTAATTAATAAACATGGGAATAAATAATATTAAATTTCAGTGGTCTGGTGGCAAATGTTGTTGGCTCAATCGCTTAAAACATGATTAACCCGGGGTTTTTAAAGTGAGGTTCTTATCGGAAGTTAAGAAACTGTTTTTTAACTTTTAACTAAAAAAACTAAAATCTGGTATGCTCTTAGTTCCCTGGTTCTATACGACAAAAACTTGTCTTGCGTTTTTATTTAATTTATCGTTTTAATGTGTGGCATAATTGTAATTTTTGCATCATCTTCCCTTGAATCTTTTTTTAGGGTTTGACTCTGTAAATCTATTTTCATGGCGGTCATCAACTATTTTCCTGTAAAGTATCAAATTGTTGTGTGATTAAGTATTAATTATGTCTCAAATACATAGATCTGCCATAAAACATCAGTTTTAAACATTCTAAACTCAAAAAAAAATTACGACAAACTTGGATGCCTTACCCGTGTTTTACAGGGCCTTTGTCTTAATTTTTGTTGTCTCAGACCGGTAAGTGGAATAAAGGAAAGCAGCTACAAAGTGATTTCGGAAACCACAGATGGATCGATTGTAGTTTGTACTCTGTATTCATGTCTGACTTCTGTTATTTGTTACTGGGAAATTAATTGATGATCATAAAAAGTTTTTTCAAAGAAAACCTGATAACTGTTTTTGGTAAAAAAGTTATAACGTGGTTAGTGTTTTGATATAATTAAATGCAGTTATATAAAATTCAGTTATTTTTAATTGGACATAACTTTTTATTAATGGGTCACACTAATTTAAATCATTTACTTAAATGGGTTCACTTGCTTTTAAATTTTGTTACTCAGATAGCCAAGTTATATTTTAATCACTATCTATATTTTCCACTTATATAGCACATGCTTCCTCTACATGTAATAATCTATGTGAGTGTTGATAATTAAATGACTCAGAATAGACCTATTTCGAGCTAATTAGCTTTTTTTGCTATATTCAGGTTTAAAAACAATTGACATTCCTTAAGGAGGGATTAGCCTTTACAAAAAAAAGATCATAAGATACAAAGATGACATGACGCCAAACATTATTAAAAATATCAATAGAATACAACACAAAGGGAACAAACTAGTAGTGTTCTAATATGGTTGGATGATTCACCCTAGACATTAAGGAATTGATGTTTATGTTTTTAATTTCTTATATTTTTTTATTCGATACTCTCCTGTTGTAATAATAAAAAAAAATGCAACAATGTATATTATCTCTGTTTGAACAAAACAAAATAAATAAACACGAAATTAAAGTAATCGAAACCATCGAGTAAAAAAAATATTGGCCAGCTGGTTGATGGATGCCAAACTTCGGATGTAGATGCTAAATGTAAGATGAACACATTTGGAAGCACATACTAAAATGAAATCATTCATTTATGTGCTTTCAAAAACTAGAGATTGAAATGTTTAAGTATGTTAATAAATGATACGTGGGGTCAATCGGATGAAAAACATACAACTTTTGGACCAGCACACTTGCAAATTCTTGTTAATACGTTATTGCTATTTAAGGTAATTAATATTATGTCACTCACGAATGTTTACTAGATCTATATACGTTTATAATTTGTAATTAAGGATTTGAATTTATCGGTTTTATGTGGAATAGAATTGAACCATGCAAAAAAAAAAATCGAAGAAGAAGGAGAAAGTGATGTGATGTTGATGGTCACTGAGAAGGGTGGTCAAAATTTAGCCCACGTGACAAGGGGGAGAGAGTACAGTCATCACTGCAAAAAATCTCCGATCACGAGGCTCAGTTTTTGATTTTTATTTGTTCTCTTCCGATATAATGCTACTGCTATAAACCTCTGTCTTTATCCGTATCTATGCCCTAGAACCCTGAATCTCACGCGACCCTGCTCATTCGCGCGTGGCCTTGTTCTTTTACTTCCACCACATCGCCATCACACGTTCGATACCTGCACAGCCTGATGTGGTTAATGATGATCCCACGATTAAGTAAAACTGACTAAGATTAGGTTATTAGATTTCTTCAAAACTTTAGCTATAGCTAGACTCTACTCTAGTAGTCTTCGTCCTATATGCAATGGATTTCAATGATTATGCTTTAACTAAAACTCTCCATTAATTTCTTCAGAATGCGGAATCTCGATTTGTTTCATTTGTAGATAGATGGTAGGAGAAGAGCTTCCGTTAGATATGCAGTGGTGGTGGATGGATCAATGATAGTTGTTGGAGGCGGGTTTTATCCTACTCCAAATCCGGTTTAAGAATTCGGTCTAGTGTCTCTAAGACTTTTGAGAAGATAACATGCTCACAATGGTTATTAAGGTCCATTGTGAACTAGAAGATAATCCATGTCGAGCTGACATAGTCAAACCAAAGCATAACAGAAATAAAATTGAAGACAATCATATAACATCTGATACTCGTCGTTACCGTTATAATTCACTTTTGAGAACCTACAAAAGAGGAACCAAGAACAAGAAGTAGAGATCTGAATTCTTGAATAACAAATTTATAGCCTCGATATCTTTGCACTCTCTTGTTCTTAAATATCCTACGTATTCCATAGCTGTATTTTAATTACATTATCAATCAAATATGTATACTTTTATATATAATCATCAATCTATACGTTTCCTGAATTTTTTTATACATGTAACGAAACTCTATCTATATATATAAAGTAGACTTTTCTCTCTTCTTATGACATGTGGAAGAGGGGTTTGTTGACATGTATCCTCTTTTTTTGTCTTTTTACATTTTAGATCCTTCTTCTTTTAGACTATTGTAATTTGGTTCATTATTTTCTAATTATGCACTATCTAATCCTTCTCACACTAACTATCATCATTTGAAGTTTGATAATCTATTTTATTGTTCAAAAAATTGCAAAACGAATAAAGAAATAAGTAAAAAAATATAAATGTATTTTAATATTTAATTTATTCACTGCTAAAAATAACATAAACTTTCGCTATTTTATTATTTTTTACTTACCCCACTTTATCATAGAATGTCTTGGCCAGAACAATCAAAAGTCAGTAAAATGTAGAAAGATAATATTGAGATAAAACAATCCCTCAAACACAAATGAGCGTGATCAAGGACCAATGCAAAGAATCAAGAAAGCGGGTTAGAGGAAGAATAATCAACATAAGGCCAAAATCACCACGAAGCAGGAAGAAACATACATAACGAACGATAAGCACAACCACCAGCTAAGAGGTAAGAAGCACCTCACAAACTAAACAAGCACAGACAAGACGCCTATGCCGGTAAAGAACCACAAAGCTCTGGATAGAAGGGACCAAAGCTCCAAGAGACTAATATCGCATACTTATACTAAGGGAAGTAAGGGAAGAAGAGAATAACCTGAGTGAGGGAGAACAGAAGCCAACCCCCGAGAAACCAGAGCTCAGACTTGAGACCAGAAACAATCTTCCAAATCTACAGAGCATATTCGGAGGAGAACACTATCCTAATCTAGAGTGGCAAACATGGCGAAAGGGAGAGTCACAGAGACGCAAGCAGCCATGAAAGTTGCAACGAGATGAGGGAACATAGATGGAAGGGTAGACAAAACGAAATCATTCAATCGCGGAGCCGTCCTCGAGCTATAGAAGTCAGATCACCAAAAACCATATCTTGAAAACTAAGACGAGAAGGGACTATCGATGGTAAGCCAACGACGAGGAAAACAACTTCAAAGACGACTAAACTCTGACCCAACCCAAAGAGATGCAGTTCCTAACATGAGCCAAAATCTAAGGAAAAAGAGGAGAAAAGGTGAGGGAAAACAAGAGCACATATGTGAGTCTTTTTCGGTGATGGCGAGAATCACAGCATAACGGAAAGGTAAACGAAATGCATAGATGGTGATGGCTCAATGTAAAAATATAGGGAGAGAGCACAAAACATCTTTAAAAAGTAATGTTTAAATAATTAGAAAACATATTAATTTTTACCCTGAAACTATTAGCCTTAAATTCAACAAATGCCTAAATGTAAAATTATTGAAATTCAATAGGCATTACATCACAAACTCACTCCACCACTAATAAGGTACTATTATACCCACACCAACACACTATTAAAAAAACAAACACATAATATGTTAGCATATCACCTATTACTACATAACATAATTAAAATAACAAATAATGTTTTTAGCAAATAAAGCCGATCACATAATTAGCTAGCTATATCATCCGAAAAATAATAATTAACAACAATAAAACAATATTCCGCGCGAATCGTGGACATGCCCCTAGTTTCTAAATAAATCTTGAGATCCATCAATAATGATACTTTTATAAATGCAAAAAAAAAAACCTAAAGATATATATATATAAAATCGAATTCTATATGTTCTACGTTTTTATAAATTATGTATAGTCTTGAGAAAAGAAATACTGCAAAACAACAAAAACCAATCAAATAAGTTAAAAATATCTTGCAAGTAAAATAACAACTAAGATAAATATGGTGATGTACTGGTGATGAAATTTTATTTAAGTGAAAGCATTTTTATTTCCAGTTAAACTTCCGACGGAGATCCAAAATTTTAAACTGATAAATATGAGCATAATTATTGGAGAGTTTTTAAGGTGGAGTTCTTAGCGGAATATAAGAACCTGACTCTTAACTTTTAACTAAAAAAACTAAGAACCGGTTCTCAAATAAGAGTTTTAAGAAACGGTTTTTAACTTTTTTAGATAAAAGTTAAGAGACGGGTTTTTATATTCTGTTAATAACTCCATCCTAAGAACCTTCCAATAATCACGCTGTATTTGAGAAATTGAGGATGTCGTAGGAAAGCGTACCCAATTTGACAAATAAGATAATACAAGATCAGTCCCTGGTATCATGTGAGATGTCACATAGTCATCAGACAGATAAGTTCGGAGGATTGTTGATTTAACGATTGAATATCATAAATTGTTGTAGCTTTTCTTTTTGGTCAAATTAAATTCTTTTAGCTATATGTTGTGAACCATAATGTGTTATATATATCTATATATATATATAGCATTTCCAACGAATCTGTTTATTTTTCTCTAAAATAACATTCTTGTAGTAGAGACACATATCAAAACAAAATCCATCTATATTTTTTAAAATGTAGTTTTAAGAAAATATAAAAATAGATCGTAGATGATTTAAAGTGATTCAAACTCTGATATCATATTGGGACTGTCAGATGTGCATGTTGCAACCTAAAGACTAAGCTAACACAATTATTTGGTAACAAATATGAGTCCAACTTATCTCAAGACATCTCAAATGATTTGAGAAATTTTGAAATATATTCAAATCCACTTCTACTTTATATATAATTCAGAAACTTTGAAATAATTTGAATTATTTTCCAAAAACAAATTCTATAATAGATAAATATTATATATTTTTATGTTAGATTGATGTTTTTTTCAAAATATAGAAGTCAATTTTGTTTACAAATAAAAAAATATAGCATTTTTGTTATAAAAAATACATTTTGAAAAAAATATCTATATTTTTAGAGAGGAGTTGTTTACTTTTTTTTTCATTTTACCTAAAAAAAGAAAGATTTATTCCATCCAACTAGCTCCAGGCTGAAACTTAATCTCAGTTTATCCAAGGTTATTCCAGGTTAAAATCAGATTTTGGAAGATAAGCGGGGCAGAATTTCTGTCATAGTTAACTACCATACCACATACTCGCGGATTTATTTCGAATATTTCGCATGTAATTTTTCTTATATAAAACGATGATTTGCTTAGTATATATAAAAAGGTTTTAAGTTTTGTATTTTACGTCTTTTAAAACATTCTTGGGGAATTTGTATACATTAACTATGGAAGACATTAGTCTCTTTAGAAGTTAGAACCAGGCAGTCATGGTGGTAATATGGTTGAGTATCGAAACCCTATGAGAATCCAATTCCTTTTGTGGTTTTTAATAAAGAGAATACGAAGTTAGAATCATAATGACATGGGAATATCCAGGAAGATTTGGATGAGTTTTTAAAGTAACATGAAAATATTGCATGAAAAGAAAAGCTAATAGACTAGATTGTGAAGAATCCAAAATATAAAGGGAAGAATCCCCTCTATTCAAGTGAAGTACCTTCCTACAATCATCAAAGCAACACCCCAATTGGCCTATGCATACATATGAACTACATATCTCTTTTATATATTTTATTCATTTTTCATGTTATCTTGGCTTAGCAAGTGAGAGATTCGGCTCTTGAATCTTGATGGGTCAAAGAACTCTTTTTTGGATAGGTCAAAGAACAATAATACTCCCCATAAATTTGATCTTGAACCAGTGAAAAGAAACAAAGAAAAAGCGATTGGACCCACCTCTTAAATCATTATAGCTAATAGTAATAGCACATGATAACGTCCTTTTTCTATGGCCAAATTATCATGGTATGAATAAAATGCTTGTATATGTTTCCATGGATGATCGCAGAAGGTCTTCTTATTCATAATCTCTGGAAATTATAATTCATGTTCAGTCATTATTATATTCTAATATATTACAAATAAAATTAATTATTTTGCACTTTTGCATTCAATCTTGTTAAAAAAACTCAAGTGGCTGTGAATTTTCGATTATGTGCGTCCTAGATTTCATCATTTTTTTTAGTGGGAGGTGCTGTCTATGGATATAGCTTCTTTCGGGTATTCAAATAAGCTGAAAAAAAGTAGTCTATATCTGTATAGGATAACTAAGAAAATATGACTTAATTTCGCATGACAAGTGGATTGAACCTGAAATGTGGTGATATTCCAAACCATTCTCTTTACCACTTGACCACAAACTCTCGGTCTCCTAGATTTCATCACTGTGCAGTTTTATAGATCAAAAAAATCATGTTTTTCTGTATTCTCACAACTTCCTCAAACTTTACCATAGTTAGCAGAAACAAAGGTAACAAAGAACATTATACTTCTCGTATCTATAAATTGATTTCATATTTGTTTCGTGACTTATTTTAAAGAAAGTTCGGTTACCTATTTGTTATAGATGGAGAAAATGCAAACACTTTAAAATTAGTATTTACATTTGTTGCAAATAAGAAAGCAAAAATCCACCCATGAGTTTGCATAAATAATATTAATTAACAAAAAAATACTTATAAAAAGTTTCAAGTATTGCCCCAGTACATTTAAGAAATACTTTAAAATTAGTATTACTTTCATTTTTTTATGTTAAAAAGCTTTTTTGTTAAAATTAGTATTACATTCGTTGCATTATATATTTTTATCTTCAAAGCTTAAGTATATGTTTGCTTTAATAGTAAGAAAGAATATAAATGAAAGAAGAAAAAAAATTGTAGCCATTAAAAATATACAGAGATTTTTGGAGCATGGAAGAAGATGAACGTGTTTCAGAAAAATGATGAAGAAAGTTATCAAATGTGATTATTCGGCATTATCTATAATACATAGAAAATTAACATCCTACAATTACTTTTTCCGTAATATACTACTATTCTAATATATTACAAATAAAATTAATGATTTTTCACTTTTACATGAAATCTTGTTAAAAAAACTCAAGTCTTTGTGAATTTTCGATTATGTGTATGTCCTATATTTCATCATTATTCATTTTTATAGTTCAAAAAAATCATTTTTCAGTTTTCCAAAAAGTTATAGTTAAATAAATCTTAAAACATAAACGTAAGAAAATGATTAGTTTTAAATTTTGATTGATAGTCTAAATAATTCAAAAATAAAATATGTACAAATTGAAATTGTAAAATAATTTAGCCAAGCAAATTAATTTAGCCTTAAAACAAATTAATTCAGAATACTACTGATTCAAATTTATTTTCTACTTAGTTGTTTTAACCCTGTTTATTATAAAATGAAATATGTTTGTTCATCACTGTTTTATTCTAAACTAGAACAGGATTAAAATAAAACTGATATCATTTTAAAATTATTTAATTCAAACCAGGATAATACCACATAAAAACTCTTGAACTCATCATTATAAAAAATTACAGTTCTAAAACAATCCAATACCGAACATTCGAAAAAAATAATTTTAAATTGTGAACAATCAGAGTCTAAATATTAAAAAGTACAATATATATATATATATATATATATAGATTGAAATGGTGAAATTATATCGCTAAGCAAATGACACATATTCTTAATATTTTTTTTTAAATACTCATTACGTATACAAAAAAATTGATGTTCTACTTTTTTGAATATATAAAAAATTGATAATCTAATTTTAATAAATGTATTTTACTTTAAAATCAAAAGATAAATTTAAATCTAAATATTTGAATGATTAAATTTTATTGGAAAGCAAATAAAACTCTAAACTAATTAAAAATAAAACAAGAAAGTAATAGGTAAAAGTGAATATTAATTTTAAAAATATGTATGAACAATTTTTTTTTGATCAAATGTATGAACAATTTTAAACATCATTTTTCAAATATAGAAGGAATATTTGAAAATTAATTTAGAAATAAAAAGGTGAAATCAGTAATCAGATCGTCTCGAGATTGCCGAAACTTAGTTCGACTAATGGGACGACCAACACTTTCCAAAAGATGCTCTGTCGCATGTTTATATTTATATCTCTAGTTATAGTACGTAATCTATATTTATATTGCTTTTTCAAAAAAAATCTATAGTTATAGTAGTAAATTTTGTTAAAGTCGAAACGTAATACGTGATAACCCCAAGACACAAAGCGTTACGATTCGCCACTACATGCAAAGCTACAGATATTTTACGTGACCCAACTACCCTATGATTAATACGCTCCCATCCAACAACAAGTTTTGAACTCACAGGATAGAACGACGCGTTGTTTTATCGTGACATGATAAACCAAACATTTCGCTAATGTCCATAAATAAACTACGTATAGCGCGAGATCGTTTGAAGCAGTATAATGAGGTTGAGGTTTTGGTTCAATCGGAGGAAGTTGCGATTTTGTAGGAGGGTTGGTCCCAGGTGTTTCGGTTCTTGGACCCATGTTTCGGGGTCGGTGTGTGTGGTGCTATTCGGCGTGGTTCTAGCTTTTCATCGTGGACAGAAGGTTCAGGTGATTTTCGGTTCTGTTAAGTCTTCCCTGCTTGTCCGCTTGGTTGATTGTGGTCTCTTGCTAGACCTCTGGTTATTTTAGGTCTTGACTATACTATCTATGGTTTTGTTAAAGGATTGTATGGAGATCTAGTTGTAGGAATTTGCTTTTGTCTTAAGTTATGTTTTAGTGTAGTCTTTGGTGCATTCGCATGGCTTTAAGTGTCCCTTATGTGGGTTGTTGATTCCGGGGATATCAGTGTGTTCTGCTGGCTCTTGTTGTAATCCATCGAGTGTTTAATATAAATCAATTGACGAAGAAAAAACGCACGGCTTCTCGTAAATTATATACTGCGGGGTTTGTTTAATATGGAAATTGAATTTAGTAGAATTATTGTCAGCTAAATATATTAAAAATTTCAAATATCACAATGACAAGTTAATCAATTATCAAGAATTAGGAGCGTTAGTGGGAGCAAGATTTTTTTTAACAATTATTTTATTCATATAAGATGTAGCATTGCACATAAAATAATAAAAATACAACCAAATGCAAATTTAAAATAAAATATAATAGGATAAAAATTGAAAAAACTTTCTTCTGAAACTTCTTAATGCAATCTTCATGTTTGAGTATCCACTACAAGAAAACATCAAGGATTCTGAGGGAAAAAATCGTCG
>NC_027754.1:39097070-39151142 GCF_000695525.1 Brassica oleracea var. oleracea | reverse complement strand
TTTCCGTCGGAATGTCTGTCAGAATATCGCTGTTTTCTTGTAGTGATCGGCCATGCGATGAAACTCCAAACTTCTTTGTTTCCTTTGTTGTATAACATTAGTCAACTTTCAACTTGGACCTATACATGTCAATCGAGATTGAATCCAATAAATGATTCTCTCAAAAGAAATAAAAGTTGGAAAGACCAAATATTCAACGATTCTAAAAACATCGCCATACAACAAAAAAATCCAATTCTACGCTTTCAGCATACTCATTCCATGGTGGTTTCCATGGAAATTGTTTCTAAAGTAAAGCGGTTAGGATAAGTTCCTTACTATGAATTCAACTTGTCTTCGGTCATAGCCATGAAATCCATGCCTGAGATTGCAACAACAAAATGGGAGAAGAAGTAATTAATACCCAATTTGTTGTGAGTAAATCTGAAATTGTTCACCATTAGAATAAAGAACAAAACACATCGGAATTTTTTTGAAAAAGGAACCCAAGATGCCATTACGTAGAGTGTATGTATATGCAATACACAAACGAACTCACTGTGATGAATCTTCGGTGCAAATGGAATTGTGTGCTTTTTGTGAATTTTCCAAAAAAAGGAAGAGAATTGATTAGGTTGTGGAAACCATGAAATAACAAAGAAGATTAAATAGAAAAAGGAATATGACAGATGATGATAATTGCAGAAGAAAAAATGGAGAAAACGATCGCTTTCACGATCGCCATTAACCGCTCTCGCACGTTTAGTTGCAGAGTGGGGAATAAGATTTATATAGAATTTGTTAATTTTTAAAGTTTAGAGATTTGTTAAATTTGGAAGAGTTGTAGAGAATTCTATGTATTGTGAAATTCTATGAAAATGAATTGATATAATGATTCTAAGAATCTAAAATATATAAATAGTATTCTCAAAATCTTATTTTATGGGTTAAATGTTGAAGAATACAACTCCTAATGAATTCTATTTTAATAGATTTAAAGAATTATTAAAATCTAAATTTTTTGAATAACAAAATATTGTGTATAGAATTATTAAATCATTAAACCAAAAACACTAGATTTTAGAAATTTTAACAATCATCATAAATTCAATCCCCACTAACACCTCCAATGATTTTTTGTTTCGAGCCTCAGACGTCCTAATAAAGTAACTCGATCAGGTTTACTATTTTGCCCAATATATAATGTATACGTCTTAATACATATTAATTGTTCGCGAGTGATTATTTTTAACATTTCATCACACTATTTCAATTGCATATTAAAATATTGAGAAAATTTATTAGTATGTTTTATTATTATATTAAAATAAATGTAATAAATAAACAAGCTTGATGAAAAAAAATATACACGGAAAATCGTTACTTGTGCTAGTCTAATCGACAATAAACGTAAGATAACCGTTGTTAGGTTGGCGATGAAATATAAGCTTGTATTAAAACTTATTAAAAAAAACTACTAATATGTTTTATTGGGTTGCAGTAACCAGTGATGTCCGAAAATCTTTAAAGGCTTAAAACGAATTAAAAAGTTACATAATAAAATATAACAAAATTTAAATCATGGTAGAGTGCATTTAAAAGTTGTAATATAAAGTAAAGATTATAAACATGGGTAAAAAATTAGTACTCTTAAAAAATAGAATCATGATTTATAATTTACATTCAGCTGATATAAAATATTTGAAATAGAAATAATGATACATAAAATATAAAACGCTACAAAATGATGATAGATAAAGTATAAAACGCTACGAAATGATCATAGATCAAATATAAATGTTACATTAATGTATTGGTTAATTTTTTTTAAAAAAACTTTCATCAAACTATCATAATGTATACATTAAAAAATATAAAAAACTAAATTATGATGGGAAAAAACTAGAATACAGTACCTAACAAAATAAAAATGAAATTCAGAACCGTAGATTGAACATTGACAACTCTAGTTAACAGAATTCTTAAAAGACAACCCTTAAAAGACAAATCTTTAAAGGCTTAAAACGAATTAAAAAGTTACATAATAAAATATAACAAAATTTAAATCATGGTAGAGTGCATTTAAAAGTTGTAATATAAAGTAAAGATTATAAACATGGGTAAAAAATTAGTACTCTTAAAAAATAGAATCATGATTTATAATTTACATTCAGCTGATATAAAATATTTGAAATAGAAATAATGATACATAAAATATAAAAAGCTACAAAATGATGATAGATAAAGTATAAAACGCTACGAAATGATCATAGATCAAATATAAATGTTACATTAATGTATTGGTTAATTTTTTTTTTTTTTAACTTTCATCAAACTATCATAATGTATACATTAAAAAAAATAAAAAACTAAATTATGATGGGAAAAAAACTAGAATACAGTACCTAACAAAATAAAAATGAAATTCAGAACCGTAGATTGAACATTGACAACTCTAGTTAACAGAATTCTTAAAAGACAACCCTTGAAAGAATTCTTAGTAGTCTAATTAACACATATTAAAATTAATTAGAATAAAAATACAAAGTCAAATTCAAAATCAAGTGACGTTTTATCTAAAACTTCTTTAAGTTGCATATAATAATTTTATGAAATTAGAGGGCCCTAAA
The DNA here is from genome assembly GCF_000695525.1 of Brassica oleracea var. oleracea. NCBI lineage: Eukaryota > Viridiplantae > Streptophyta > Magnoliopsida > Brassicales > Brassicaceae > Brassica > Brassica oleracea. The sequence continues at coordinate 39,148,533 of NC_027754.1, read as the reverse complement.
AGTTGTACATTAGTTGGGGGCTTAAGGCAATCAAGTGAATTAATTTTTCACTCAGTTTTACTTATCTTTGCCAATCAGATGAAAGTAACTTTTACTCTCTTAGGTTTGATACTGTTTAAATAAAGATATATACTTCACTTTGTTCTCTCACTGTTTTGGAAGTGAAAAACAAAGTATGCTAGGCTTTTCTTTTTTTTTTGTCTTTATTACTCCACTAGTTGTTGTCCTAATTACTCTACTTGACTTAATCGCTCAGATACTCTATGGGTCTAAATAGTGACATAAGGAACTAAAGGGAATAATTAATTTTTAATCGTTTTTTTTTAAATTACATCATTTATAAGGAACATTTACTGCGTATAATTCTTTGTCATTCCTTAAATTTTAAGAAACTATAAAACAAAAATATTCATTATCAAAATCGATATGGAACAAAAGTAATAAATATTCCTTTTATTTTGCTCCTACATATTTTTTTATTTCTTTTATTTTGTTCCTACATATTTTTTTTCTACTCATTCTTATTCATATTTTAATGATCAGCGGTTAGAGCCTATAATTAACCAGTCACATCCAAGATAAACCCACTCTTATGCTTGAAAGATTCTTGTTCGATTGATTCATGGTTGAGTGACAACACCACATTCTTAAAACGATGTTTCTAGGAGTACATCAAGATACTTTGACAGAAAAAAAAACAACTTATCCAGATTTTTGTTCAAATTTTACATTTGAATATATACTATTCCTCATAATTTTTTTGTATCTGACCATTTGTAAGGACAATAATTTAGAATATTAGAGCAGCTCCGATTTTTTTTAATATTTTCTTTAAAACAAATCAATAAAGTAAATTTTCTTCAATACTGGTTTTTGTAATAGAATTATCTATTTATACGAAAAATATAGAAAATTATTTTTGATTTAAAATATAAAGGTGTAAATAATAGCTTTTATAATTTTATAAGAAATATATATTTTTAATATAGTGATATACATAAGAGAAAAATTTATATTTATAATAAAAATTACAATAGAAAAAATAATATAAATACTTTGGAGATAGTCTTACAAAGAAAAACTAAACGGCTCGTAAATTCGGTACAATAGCAATAAAACAACATTGTGTTTAAGAGGAACCCCGATAGTATTTTTTTTTACCATGGAGTTCTCAAATTACATATTGGTTTATGTATATAAGAGTATAATAAAAAAATTGTAAACCCAACCAATAATATATTATATTTAGTATACTCTTAATTAAATAATACTTCTTCCGTTCCCGAAATTAAGATTTTCTAGAGTATTCACGCTTATTAAGAATTTAATAAATGTTTAAAATTGATGAAAACTTCCCGAGGAGTCGGCACTCTAAGTTGGTAAAGGGGATAAACCTTGCTGCTATGAAACCGTAAAGCTTCAAAGACGAAGGATGCGGAGTGAATGGTCACACGAAGGATGCGGAAGGCCTCCGATATTCCAACTCAATGCCCTAGGATATGACGCAGCTAGACGACAATGAGGATGATTCCCTGGATATGACGCACCAGGAGGAATCGGTTTGATCCCTTGGATATGACGCACTAAGACGGATCGAAAAGATCAATGGATATTACACACCATTGAAAGAAAAGTGAGAATTACTCTCAAGGTTCCAAAAATAATCACTCAAAGCTTATTTTATTTCAATAGAGATTACAACTTATTTATAGGAAACTTAACTTGCTCACAGAGCTAGATATTTATTATATTGGAAATGATAAAACAAATGCATGGAGGAGAGAGAGTGTTCTTGAAACAAGCAATCCTTGCATGTAGGAGAGAAAAAAATTTCATGCAATTAACCACCTAATTTCCGTCACTCTCTTTGGACAGCAAAGAAACCATTTGATTTTGAATCTTCTTGAGCTTGTAACTTGATAAAAAAATGGCTGGACATGTTAGCTAACATCTTGGGTCAATTTCTGAATGTCTTTCATGTCCATAGCTTCACATATGAGCCCAATATCACATCATTCTCCTCCTCTTCAAAAAGATTTATCCTCAAATCTTGCTCTCCAAAGAAAGAAAAACTTGAACACACACACTTCCCAAATGATCCAGCAGATTTGAAAAACATAAATAATAACTCTTTTTTTCTTTTTTTTTTAGAAGATGAATATATGAGAATGGTGGATAACAGAAGTGAATACCAAATTTAGAGTGTTGCTCTGATACCAAATGATGAAAACCTCCCGAGGAGTCGACACTCTAAGTTGGTAAACGGGATAAACCTTGCTGCTATGAAACCGTAAAGCTTCAAAGACAAGGGATGTGGAGTGAATGGTCGCACGAAGGATGCATAAGGCCTTCGATATTCTAACTCAATGCCCTAGGATATGACGCACCTAGACGACAATGAGGATGATTCCCTAGATATGACGCACCAGGACAAATCGGTTTGATCCCTTGGATATGACGCACCAAGACAGATCGAAAAGATCAATGGATATTACACACCATTGAAAGAAAAATGAGAATCATTCTCAAGGTTCCAAAAATAATCACTCAAAGCTTATTTTATTTCAATAGAGATTACAACTTATTTATAGGAAACTAAACTTGCTCACAAAGCTAGATATTTATTATATCGGAAATGATAAAACAAGTGCATGGAGGAGAGAGAGTGTTCTTGAAACAAGCATTCCTTGCATGTAGGAGAGAGAAGATTTCCATGCAATTAACCACCTAATTTTCGTCACTCTCTTTGGACAGGAAAAAAACCATTTGATTTTGAATCTTCTTGGGCTTGTAACTTGATAAAAATGGGCTGGACATGTTAGCTAACATCTTGGGTCAATTTTTAAATGTCTTCCATGTCCATAGCTTCACATATGACTATATGAGCCTAATATCACATCATACTCCTCCTCTTCAAAAAGATTTGTCCTCAAATCTTGCTCTCCAAAGAAAGAAAAACTTGAACACACACTTCCCAAATGATCCAGCAGATTTGAAAAACATAAATAATAAAACTTTTTTTTTTCTTTTTTGTAGAAGATGAATAGATGAGAATGGTGGATAACAGAAGTGAATACCAAACTCAGAGTGTTGCTCTGATACCAAATGATGAAAACCTCACGAGGAGTCGGCACTCTAAGTTGGTAAAGGGGATAAGTCTTGCTGCTATGAAACCATAAAGCTTCAAAGACAAGGGATGTGGAGTGAATGGTCGCACAAAGGATGTGGAAGGACTTCGATATTCCAACTCAATGCCCTAGGATATGACACACCTAGACAACAATGAGGATGATTCCCTGGATATGACGCACCAGGACAAATCGGTTTGATCCCTTGGATATGACGCACCAAGACGGATCGAAAATATCAATGTATATTACACACCATTGAAAAAAGTGAGAATCACTCTCAAGGTTCCAAATATAATCACTCAAAGCTTATTTTATTTCAATGGAGGTTACAACTGATTTATAAGAGACTAAACTTGCTCACAACGCTAGATATTTATTACATTGGAAATGATAAAACTAGTGCATGGAGGAGATAAAGTGTTATTGAAACAAGCATTCCTTGCATGTGGGAGAGAGAAGATTTCATGCAATTAACCACCTAATTTTCGTCACTCTCTTTGGACAGCAAAAAAACCATTTGATTTTGAATCTTCTTGGGCTTGTAACTTGATAAAAATGGGCTGGACATGTTAGCTAACATCTTGGGTCAATTTCTGAATGTCTTTCATGTCCATAGCTTCACATATGAGCCCAATATCACATCAATAATTTAATTTATTTGTTACTTTATTATACATTTTCCAATAACTTTTCACCAATGAAATTTTATTAATTCAAATATTCTCAATTAATGTTTCTCAAAAGTATAAAAAAGTACCTTAATAATATAGAAATCTATTTTTGTGGAACAAAAAAAATTCTAAAAAATCTTACTTTCGGGAATAGAGGTAGTAATTATTATATATACTTACATTAATACATAATTTGAGAACTCCATGGTAAAAAACTAGCTACCATTGGAGTTGCTGTAATGTTTATGATGCATATGCAAATGCAAATGCAAATGATGATGTTATTAGCTTCGGTGGATCGATTGGTGGGAACTGGGACCTATAGCGTTCCCACATTCTTTTGTGCGAGTTCCAAGAAACTTAAAGAGAGAGAGAGGAGATCGTGTTTTCGTGACGACGACCACTTGAAATTCTTGAATTAATCAGTCGATCACTTGAATTAATCAGTTTGTCGTTAATCAGAGTGCTACGTGGACACAAGCAGCGAGATTAAGTTCTCAGCTCCGCATGCATGCATGTAAAGCAATCAAATGATAGGTTAGTGAACAACTAATTTAATTAATGCTTAGTATGTCTTGGTATTGGAATCACATTAGTTGAAAAACGGGGCATTCCTCAAAAGTTACAAACACACAACTGGAATGTTTCTCCTCTCTGCCCTTTTGATTGATTCTGCTTTCTCTTTTATTTTTGTTTGAAAATTCTGTTTGTATGGTAAATGGTATGCGTTCTTAAAAAATGAAAAATCATTATAGGAACTAACTAAGAAAGTAAGAATGCTTTCTAATTTTGTAAATAACGCGAAAAATATTGTTGTTTATATAGTTTTAATAGTTTTCATTTTCAAGATTTTTTTTAAGTAGAAGATAATCTAGATTTTCGTTGACCAATAAAAAGAAGAGGATAATCTGCTGTTTTGCTGTTTAGCTCTGTTTTTAAATCTCCTGCATCTTCTTTCTATGTTTCCTCTCTGTAATATCAACAACAACATTGTAACCTTCTTTCAGAATATGGTAAGCTTAACATTTTACCAAAAAAAATAGAAGAAAAGGATGATCTACATTTTTACCACCATATTAATTTCCTAGAATAAATGTAACTATCAAATAGTCTGTTTATTGAATTCTTTAACGAATAAAAATTGTAATAGAATTTAACAAGTGAAAACTACTAATCTAGTAACGATTTAATTATAATATATATTTAATTACGTGGATTCAAATTTTGAAGAATTTAATCCATCAGCGTCACATGATCGAGTAAAATGTTTATAGCCATCGAAATTTCAGATTATGTCTTGGATACTGTATTTAGATTTTAGACTCAACGTTAGTTGAAAATTTTAAAGTTATCATCCCCTATATATTAAAAAAAAAACATTGTCATTTAATGTTTTCGCACTACCTTGGACATGTGGCAGTCTCACATTACTTAAAAAATACGGACGTTGACATGTGTCGGTCTAATAGAGCTTCCCAGAAAATATCGAGTAAAAGTTTCCTATTTTGCTTAGACTAAACACAACCACGTTTTATGTTTTATAGCTCATACCAATGGACGTGATGCGAAGCTAATTATGGCTATACCAAACAAGTTTTGAGAAGCATAAACGTTCATAACGATTTAGTCAATGTAAAGTTATTGCTAATAGGAGAAGTTGATGCAAATTTTTTTTTTGACAAATCTATCATTGACGCATAGAAGTGGTTTGTCAATTGTCAAGAAAAAAATCAAAGTTGAAGATGAAAAGCGGAGCAGAGACACCTGCTTCAACTACTGTTTGTAGTGAATAATCAAACAGTGGCATTGCTAATAAGAGAAGTTGATGCAAAACCAATACACTGGCTAGGGGTGTCAATTCGGGCTGGCCCGGCCCGGTCCGGCCCAAACCCGCTAAGCCCGTAAATATTTGAGCCCGGTCCGGCCCGGCCCGAAAATAATTTGGGCCTAGAATTCAAAGCCCGGCCCGGTCCTTATAGGGCTACAGGGCCTTTCGGGCTTTTGTGGGCTTTTCGAAAAATAATTTGTCATTGTCACTTCCATCGTTTTAATACATGTGAATTTTCATTAAAAAAAAGAGTTTCATTTTTAAAAAATAAAAAAGTATAAAGTGAGTTTAAAATTTTCTTGTCTATCACAATTTTTTTATTTTTTCGTATGTTTTAAAAACATTTTATACACAAACCAAATTTAATAAGATTTAAATAATCAAATATCAATTAAAACAAAAAATATAAGAGAACAAAATTTATGATAAACATGGTCAAACGTTTTATACTTTATATTTTGAAAATAAAAACATGTTGTACATGAAAGAAGAATGTACTTTTGTAAAATTTAAAATGTAACACTTGTAATGATGAAGCAATAAAGTGCATTAAAAACTTTTATATTTGGTTTATTAGAGTTTAGATAAAAATATTAAAATAATATATCAATACTAATAATAGTTTCGATTACAAGAAAGAAGGATAATATTTACGCTAAAATATAAATTTCGGGTTTTCGGGCCGGCCCTAGCCCAAACGGACTTAAGCCCAAATGGGCTTAGCCCGAAAGGCCCAATTTTTTTGGGCTTATAAAGCTAAGCCCAAGCCCGGTAATTTTTAGGGCTGGGCGGGCTCGGGCTACGGGCTTCGGCCCTAATTGACATGTCTAACACTGGCGCATAGAAGTTATTTGTCGCATCAAAATTTTTCGTCTACTGTCAACAAAAAAATCAAACTATGTCATTGCTAATACTCAAAACACGGGGGATTGCATGAATTCATTCAACTCAAAAATCTAAATTTGACGGAATTAAGAAACTGTTGTGAGAGACTAATGAAGACAGAAGAACAAAGCAAGCGACACTCAATAGTTCTTTATGGCTTTTATAAGGGACTCTGCTCGGTTCTCATCTATCCGACGGATTTCTCCTCTTCATTGTTTGGGGAACAAGTTGAGAATTTCATAAGCAACAAGTTGATGAATAATGAAGTTGAGAAAGAGCTATTGTCATATCGTAATCTACTGTCAAGGCGGTTTTCCTCCACTTGATATCGGTTTTTACTGTGGCAAAGAAAGAATTATCATTGTGAAAGGTTTTGATACACAAACGATATCGATTTTTACTACTCTCACATTGTCAAGCAGTCTCTACAAGACACTCTCACCGAAAACAAAAAAATCCGAAAAGGCTTAACCAGACAAAATAAAATAAATATGAATTTAAAATTATAGTTATTTTTTAGTAGATTAAAAATAAAAAACAACATAAAAATGAATCGATATCCAAATTAAACAGATCTAACGTCTTCTTACCTAAAAATAACTAAATTAATAATTTCATTCCGCGCAAGGCGCGGATTATAACCTAGTTTAAAATAATTTTAGAGATGTTTGGAGTTAGTGAAAAGATAATTTTATTTCTTTAAAAATTTATTGCTTTATTAAACCAAACTCGTTATGACTTTCTATACAGGCGAGTTAGTTAGAATTTTAGAAGTCCAAAGACGCGATATAAAACGTGTCCCTCGGTATGCTGTTTTTCTTATTCAAATTAGCATGTAGCTTTCAAGCCTTTCATAATTCATATGCCCCGTGAGTTTTTTCGTCAGACGGTTAACTCTAGTATATATGCCTTAACCGTACATATTCCAGCTGTCATATGTTAAGAACTTGAGCCATTTTTTTCTCCGGCTTCTGTAGCTCCATGTTGTCCGCTCCAAAACGTCTCTTCACATTTACTAAGGATTCATGTTACTAACTCTTTGGTATACATTTTGTATGTGGTATAGTATGGTTGACTGGAAATTACCTTACATTTATCTTAATTACACGAACACGTTTATCAAATATAAGAATCTTAGTGTAATCTAAATCCTGTTAATTAAGTCAAAATCAAACCTAATATACATTTTCAAAAAGTAAATGTTTGTATGTTCGATTATATTAGTATATTTGAGTCCTGGAGGGTAATGGATGGATGAAAGAATCGCAGTTTATTTTATTAGTCCGTACGTAGGTTTTGGATAAATCAATCGCATATATCAAATGAAACAAAAGAGACAAAGGCCAGCAAAAAAAAGAGAAACATATGTGGGAGTGGTCCAATTTTAGTGAAAAGGGTGAAAGTGGAAAAGGAAAATTGTTGGTATACGTATCCATCATGATACAGAAAAAAACATAAGATATATATACAGAAAAAAACATAAGATATATGTGTATATTCAGAGGTAGTCACTTTGGTCCATGGGACATCTTTACTAGGTTGGCCAATTTTTTTAGGGCACAAATGTACGTTGGATTTGTTTTTTTTTTTTTATAACTCTGGTATCTGGCCAGCCACATTCCCAACTATCCCTCCGAAAGGGATCCAGCGCCCCAACGGAAAGGATGTTAAATCCGTTGTGGCCAAGGCTCGAACCCGGGTGGCGGGCAGTACAACTGTACCTCCTTTACCACCAAGCTACGAGCGCTTGGTTTACGTTGGATTTGTTGTATCATCTTTACCAAACAAATTTTTTTTTTTTTTTTCTGTAACTGACCACACAAGTTTCTCCGTTTTCTATATCATATATATATATATATATTTTTTTTTTTTATCTTGACGTTTCCCAATCAAATCACTCGACTTTGAATCTTCTCCTTCTATTCTTTTGTCTTCAACACAAGACAAGAGGGAAGAAGGAAAAACCAATTCCATCTTAGTTCGGATATTTGTGGAAGAAGCAAAAACCAATTCTTGAAACTACTTTAGAGATCCACAACGCCCTCCCAAAACAACTTCACCGTTACCAGTTCTTCAGTCGTACTATGATCATAATATGGAAACAGTAGTAAGAAAAAGTTGTTTATAAAGAGAATTGATCATTGAATTAGAATCAACAATCTACTTACTAGTCACTACCGAATAGAAATCCATTAGTTAGTGAACCCTTATAAACTTAAAAACTACGTGTATCTTCGCATATTCAGTATACATACATATTATCAAGTGTCTAATCTAAAGATACATTTTCAATCGATTTAAATAATTATTAAATATAATTTAATTGATTAATATATATATCTAAATCTTATAGTTTTTCCTATCAATTGTAGTTTTAAGAGATTAATCAAACAATGTATTTTTTTTTTGTCACAAATCAAACAATGTATATATATTCACTTTCATTACTAAAATAATACCAACACATTAAACGTGCATAAATATCAATTATGCGTTTGGATAGTGGCTTCTGACAAAAAGTTAGTTTTGTTATGTCCCTAGCTCGATTCTGTTTAAAAGAATGTTTTAGGGCCTAGATCGAATGTTGCTAAAAAAAAGGGGCCTAGATCGAATATTTCTGGTTAATAAAAAACATGCAAGAAAATTGCTTGGTTGTTAGTCACTTGATTATACAAAACTAAATGAAATATATAGAAATAAATTACTCCATCCGTTTCACAAATATATATTTTTTAGTGTTTTCACATATATTAAGAAAACACATTAAATCATTATAATAAATGTATCGTTTTCTGTAATTTTTCAATAATTTTAAACCAATAGTAATTCAATAAAGTCAATTAATTTTCTTGAATATCACAATTTTCTTGAATATCACAATAATTTTATACAAAAAATCCATATTTGTGGAACAATTTTTTTTTCTAAAACGTCTAACTCAATGAAACGGAGAGAGTATATCCAATAAAAATAACGACGAATAAAAGAAAGAATCAAAATATTTATGGAAAACTAGATATATTATCATGGGTAGATCTAATGGGTAGTAAAAGGTCAAAAGCCTGTCACTGGAAAATGCAGGGATTGCTCATAAGAATTTCAAAAAGCTGAATGATATCTTGACATGAATTGGCACTTCAACCATTTTTGAATCTTCAGTCTTCCTACATATTATCATCTTCAAGCAGAATAAAATGTATATATTAACTAGATAGGTTTCTGCACAATGAGCAAAAATACAAATTTTTGAAATTAATTTATTTACTTATTCAAATTATATTTTCATTACTTTTAGTTTTAAGTTTATTAATTTTTAAGAAGTAAAAAGTAATCACTTATTGTTTTTATATAGTTTAATTTTCTAGTCTGATTGTATTTAAATTAGTTTAATTTAATAAAAGTGTTATTCATTTTTTGAAATAATAATTTTATAATATTTTATTTCTTCTTAAAAATAAATTTTAATTTTATAATTTTGTTTGTTTTAGTTAAAAAATATTTAATTTATAAAGTATTTTTTAAGTATTTTATAAATATTTAATTGAGTGAGTCAAATGCTAATCACTCAATTAAATTATTTTATTGCAATTGCATTTTAAATATACTCGGTAATTTAGAAAATTTATTAAAATTAAGTAATAAAATTAAATATGGCTTTTAATTAACAATATTTATATATCTTTGATATGATATAAAAATTATTAAAATGTCTATTTTTTTACCAAAGGGTAAATATATATGATCATATTACAATTTTAACATCATGTAATAAATTTTGAAAAAAATAATATTATATTATTTATAAAGAATATGGTAATGACACAATTTTCCTAAATTAATATTATATTTTCTGAAATATATTTTTGCAAAGTAGATAACTTTTGCAAATATAAAGCTCATATTATTTTGCAAAAAAAATTGTTTGCAGAATATTATAAATTCTACAATGTAAAGTACTTTTATTGACATATGATCATTATATTCTTATATTTTTATATTAGTTATAGTATCATGTATATTTCTAGTTATGGTAATTACCATATAATTATTATTTATCTTAAACCATGTCATAATTAGATTGATCTATGTCGTTATTTTTCTCTGGAACAATTGTGATGATGATACATATACAAATTAATACAGAAATAATCTCTAAAAAGAAGTTATATTCTACTCACCAGTTGACGTTTCTAGACATCAACTTCTAGCCGTTTTTTATATTGCTAAACAGCACGCAGTTCAATTTTACAATTGCGATTCTCAGGCCCACTTACGTTGGTGCATTTTTTTTTTCGACTATTTTCATTGATCTTAGCCCAATGGGCAAATTGCATTTTTGAGTATCAAAGAGAAACTCATTAAGTAAAGTATTACAAAGCCTAATAAGAGAATCACTCGGATGCTTTCCCGAAAATATTTAGAGCATCATTATCCCAAAAAAATTTAGGATCTCTTAATTATTTTTTAATACTTTTAAATAATAAATGTGACACGAATTTTTATGTGCTCCAATGCAAATCTCTTAATTAAAGATTTTTGTAAAAAAATATTAAACGTTTTTTTATTAAACTTAAAATTTATTAGAGAAAGTGTTAGAGAAGCCTAGAAGTTGAATGATCTTACATGCATTGCAAGGGAAACCTCCCAGAAGCGAAACAGGACGTGAGGGAGCAGTTGGACAAATCAATTTTTTTGTACATTAGCATATATGTTTATCATAAACCATTCAATGAGAGTTCAGTGATACAGAAAATTACTTCCAAATGTTTGTGGTTATGGATCCTTACGTTTGGAAGAGGCAGGCTCTCCAAGAGCTGAGACGAGCTGCAGAGAGAACGGAGACAAAGTGAGAAGTTGTTCAGAAAATTTGAAATTTTGTTTGATATCTTATAACTCATTTGGGCATTACTTTTATAAGCATGATGATATTATTATCTTTATGATTTGACTTATGAAATGGGCATTGATCATAAGTATAAGTACAAGGGCATGTGAAAGAGAGCGATATAGTACCTTGAGCCATTGTCTCCAAGACCGTGCAACCAAAACAATAGTAGCTTGGTGCTTTCCTTTAGGCCTCACAACATAAGTCCTTCCAAACTCATACCCTCTTGCACTTCTACTACCTAACAAAGATTTTCCCAGAAACATATTCAAGCAGAGTAATCACAAAACAAAGTCATTAAAAACACACACTTGTTTTTTTCTAAAAGCACACGCTTCATAACTAAACACCAAACACAATAAAGATAACATAAGACAGAGCTAGCAAACAAAGAGTAGAAACAAACCAGAACCCATGCTTTGATTTTTTTTTTTTTAATTCAATTAACACTAAGAGAAATTCAATTAACACTAAGAGATGAGAGTTGCATATCATTAAGTTAATGATGCTCTTGTCGATCCTTCTGGAGCCACATCACATGGACACGCTTCCATCATGCGTAGATCAGAAGCTAGGCCACAGTGTAGATCGTCGCCTCCGTAGATCTCCGATGTCATCTCTCAAAATCTATCTCTCCTCCGTCATATTCCACTCGAACAAAGATGCTCAATAATGGGTAATCCGATACCAAATTTAAAACCTTAATTCACCGGAATTAAGTATATGGAGGCTTAAAACAAGCAGAAGAAAAATCCTTTGCCAGACCGCCTATGATAGCGCCTGCTCTTCTGAATCTTCTTCTATCACGATTTAGAGACTCCATTAACTCTTCCTTCTTTCTCTCAGAGACGCATCACTTTGCACTTAACGCCTGAAATATTAGCGAAGACTGATTCTCCTATTAAGAAATCAGAGTGAGCGATGAAAAAAGCAACTAAACCCAATATTCATCGGGATAAAGTTAAGTACAGATTGGAAAGCAAGATATATAAACTTTATATAGTTTTAACCCAAATCGGAGAAGATAATGAGTGAAAAGCAGAACTAGTTTGGGTAAAAACATAACACACCAAAAAGAGATCGCCTAACGAAGTTCTTGTCGCCATAGCGAAATATAGATATGGATTTGAAACAAAATAAAACACACCAAAATCCCCAAGGGAAAAGCAGATCCGCTAAACGGAAGAAACTCACTTACGTTGGTGCATTGACTCTCATTTTCAAGCAAACATTAAACGCTCGGACTCGCAGGGCAAGAGTCGAGAGGAGAAAACAATGTCATATAAACAAAAACACTAAAAAGATGAAACGAGTTACAAAGTGTGATCAAGTATTTTTCAAGACCTGAAAAAAAAAACATTTTTAACATAGTCTGGAATCTGAATTGTTCTCTGTCACGGTTCAGGCAAGTTTTGAAGCTATCGGCCTCCTCGCCACCCGGAAACAGACTTGGGAACAAGTGAAATCGAGTTTGAGGCAGCCTCTAATCTGCACAATGCCCGAAAGTGAATATGTTTATCACCAGTAGAAAAAGAGAGAGAGAGGGAGAGGGGGAAGAGGGAACTACTTTGATATTTCTTCAACAGCCTTCATGATTTCATCGGACCTAGTTTCCAGTACCTGTCCTCCAAACACAATCTCATCTAAAACTGTGTGCATCTGCAACAATTGTGAACCAAATCACTACTACTAAACGCAGCACCAGGCTGTTGTACTAACACGTATTCTGCGTGATACCAGTACCTTGCTGTAGTTGAAGACAATGTCGAGTTCACAAACATTGCTGAAGCATTTGTCCAGTGTTTCAACAAGAACTACAAACGCGAGAGAATCAAACTGAAACTGAAGTTATCATCATACTATGAAATCATTTTTTTCTTCACTAGCATTGAAGAGGACAAACCAATGAGGAGGAGAATAGGCAAAAACCATTCATATTTTTGTTTTAACATGAGTATATTCTCTGTATATACTAAATTGAAAGAACTACACAGAGACTTGATTAATTGTCGACAAAACACAATGTCAATCCAAAGTAAAGGAACATCCATACACATACTAACGTACCTTGAATGAGATCAAGCATAGCAAGCTCATTTTCTGATCCATCAAATACAAGCACAAAGTAGAGTGTAGCATAGTGTTTGTACACAAGCCGTGAATCCTGCAAACCAAAATGATTCAAACATCAACAAATACATAGCACAAAGTTTTTGATATATATATATTTTTTTAAATTAAATTGATGAAGAAGGCATTGCATTACCGGACCAAACAATGAATCAATCTCCAGAAAGTTGCTTACGTTCTCAGGTCTGCTGCTCAACACTGTCAACACATGATCGATAAATAAATAACACACGATCGATCGAGGTGATTGTTGATCGGAATCTGGGAAAATAATTTTCAAAACCTGAAAACACGCTGCGGATGAGCTCTTGTTGCTTCTCTACAGGCTAAATCCAAAAATCCAAATCTGAGAATCGGTCGTAGTAGAGAGAGATCCAATTATGAAAAATTAAGAACTAAGCACCGGACCAAGAAGTCGTAGAATTTGGCTAGGCGTGGCTTGCCTTGTGTGTTCATCATCATCACTGCCTTTATCATCTTCACAATCCCTGAAACTCCCAAGACTCCGATCTCGTTTGGACCTTGATGATGAACTCCTCCTCTAACCTTCTGTTTTACTCGGAGGCTTTCGTAACTAATTGGAAAACTTCCACGTGTCGTCACTTTCATGATCTTACCTCTAACCTTCTGACTGATTTAGAGTCTTTCCCACAATGAGAAACTTCCACGTGTCTATTTTTGTTGCCAACAGAGTTGTTAATGTTAAGACTAAACAAAGATGAGGTTATTTATTATCTTAGGCCTCATTATAAAATTATATGTCATTTAGTGGTAAGAGTTGTATCTGGAATATGAATCTAAACCAAAGTAATTAAGAAAAAAAACCCCCCACCAAATCCAGTATGGCGTGGTGTACTCAGTAGACTAATCTTGATATTGTGCCAACAAACTCTTTGGTTAAGTTGTTTGAATCACCCAATATAGAAGACAAACTCTTACAACCGTTGATATCAGTCAGTGCTTGACCTGTCTGCATCAATCACACATATCATGTCCTAGTCATGTAGATTTTGTATTGAACTGTTACATGGAAGCTACTTTGGTGGTTGTGGTAAAATCATTCAGGTGAGCTTTTGTTTCACTGACAAATTCTTGTTTAGTTTAATTAACGATTTATTTGATTTAGCTAATTGTTTTGTCATCTAGCCTATGAGCACACAATTTGTTAGTTTCTAATCAGTATAAATGAACTTTTCACTCAGAAAAGTTGGATAGCTGGAAGAATAAATGAATTATCTTTTAAGCATGATTGATATGAAAAATTCTTGAGTAAGAATGTCTTTGTACCAACAAACTTTGTAGGCATGATTGATAGAGCATATGCACAAACAAAAACAATAAACCAATCCAACTGTATCTTTGCTTCCGCATTAAAGTCAATGAATGTTTCAAGATTTTACAAAGTATTTTTATTAATATTCTAACTAATCATTTGCATTCACATACAGAAGTTGAAAAAGAAACTACTGAACGCAAAATATGAGAGACTTTTTACTTATTAGTATCATGATTATCTAGTGAAATGATAATCGAAGTAGATGATATGATAATCATCTCCATAAGGTCTGCTGAATCTAAACAACTTCTTCGTTGGACTGTCAGAGTTTTCTTAAAACACTAAACTGACATTTTGTGTTTGGAGAACCTCCCACAGATGCCGCACCATTCTGGATAAGAAGAGTGGATCGCATTTGGAGAAGCACGCGATCTGCTCATCCCAAGTTACATGCACATCAACAAAACATTATTACCATAATATTGTGGAGAGATGCACCAACTTTCTTGATAACATGGATAAAAAAGGTTTTCTAATGTTTAAAACTGGTGCTGCCCAGGATCGAACTGGAGACCTTTTGCGTGTAAGGCAAACGTGATAACCACTACACCACAGCACCTGACGTTTATGATGCTGATGTTTGTCAATAATGGTCGCCTCCATGAATATCGGAGGTAGAGAGAGAAGATACGTAGCGTTATATACTTATGCTAGAAAGAAAATGCATGGACGTGAAAGAAGTGTTGGCGAAGATGGACAAGGAAAGTTTTTGGAGGTAAAGTGCACAACCTTGTTATGGGGAATGCATGCTTCTTCGTCTTTGGGTATCAGAAAGATGAAATTTAAAGGTGCACAACCTTATAACAAAGTAATTCGTGAATGACAACAATGTTCGTATCAACAAAAATATACATACAGTCGTAGATGTGCAGATAAATTAGCTAGAGAAACAATTTTTGTCCCCTTTATGATGTATATTTGATAGCTGTCCACACTTTTTGATAGAAGATGGATGCAGAGATAAGTAATCAATAAATGCATTAAGTTGACAAAAAAATTATTGCAACGGAATGAACAGATTAATCCACTTGCGAATAAAAAACATCAAGTTGATAATACTGGCTATCAAACTCAAATTTAATTGTATATATAAAAACATTAATATTTGTAAAATCATAAAACGTTTCATTTGAGATATTTTGAATTGAATTTCTTATATTTAAAAATATTCAATATAATAGTTTATGATATTTTAATTTTTTTATGAGATATTTATTAGGTACTTTATTATACCATAACTTTAAAATTATGAAAAATGTGCTTGGAGGAACTAAAACCCACATTTTATAGAACAAGTGTTAGAGTTAGAAAAAAAGTGGAAAATTCTGAGTATATTTCTAACAAGATAATTTGTTTGAATTGAACTAATATTAACAACGAATGTAATAAGTACAAAGAACAAAGCTAAAAAGTAAAACAACTAGAAGAAAATATTTCAAAATATTCTATTGCACTTGTAGTGTCGTGATTCCCAGATAATAAGTTTTTTATATTGTCTATTTCAATCTAGTTATTCTGCATATTTAGAGCGCATGTGTTACAACTTACTCCATCGATCTCAGATTGTTAAGTAATCGATTGACTGCGAAATGGTTTGGTGTTGATCATTATCCATTCTATTCTATTCAAACTTGCTGTTTTAAGCTGCAAAATAAATAGCCCTCAAATAAATTCGTCGAGCCTCACAGTAATGAGCTATCACATGGAATAAACTTTTAATGTTTCAGATTTATTAATTGTATAAATAAAAGAAATCTCATAAAATCATGCCTCTTATTATTTTATTTTTCACGTTTACTCTAAAATAATTGAGGATACCAAACCAAAACCAAAACCAAAACCAAAACAAACAGTAGTTTCCACTAAAGGAGGAATTGCCCTGTTAGTCCAGGCCAGGGATCGATTCCCCTCTAGTGCGAAATTATTAGCTCCACATGTGGCCACGCGGATATGGGCTCATGCTTACGGCCCATTTGAATACCCGAGAAAGGATCCATCCGTGGGTTGCACCTCCCACCCAGAGATTAGGTCTGTGTCTTTAATAGACCCGGGTTTAATCCTTCCTTTTCGAAAAAAAAAAAAAGACATTGTGCTTGAGAACGCGGAAACCAAAGGAATAGGTCAAATCGAATGATAAGTCTGACACGTGGCTGTCTAACCTTTCTCCCTAGTATATTAATCAACCAGCGAAGGACACATCAGTTACCATAATCGGTAAACAAGAGAACTATTTATGAGAACAAGAGAAGGAAAAGCAAGTTGAAAAGCAGAGAAGACGATCTGATAGTGATAGATAGGCTGGAGGAATAATTTATCGAAGAATAAAATTTAAAAACCTCGAAATTATTGTCTTTCGCATAAATACGAAGATCGATTATTCAGCTGAGGAAAGAAGAAAGTAATGGGGCGTGTGGATTACCTAGCGATGAAGACCGACGTCGACACGGTTGCTCTGGTCAATTCCGACGTGGAGGAGCTTAAGATCGCTGCCAAGAAACTCTTAAGCGATGTGACCAAGCTTGGTGGAGCAGCCTTTGATGTTTCTTTCGTCAAATGGTTGGCTTGCTTCGCTGCCATGTGAGTGTTCTCTCCTGTTTGGTGTTTCTAACGAAATATTTGATTTTTCTTTGTGGGTTTTTCGATATTCGACGTTTGCGTAGCTTTTTTAATGTTGGGTCGATCGAAAGTTGGGAAATTTGAGATCGAGATGATTGATGCTTTGTTACTCTGTTTTTAGAGATTCTGTGTTTTTTTTTGTTGATGCAGTTACTTGTTGATATTGGATCGTACAAATTGGAGAAGCAAGATGCTAACATCACTCTTGATACCATACATCTTCCTTAGCCTTCCTGGTGTGCTTTTCAACTTCCTTAGGTAAATAAAAAAATCTCACAACATGTTCTTACACAACACTCAAGTCTATAGTTTGCATTGGTTTTAAAGTGAAAGTTTTCCCTCTCTGTTATCAGTGGAGACGTTGGGAAATGGATTGCTTTCGTTGCAGTTGTACTCAGACTTTTCTTCCCAAAACATTTCCCAGGTGATGGTCCTATCACTCTTCATTTACATCTTTGTGTATTGTTGTCTTCCTTGCTGTGGTGTTTATTGTTATAAATAGCTGAAACAATATTTAAAGTCTCACACTTTTTTTGTTTGTTTGGTGGTACTTTATAGATTGGCTAGAGATGCCTGGTTCTCTGATCCTTCTGCTAGTGGTATCTCCTCACTTTCTAGCTCACCATATACGTGGAACCTGGATTGGCTCTATCATCAGTCTTTTCATAGGCTGTTACCTTCTTCAAGAACATATCCGAGTCTCGGGTGGGTTCAGGCATTCGTTCACGCAGCCCCGTGGTGTATCAAACACTCTAGGGATCATCCTTATTCTGGTCTACCCTGTTTGGGCTCTAATCGTTCGTGTCTTAAAATAGACATCTGCCTCTTCCATATCCCCCAAGCTGTATATGTCTCTGTCCAATAAACTCCGTGAAGCACCGGGCAAAAGCTCTTTGCTCTGCTTCTGTTACTATCTAAAGCTCAATCAATGTTCCATATATTTAAAAGAAAAAAAAAATCTCATTTTTACAACTATTTGTAAAGAAAAAAAAAACTATCTGTTTGTCTATTGTAATAAGAACTGTTTAAGTAATAAGGCTTTAAGCTCCGAATTTCTTCTGTGTAAATTGACTATGTATACCGTTTCGTATATCCAGCCGTGGAATGTTTGTCGTTTTTGTATCCAAAAAAGAGAATGAACTACACGCTGTTTCAGAACTCAGGGCTAGCTTTCATGTCGGTTGTCTATCGTTAAGAGAACTACACGCTGTTCAATTTAAACAAAGACTACATGTCGTTTTCATGTAGGGGACTTCCTAAAACCCTAATAACCTAGTTCGGCTTCTTTTATAAATACTCAATCTCCGCCGATTTCAAGCATAATTCATCACCTATCTTATAGCTCAACCCCAATTAGAATCTCATTCTCTGCTATGTCTTCTTTAGATGTTTGTCTATATCGTATTGATTTCAAAATTTACTTATATGTTTTTTCGAGTTCATACCTCTTTACTTTGTTTTGGTTTATTATCTTACTTATTCTTGGATTTAATGAGAGTCTGAAAAGGATTTCTCAGTGATGAACAAAACATAGATGACGAGTCCGATCAATCCATTCTTTAAATCGTGGGGACAAACGAGGCATTTGTCTGAGAGGAATCCTTTTTAATTTTGATTTTGATTTTGATTTTTTCTGTCTATTAGATTTGTCTTCAAAATGGTTTCAAAGGTATATGTATTGTGATTTTTCAAAGGAATAGGAGCAGAGGCATGATGAGGATTGTTTATTGTCATCTGATTTTCTGATGAATCAAAACCTCCTACTCATTCTGAGTGCCTTTTTTCTGTTTCTTCAGTTTTTTATTTAGTCAAAAACTATTATTCTTTAATTGAATAGTTGAAATCGTTTTTGTTATTAAATATGAATCAAAACATCATTTATCGATTGGATGATCGTATTCGAGGCATGACTGTGATAATGTACACAACCCTTAACAGTGATAATTTAAATTAAACTACGCCTGATCCGCATGACAGTGCGGATTTGAATTTTTGGCTTTTGATTATTTATTCAACTAAATAATGTATTTGTAATATTTGATGTATTATATTCATCTAAGTAAATATTTTTTTGGCATCTTAAACCATCTATTTACAATGAATTATTTACAATGAATATTTGATATCATATAAAAAATTGAACAAATAGACATAATTAGAAAATTGTAAACTATATATAAAAACAATGGTTATTAATGTAAAATATGAAGAAATATTATATTATGAATTAGTATGGTATAAAGGATTATAATTAGTTATACATTGCTTAAAGAAAATAAAATGATTTTTAAACTTCTATGAAAAATTTAATATATAAAAAATGGCGACGAATTAGTTATCAAATTGTAAATAATTTCATAATTTTATTAATAATAAATATTTATAGTTTTTGTTTTTCGTCAAGATAATTATTAAATGTCTATTCATAACATTAATATGTTAAAAGACCATATTATGATAGCTCATGTTGTAATCGTTTTTTTTTCAGGAAGTGTAACAAAAAAAAATTACATTTAACTCTTCGTTTTGTTTAAGTTTGTGTCGGTAAAAGATTAAAAAAAATCTTTCTATCTTTTTAATGTTTAATTTGAAGCTTATTATGCGGAAATCATACGTAAATATAGGCAATTGGTTGGAATCTCTATATCTTTATACTCTTATAAATTTTAAATGTATTGTTTTCTCTTCTGCAAGCAAATCAATTACCAAAGTAATAGATCAATTGATTGAAATCAAATTTATTCTAATAATAGTGTAATTATGGTTACAGTTTCTATATTTAATAGGTACATATGAAAAATATTATGTTCAATAGAAGATATTGGATTTTGAGTTTGTATTTATTGATTTGTTTTTTTTATAAAGCTTAGAAAATCAATAGGATGATTGGTTGGTTGATACATACTATAAAGAAAACGAAAACTATAGGTGGTTTGAATATTGTACATCGATTGATGCATGATGTAAGTTGACTATATAAAACTTGATTATGATCATTTCAAACTAAAATATATGTAGGTTATATGCATTTGTTATATTGTAGTTAATATATTTTAAATATTATATAAGTCAACTGATTCACGTTTTCGTAAAAATAAAATTCAAGTTCATTATTGGGCCGTACTCGTACGTAATAAGCTACGTTAAATATGATATATTTTTAGGTTCATTTAATGACATTAAGTTTAAATTTGATCAATGAAAACTCATTAATTTAAATGAAAAAATAAGTATTAAAATAGGTAGGTTTATTTAATGAGATTAAGTTTAAATTTGATTAAGAAAAACTCATTAATTTAGCTGGAAAAGACAAGAATTAAAATAGGTAATTTAATTTTCAATGGCATACAAGTGTAAATAAGTTAGAAAATTTATGGTATTTTTTAATGGTACTTTTTTTTTAATAATAGAGATTAATAAAAACTCATTAATTTAATTGGAAAAGACAAGAATTAAAATAGTTAATTTAATTTTCAATGGTATAGAAGTGTAAATAAGTTAAAAAAATTTATGATATTTTTTAATGTTACTTTTTTTTAATAATAGAGATGATGCACGGAGAAGCCCTGAAAATTGAGCCCAATAAAGAATTGAACTTCCACTCGCCTGGAAGCCTTATTCTTATATAGTATTGTCTATTTTGATTGAGTTATGTATTTATCATCAGACGATGATTATGGAGTTTCGGATAATAACCAAGGCCGACGATTTCCTTGTAAATCTGTATTGAAACCCTTCTTTGTACTAATGAAAATGTTCGGTAAATAGACTATGTTCGAAAATGCTTGTGTGAGAAGGGGCATCTGCGACTGCGCCCAACAACTTTTTTTAAATTGCATGTAAAGCATTGAATAAATTCAGTATGCCCCCTTTGTTTTAGCATATATTCTCCTAATCAATAGAACAATCTTTACCTCCGCCCCTGGGTATATGATTAATTAATTTGATACGTTAAGTTTTCTACTTTATAACATGTGACTGTACGAGATGACGAAGATTGAGTTATTTATGTAGTTGTTACAACAATATTTTTTTGCTGCGAATTGTTACAACAATTTATAATTTACGTATTTGTTACAACATTCATCATGAAAATGAGAAAAATATTTATTTTGTAACAATTTGTTAAATTATTTTCCTTTATTTATGATGAAAGAAAAGATGTGGTGCATTGGAGTGATGGTATGTTCCAGTATTATTGATTAGTATGACTAATTTACCTCGCATTTTCTTCTTATAATTAATTTGAAGTTGACTAGTTTTTTTTTATTTGGTCATATGATTGGACTACGTTTGTTGATTGGAACTAGCACACATAGCATTTGTCAATATAACATTTTGGTTTAAAATTTCACTTAGTAATCAGATGGAGCGTGTGCCTGGATCGTTTGGCACCAGCGTTAGTTTCGCTCTCCGTATCTTCCAACTCGGTTTCTCTTCAACTTCTCTGATCTCCATGTGCTTGGATTACGATTTCAATGAAGTCACGACCTTCTGGTAAATATGTTAATTTGCATCAGCTCATAAAGAGATTTGATTTTTTGATCTTTCTTGTCTCTCTTTCTTAAGCTATCTGGCGGTTGTAATGGCTTATGTAATTCTCTGGAGTATCTTACACACGTTGGCCGATACATACTCTGTCTTAATGAAACAACTTCCTCACAAACCTAGAGTTCTATCCATAGTTCTCGCCGGTGATGTTGTAAGCAAATGCGAAAGAGTTTCTGTATCTCCCCTCAAAACGCTGCACGTTATGCTTATTCTCTCTATATATATGTAACAGGTACTGTCGTTTCTTTCTCTGAGTGGGGCTTGTGGTGCAGCCAGTGCAACCGAAATGCTTTTGTCTATTGATGCACCCATGTGCGGAGATAACAGATGTATCAAATACCAAGTCTCAGCTTTATTGGCCTTCTTGTGCTGGGCTCTGTTTCTTGATTCAGCTATTTTCAATCTTTGGAGCTTATATTCACTATTCCATTGACATAGCACATGCATGTACATTTTATTTTTTTACTCTAGAACCTTAGAGCACCATCAACGCAAGCGCTTGATGGAGTGCTTCTTGGTGGAACCCACCATAAAACAAGAAGAGTGTTTAAAATGCCTGATTAGGCGTCGCTGCTTGGTTCGTAGATCCCACTGACACGTGGTGGTCCGCAATTGGTTCGTTTTTATTTTTTTTTTTTAAACAGAAAAAAAAAAAAAATAAACACCCCACTTGAGGTGCTAGGGTTAATGGTGGTCTTAGCCCTTTAATGTTTTACTGTGAAATAAATTTAAATATCTTACCTGTGTATATAATAATACACACGTACTTCACAGTTGAATCTTATCAGTTGTTTATAAAAATAGAAAACTCTTAAAATAGAGTTTTTCTTACCTTTTTCTTTTAAAATCATTCATTAAACTTATGTATTTTTTCAACGATAGATAATTATGTTAACTCAAATAATGAGTAATATTACAAATGATTCAATAGCCGACCTACATGCTTTATGAGGATTCATGTATGACTGTATTATCTGATCCGTCCTATAGAATCATTTTTAAACTTATGTAATAAAATCTTTTTTTTGTAGACTCATAATTGCATTAATTGAAAACAAAATCAGCTCATCTAATCTTTTTGTATTTGATACTCTCTATGTTCCCGAAAGTAAGATTTTTTAGAATATGCACATTTATTAAGAATTTAATAAATGTTTATAATTTAATTTATTTTTTACTTATTATACAATTTTCAATAACTTTCCACCAATGAAATTTGGGAGATTTACCAAATATGACTCAAAACTTGACTTTGATTGCAAAAGTATACTCAAACTTGAATCAAATGCAAAACTAACCTAAAAGCCTTGTGAAATTACAGCCAACCCCTTGTGACCAAACAAAAAAACACAAGCCATTTTTACGAATATAGCCGCAGTAAGTCGCATGAGTCGTCTGAGAAGGTGGAAGTCGTCTGGTGTAGTTGATCTTGAAAATAATTTATAAATTTTTTAAAAAATATTTTGACAAATGAAAAATTAAAATCATGTAATTATAAACAGTTGTAAGTAATAAATTAAGATATAATAAAATTGAATAGTTTTCAACATAGATGAGTGAATGTAGTTAATCATGATATTCTTTGGTTTTATGGTTTGACAACATATGTTGTAGTATTGTATGTATGCTTAGGGTTGGATATTGGAAAGCTTGAATGTTCTTTTGAAAAATTAAATTTTTTACCTATAAGTATTTATTTTTGTGTATAGTAAACATTTTTGAAGTTTAATTTGATTTTATGAAGTGTTTAGTTAGTTAATTAAGTTTAGGAGTTATGTTTAGGGTCTAGAAGACTAACTTGTAAGTCGCCTGGTGAATAATTTAAACCAGACGACTTATATGTAAGTCGTCCAAACATTTCCGCCTAATTTTTTTTAAAAAATTATTTTTTCGCTTAAATAATTTAAACCAGGCGACTTACTTTTAAGTCGTCTAAGAAGTCTTTTATTTTAGTTTCCCGCTAAAAATATTAAAGTCTTCTGGGTGACTTACAAGTAAGTCGTCTAGGAAGTCGTCTGAATCAAAAATATTTAACCTAATTGGATTTTTTGTCTCCCTATATAAAGAAAAATTTACACATTATCTTTCATTCTCTCAAATGGTTGCAACAAAAATGTAATGTTCATCATTCTAAAACTCTTCAACCTCTCTCTAATCTCTTTGAACTTATAAACTCTAAGCTTTAGATAAATTTATTGTTTTTGTCTCATGTCTTTCTCACTAATTTATCTTGTTTTTGCAGATCTTTCATCACATGGTTCTCATCTTCCACTCATTAAAAGGTAGATCTATCAATTTTAGATATGTATTTTTGTGTGTTCTATAAAAGTATATTTATCTAATATTCCACTCATTTTCTCTGTTTTAAGTCATTTGAACGTTTTTGGATATGCAGGTTTTTCAGATCTGGATTTGGATATGCAGGTTTTTCAGATCTGGAAGACGTCTGGGACGACTTACGTGTTAGTCGTCTAAAATATAATGCGCTAGACGACTTCCAAGAAGTCTGGAAGACTTCCAGGAAGTCGTCTGACAGAGTCTTCTCTCATGTCTCTCCCTTTCATAACAGATATGAGCGTTTTGGTAAGTTTTTATGTCTGATTTTTCTTCATTTGGTAACTTTCTTTGTATAAAGTTCTTACTTTTTTCCCAAACTAAAACTCTCCAAACCCACTCTATCTCTTTGACTTGAAAACACCAAACTTTATATGAATTTTTCAGTTTTGTCTCATGTCTTTCTCACTAATCTATCTTTTTCTTGCATGTTTTTAATCAGATGGCTCTTATCTTCCACTCATTTAAAGTGAGATCTATTAATTTTAGATATGTATTTTTGTGTGTTCTGTAAAAGTAGATTTATCTAATCTTCCACTCATTTTCTCTGTTTTTAAGTCATTTGAACGTTTTTTTATATGCAGGTTTTTCAGATCTGGATTTGATATGTAGGTTTTTCAGATCTGGAAGACTTCTGGGACGAATTACCTGTTAGTCGTCTAAAATATAATGCGCTAGATGACTTCCAGGAAGTCTTCCAGACTACTTCCAGGAAGTCTTCTGGCGAAGTCTTCTTCTATATCAAGTGGATTCCAATCTTTTCTTTGTAGATGAATGATCTATAATAGTTTTATTTGTGGTCTCTTTTTTTATTTGCATGTCTACTCTTTTAGTTGTGATTTTTTTTGTAAAATCAGTAATAATGTTTCTCAATATGTAATATATGTGCTAACAATGTGTTTACACATTTACAAATCAATGAAATAATATACTTCAATAGTTTTTTTCTTATCTTTGGATCTCCCATATGCAATAATAAACTCCAATGGCCTTCTTCTCATCTTAATAAACAATAATGTTGGTAACCTCATATTGATACAACATTTTAAGAAGCATTTTAACCATTCTTCCAACTCATAACAATAATCATCATTGGTGTGTATAACAATAATACTTAAGAGATGGAAACAAACCATAGTAACTAGTTAAAGCATAACACATTTTTTACAATTTTGTGTTGAAAAACTTAGTCAAATTTAGTAAAACTACGGGAGAAAATATTTTTTGAAAATATGAGTTTTACATATCTTGAAGTTACTTATCACTCATAAATATACAAGTTATTCAAAAACTAGCGTATAAGACTTAAAAACTAGCGTAGAAGACTTCCACATAAGTCTTCTCGGAACAGTTAGGAACTTTAATTAACGTGAATGTTGATAACCTCATAAATATCACCAATTATGTTATAAATTTCATTCAGTAGCCCTAATATTGACTAATATACATGATAACAAAAAAAATATTAAAAAGTCTTTATAGGTTTAGAGAAAATGAAAATTTATTAAACATTGACGCATACGACTTCCACGGAGGTCGTTTGGACGGCTTCATAGAAGTCGTCCATTTAGGTTAGTTTTGCAATTGATTTTTAACCTAGACGACTTGCAGGTTAGTCGTCCACCTTTGTTTGATAAAAAAAAAATCGAGACGACTTACATGTAAGTCGTCCAAGATAAGATAAGTAAGGTTTGACCAGAATCTCAGAATAAAATCATGGACGACTTACATGTAAGTCGTCAGACGGACGACTTCTGTGTAAGCTGTCTAGAAAAAAAAATATGTTTTGTTTAATATTTCAATTGGAAAACTAACCCGAGACGACTTACATGTAAGTCGTCTAGAAAAAAAATATTTTTTTTTTAATTTTCTACTGAACGACTAACTTGTAAGTCATCGAGGAAAAGTCAAATTTCTGACACATTCCGGTCAAATGCAAAACTAACCCATTTTCCCTAGACGACTTATATGTAAGTCGTCTCGATTTTTTTTATCAAATAAAGGTGGACGACTAACATGTAAGTCGTCTAGAAAAAATAAATTAAAAGTTAATTTCAAAACTAACATCTGCATTGACCAGACGACTTCCAGATAAGTCGTCTACAGCCATGAGACTTCCAGGTAAGTAGTCTAAAGCCAGGAGAATTACCTGTAAGTCGTCTGGACGAACAGATCTGGAAAAAATTCTCAATTTCATAGTTTCAACCAGTGAGATAACTTGTTTAGCACACATAAGTCTTTTCCAAGCACCTAGAATCTCAAACAAAAGTGATCCACAAAGAATCACATGCTTCAATGGCTCTATGAACCATACAAATTTTAGAATCAAAATCTTGGGATTTTTTTGGATGAATATGAAGAGAAAGTGAAAAAAATGTTGTTTTTAGTTGATAAGAATTGAGAAAGAAGAAGTGTAAATCGATTTGAGATGCATTAAAAGCTTCAAATTGGTTGTTCATGTACATGAAGATGACGAGGTTGAGAGAGTAAAAATGTCATTTCGAAAAAAAGGCTAATGGTATTTTCGTAAATAATGTGAAATTGTGGGGTGAATATGGCAAAAAAAAACATAGGTTAGTTTTGTGGTTGACTTCATATTTTGAGTCAATTTTGCAAAACCCCCATGAAATTTAATCAATTCAAATATTCTCAATTAATGTTCTTTAAAAGTATAAAAAAATACGTTAACAATATAGAAAATCTATTTTTGTGAAACAATAAAAAAATCTAAAAAATCTTACTTTCGGGAGGAAACGGAGTGAATAATAATTATTTTTGAAAAAGTATTTCAGTAGGTCGTAAACCTTTTGGTATTGATATTCGTAAAATCTTTAGTTTCATAAATAAATTATCATTAATTATATCTGAGTGTATATAATATTTTTTAAAAGTTTCTAAATTTAAACATAATCCTTTCAAAATGTCATAACTAGAAATGTACAACAAATATTGTTTAAGTACGAAAACTTTAAAGAAAAACGTTAATTTGTATAGTACAAATTTAAGTTTAATCACTCGAAAATAGTTTTTTCATATTGTACTGAACTGGCTTAACAAAGAGGCATGTTTTTGCTTCCTATCTTGACAAATTGTAGCATTATAAAGAATTATTCCCAACTTTTACCTTTGGTTTAATCCTTTTTTTTAGCAAAAAGGAAAAAAACTTTTATGTTTAACTAATGGTGGTAGTCCAGTGGCGTTTGAGAGAATAAACCCAATACGGTGAACTCTGGTTTGAATCCCGCTGGCCACACGGATATGGGCTATTGCTTTCAGCTCATTTGAATTTCCAGGATAGGATTTACCCATGTACCCCCACCCGAAGGTTAGATATGTGTCTTTAATAGATCCGAGTTTAATCCTTTTAGCAAAAAAAAAAAACACTTTTATCTTTCAACATATTTCACGGATAACAAATTTAAAAGCAGATAAGCTAACATGGAATGCTCGCTTTTCTCTTTCTTCTATAATTTGTATCAATATAATTCAACCGGTTTGGTTTGCTAAACCGTTTCAAGTAGATTTGTTTTTAGGGCTTTTTGCAAAAGTGACTCAAAATTTGGAGTCAAACAGAAAACTAACCTTTTTTTTTGACTCATTTTTTTTTTGAGATTTTAACCCCACACCTGTGCTGGGAAGACTTTCCAGACGCCTTATTATAAGTCGTCTAATAAGTCGTCCAGATGGAAGACTTTCCAGACGACTTAATTAAGTCGTCCGATAAGTCGTCCAGCTGGGAAGACTTTCCAGACGCCTTATTATAAGTCGTCTAATAAGTCGTCCAGATGGAAGACTTTCCAGACGACTTAATTAAGTCGTCCGATAAGTCGTCCAGCTGGGAAGACTTTCCAGACGCCTTATTATAAGTCGTCTAATAAGTCGTCCAGATGGAAGACTTTCCAGACGACTTAATTAAGTCGTCCGATAAGTCGTCCAGCTGGGAAGACTTTCCAGACGCCTTATTATAAGTCGTCTAATAAGTCGTCCAGATGGAAGACTTTCCAGACGACTTAATTAAGTCGTCCGATAAGTCGTCCAGCTGGGAAGACTTTCCAGACGCCTTATTATAAGTCGTCTAATAAGTCGTCCAGATGGAAGACTTTCCAGACGACTTAATTAAGTCGTCCGATAAGTCGTCCAGCTGGGAAGACTTTCCAGACGCCTTATTATAAGTCGTCTAATAAGTCGTCCAGATGGAAGACTTTCCAGACGACTTAATTAAGTCGTCCGATAAGTCGTCCAGCTGGGAAGACTTTCCAGACGCCTTATTATAAGTCGTCTAATAAGTCGTCCAGATGGAAGACTTTCCAGACGACTTAATTAAGTCGTCCGATAAGTCGTCCAGCTGGGAAGACTTTCCAGACGCCTTATTATAAGTCGTCTAATAAGTCGTCCAGATGGAAGACTTTCCAGACGACTTAATTAAGTCGTCCGATAAGTCGTCCAGCTGGGAAGACTTTCCAGACGCCTTATTATAAGTCGTCTAATAAGTCGTCCAGATGGAAGACTTTCCAGACGACTTAATTAAGTCGTCCGATAAGTCGTCCAGCTGGGAAGACTTTCCAGACGCCTTATTATAAGTCGTCTAATAAGTCGTCCAGATGGAAGACTTTCCAGACGACTTAATTAAGTCGTCCGATAAGTCGTCCAGCTGGGAAGACTTTCCAGACGCCTTATTATAAGTCGTCTAATAAGTCGTCCAGATGGAAGACTTTCCAGACGACTTAATTAAGTCGTCCGATAAGTCGTCCAGCTGGGAAGACTTTCCAGACGCCTTATTATAAGTCGTCTAATAAGTCGTCCAGATGGAAGACTTTCCAGACGACTTAATTAAGTCGTCCGATAAGTCGTCCAGCTGGGAAGACTTTCCAGACGCCTTATTATAAGTCGTCTAATAAGTCGTCCAGATGGAAGACTTTCCAGACGACTTAATTAAGTCGTCCGATAAGTCGTCCAGCTGGGAAGACTTTCCAGACGCCTTATTATAAGTCGTCTAATAAGTCGTCCAGATGGAAGACTTTCCAGACGACTTAATTAAGTCGTCCGATAAGTCGTCCAGCTGGGAAGACTTTCCAGACGCCTTATTATAAGTCGTCTAATAAGTCGTCCAGATGGAAGACTTTCCAGACGACTTAATTAAGTCGTCCGATAAGTCGTCCAGCTGGGAAGACTTTCCAGACGCCTTATTATAAGTCGTCTAATAAGTCGTCCAGATGGAAGACTTTCCAGACGACTTAATTAAGTCGTCCGATAAGTCGTCCAGCTGGGAAGACTTTCCAGACGCCTTATTATAAGTCGTCTAATAAGTCGTCCAGATGGAAGACTTTCCAGACGACTTAATTAAGTCGTCCGATAAGTCGTCCAGCTGGGAAGACTTTCCAGACGCCTTATTATAAGTCGTCTAATAAGTCGTCCAGATGGAAGACTTTCCAGACGACTTAATTAAGTCGTCCGATAAGTCGTCCAGCTGGGAAGACTTTCCAGACGCCTTATTATAAGTCGTCTAATAAGTCGTCCAGATGGAAGACTTTCCAGACGACTTAATTAAGTCGTCCGATAAGTCGTCCAGCTGGGAAGACTTTCCAGACGCCTTATTATAAGTCGTCTAATAAGTCGTCCAGATGGAAGACTTTCCAGACGACTTAATTAAGTCGTCCGATAAGTCGTCCAGCTGGGAAGACTTTCCAGACGCCTTATTATAAGTCGTCTAATAAGTCGTCCAGATGGAAGACTTTCCAGACGACTTAATTAAGTCGTCCGATAAGTCGTCCAGCTGGGAAGACTTTCCAGACGCCTTATTATAAGTCGTCTAATAAGTCGTCCAGATGGAAGACTTTCCAGACGACTTAATTAAGTCGTCCGATAAGTCGTCCAGCTGGGAAGACTTTCCAGACGCCTTATTATAAGTCGTCTAATAAGTCGTCCAGATGGAAGACTTTCCAGACGACTTAATTAAGTCGTCCGATAAGTCGTCCAGCTGGGAAGACTTTCCAGACGCCTTATTATAAGTCGTCTAATAAGTCGTCCAGATGGAAGACTTTCCAGACGACTTAATTAAGTCGTCCGATAAGTCGTCCAGCTGGGAAGACTTTCCAGACGCCTTATTATAAGTCGTCTAATAAGTCGTCCAGATGGAAGACTTTCCAGACGACTTAATTAAGTCGTCCGATAAGTCGTCCAGCTGGGAAGACTTTCCAGACGCCTTATTATAAGTCGTCTAATAAGTCGTCCAGATGGAAGACTTTCCAGACGACTTAATTAAGTCGTCCGATAAGTCGTCCAGCTGGGAAGACTTTCCAGACGCCTTATTATAAGTCGTCTAATAAGTCGTCCAGATGGAAGACTTTCCAGACGACTTAATTAAGTCGTCCGATAAGTCGTCCAGCTGGGAAGACTTTCCAGACGCCTTATTATAAGTCGTCTAATAAGTCGTCCAGATGGAAGACTTTCCAGACGACTTAATTAAGTCGTCCGATAAGTCGTCCAGCTGGGAAGACTTTCCAGACGCCTTATTATAAGTCGTCTAATAAGTCGTCCAGATGGAAGACTTTCCAGACGACTTAATTAAGTCGTCCGATAAGTCGTCCAGCTGGGAAGACTTTCCAGACGCCTTATTATAAGTCGTCTAATAAGTCGTCCAGATGGAAGACTTTCCAGACGACTTAATTAAGTCGTCCGATAAGTCGTCCAGCTGGGAAGACTTTCCAGACGCCTTATTATAAGTCGTCTAATAAGTCGTCCAGATGGAAGACTTTCCAGACGACTTAATTAAGTCGTCCGATAAGTCGTCCAGCTGGGAAGACTTTCCAGACGCCTTATTATAAGTCGTCTAATAAGTCGTCCAGATGGAAGACTTTCCAGACGACTTAATTAAGTCGTCCGATAAGTCGTCCAGCTGGGAAGACTTTCCAGACGCCTTATTATAAGTCGTCTAATAAGTCGTCCAGATGGAAGACTTTCCAGACGACTTAATTAAGTCGTCCGATAAGTCGTCCAGCTGGGAAGACTTTCCAGACGCCTTATTATAAGTCGTCTAATAAGTCGTCCAGATGGAAGACTTTCCAGACGACTTAATTAAGTCGTCCGATAAGTCGTCCAGCTGGGAAGACTTTCCAGACGCCTTATTATAAGTCGTCTAATAAGTCGTCCAGATGGAAGACTTTCCAGACGACTTAATTAAGTCGTCCGATAAGTCGTCCAGCTGGGAAGACTTTCCAGACGCCTTATTATAAGTCGTCTAATAAGTCGTCCAGATGGAAGACTTTCCAGACGACTTATAATAAGTCGTCTGCGCAGTCTTTTGGATTGAAGTAAATACCTGACTCAAGATAGCAGCTTTCATTGATCTGCGGCCTCTGCTGCCCTCGTAAGCCAGTATCGGTGGAGACGGACTGTCTGCTCTGGGACCACCAATACTAGCACCCAATTCCGGCATAGCTGTGTACGTCTAGACCTGAAGAACTTGTATAAACCCATCCACGGTGTAACAGCCAGCAATTTCTTTGTTCCACAAAGAGTCCATCAGCACCTTAAACGCGACTCTCCCCCATGGATAATTCTCAAACCGTTCTAAATCCATCACTAGCCTTGCCAGAGTAGATCGTGTAGCGGTTGAAAACTTTCTCCCTTCAATGAATCCAGTGAAGATGGAGAGGTACGCGAGCCGCTTGCGATCTTCCCTGGACCAATCCCCGCATCTCTTCAGTGCTGCTATTATCTGATCAGTAGTTGGCCCAGCTTCCAGATGAACTCCCAGCATCCCCCAGAAAGAAACCATCTCTGGGGTAACGTCACATTTTGGTGTCTCAAGGTCCTCGATGTACTCGCAGTTTAGACCAGTGAGGTTTTCAAACTCTAACAGTGAAAACCTCAAAGGTTCTGGACCAACGAGAGACCACATCTCATACTTCTTCTTAATGTCCAGCTTGAAACTGAGCATGTAGTGAACCAGCCTTGAAGCCCAACCAAATCCCTGCTCCTTGAACTTGATGAAAACTCCCAAACTCGACTCCTTGAGCTCTTCAAATTCGTCATCAGTAAGAGCTTTCCTAAGAGCAGTATGCAACTTGCTGTTATCCGTATGATACGAAATGCTATTGTGGGCTTCTGGTTCTTCCCCTGATGTGTATAACCTACGGGGGAGTTCTGGAATATCCATCCTTTTTGTCTGCAAAATAATCAAAGACAACAATATAAGTCCAGACGACTTAGTAGACGACTTAAATTACTTACAAGTCTTCCAGTCGCAGAAGGAGTTGGAGTACTCGTCATTGCGGTTATAGATCTGAAAAAATAAACGTGAAACGGTGAGAATGAGTAAATTGATAGAGACAACGTTTTATGTTCATCTTTTCCTCGAGATTGATGACTTAGCGGCGTTAGGGTTTACAGAGAAACGGCGCTAAGGTTTACAGAGAAGAAGCGGCGGCGCTAGGGTTTAGAAGAAGCGGCGGCGCTAGTGTTTAGAACGTTGGTGACCACGGTGGCGAGGGCGACGGTTTGTTCGGAAATAGTGGAATCGGCGGCGCTAGGGTTTAGAGGAATCGGCGCGGCTAGGGTTAGAAGAAGCTGCGGCGACAACGGTGAGAATGAAGTGAGATAGATAGCCGATGTTGAGAACGATGGTTTGTTCGGAAATCGTGGGAATTCGAAATCGCCTTTGAGAGGGAGAACTGTTAGGGTTTCTGAATTTCGCGAAAAATGAAACAAAAAAAATAAAAATCACCTTATATATTGGGTAAATAATCCGGTTAGCTTTAAAATTACATTGGTAAACTTTAAGGTTTGGTCCGGTTTAGACGACTTATTCTGGCTGATAATGTACAACAGACGACTTAATATTTAGTCGTCTGTTTTCAGACGACAAAATATTAAGTCGTCCTAGACCCTAAAATGAACCCCTAAACTAAAATGACTAGATTAACTAACTAACCACGTTATAAAATCAAATTATACTTAAATAGTGTTTACTATACACAGAAATGAACACGCATAAGTAATTTTAAAAATTTTCAAAAACGGTTTTAATGCTTTCCAAAATCTAACCCTAAGAACACATACAATACTACAACATATGTTGATGAAACATAAACTTAAGAATATCATGACTCACTACTTTCACTCATCTATGCTGAAAACAATTGAAATTTGTTATATCTTAATTTATACCTCCTAAGACATATGTTAATTACATAATTCCCATTTTTCACTTATCAAAATATTTTTTACAAATTTTTTTAATTATGTTTAAGACTAACTGTCCAGACGACTTATTTTCAAGTCGTCTAAACAGACGACTTGCGAGGGGTAGAAACGTAAAAAAAATTCTGTTTTTTTGTTTGGTCACAAGGGGATAGTTGTAATTTCAATAGCCTTTTAGGTTACTTTTGCCTTTGACCCAAATTGGAGTATTGTTTTGGGTTTGACTCCAAGTTTTGAGTCACACTTGGCAATTCTCCCTTGTTTTTATTGGTCAAAAAGGTACAATTCTGGAGTATTTTGTGTACAATCTTTAACTCCATAACCTTTTTATGTAAATATTTAATAGTATAATTGTTAATTTGAAGTTTAGGAACACTTTCTCAGGGGCGAGTCTAAAGAATAATTTGGTATGTAAGTTATCTTAAACAATATTTAATCAGGGGTATAAGAATAAATTTAGATTAATTATGTAAGAAAACACAAAAAAAAAAATAAGATGGGGGGCATGTGCCAGCCACATCCATGGTCCACGTGCGTCTCAGCGTCTGCCCCTGCTCTTGCTCACAATGGTATGAGATGATAGCAAGAGAATTCGGAAGACGCTTCTGAATCCGTTGTGAAGATAAATGAGAGTTCAGAAACCCTTGTCGAACCGTTCCGAAGAAAAACATAAAACTAACAAGCATTTGTCATACATTATCTACGAATTTTTTTTTTGAACAACCTGCGCGACGCATTATCTACGAATGTAAAAGTTAATAATGTATATTACTATATAGCAATAATAAATTGTTAACTACTCCTTCAATTTTTTTAATATAGGAGCCGGATAAGTACTAACACGAGCGTATCCATCAATATCTTTTTATAGCTTGAAGACTTCAAACCGAAGTTTAAACTACTATATCATCTACTTTTATTCCCATTTTTCTACTATGTAAAATATGCATGATGATCTATTGTTAAATCTTAGAGGAAACATATATATATGCCAGTTTATCGAACGTCGATTTTGAATTTAAATTATACCTTGTCGTGATTCTTATATAACGCCACAGTAATGGTCAGGCGTCAGATTCTGTTCCATTTAATAATTAATTAATTATACAACAATAATTGTTGTAATGTTTTTTTTTTGAATGGGGACTAGTTCTTCATCATATCCAAAAAAGCTGGGAGAAATCAAACAAAATCGCTTTTATTTATTTATTTATTTTTTGGTCAAAAACGATTTTTATAACAAAATCGCTTTTATTATATTTCAATTATTAGACGCACTAACTAAGAAATACAGTTCGGCGGATACGTGGGTGATCCTAATCCAAGACAAGAGATCAGTCTTTTTTATTTTTTAAAAAATATGTTAATTAGTTTAACTAAAATATACTTCATTTTGGGGGAGAAATGTATACAAAGTGGTAGGAAATAATAGAGGTTCATCTTAGCAAACTTTAAAAAAGAATAATAGAGGTTCATAACTTCATATAATTGAAGCCTGTGAATTTTTATATTGTATTTGGTTACACAACTATCCTACTTTAGAACTACAAAACAATTCTTTTTGTTACGTCAAATGGAAAGTGATATTCCTCAACAAAAGCGACCCTTATCAAAATATATATAACATAAAATTGTACTTACGTTATAGTTTATAACAACACCAAAAAATTAGATACAGCGTTGTGGACCTTAATATTGTATAGATAGACATTCAATAATTTCAAGTTGGAAAAAGAAAAAAGATTTCTTAGAGTTGGATTACATTATTGATGCACGTTCGTACCAAAATTAAATAAAACAATTAAGGTTATGCACGTACATAGAGTTAAATGACCCGATCTCTCGTTAACTAATGAATCTAAATGGGACCAGACCCGACCCGACTCAGTTGGACCCATGCTTAAGTCCATGTTGCCTTCACGTGATGCTCCATAAACCGAGCTTCCTTGCACCTCATCCGCCGGAGAATAAACGTCCAACCACCTAAGCTTTGTCTCCTTGCTCTGATTTTGTTTACACTCCTATGTTTTGTCTATTTTCCCAAAATACCATTATTTTCTTCTCTTAGAGCATGTTCATTAGTGAGACCCATTAGTGTCTCTTAAGTGGGTTGTAATGATTTTTTTATTATTAAAATTATGATAAGAGATTTTGTTAAGAGACAGTTAATTATTAAGGTTTATTGGTGGTATCTTAATTAAGGTTCTTAACAATTTAAAAAGATTAAAATTATTTTTAAACATAAAATTCAAAACAAAGATTAAATTTATTTATTAATTAAAACAAAGTCAAACATAACATTTTAAACATAGATTTTAAAATAGAAACATTAAAACATTAAAACAAATATTACATAAATGAAAGATAATAATTTCAAAGCGGCATCGAATCTCAGTTGTTGTCTTGATCACTTCCGAATTTACGCCATATATGTTCAACCAAATCACCTTTTAGTTGTTCATGCGCTTGTCTATCACGAATTCTCGTTCGAACACCCATCTGGTTGGCGATATTAGTAGGGATATCTGTAGAATAGGTCAGATCAACACGTGAACTTCCGCTCCCTTCTCCTTGTTGGAAACCTGAGACATCAAAATGAGTGTAGTCATCTCGTTCGTCTTCAACAATCATATTATGGAGTATGATGCATGCTCTCATAATCTTCCCAATCTTGACTTTATCCCAACAAAGTGCGGGATTTTTAACAATGGCAAACCGAGCTTGCAAAACTCCGAAAGCCCGCTCGACATCTTTTCGAACAGCTTCTTGACGTTGCGCAAATAAAACTGCTTTCGGCCCTTGTGGAAGTGAAATCGATTGGATAAAAGTTGCCCACTTTGGATAAATACCATCGGTGAGATAGTAAGCCAAATGGTACTCTCTTCCGTTGACCGAAAAATTCACTAGCTATAAGAACAGAGAGAAGAGTGTGAGTAAAATGTTGTGTTTCTGATCCTATATAACAAGATGACCATACACTAGAGTACAACAACAACATACACATCTCGTGACACACACATACACATAAAGATAAACACTTGTGACACTATAGTACAACAACAACATCATACACTTGTCCTGACACACACACACTCGTGACACTAGAGTACAACAACTACTCCACTCGTGACACTTGACTTCAACACTTCCCGTCACCTTTCTCTCTTCACCTTTCTCTCATTACAATCTGCATTACAAGATTGAAGCAAAGTAAGTACTAGATCATAAACATGAAACATTAAACATCAGATTTTTTTTAAACATTAAACATGAAACATGAAACAGAACAAGCAACATTCAACATGAAACAGAACAAGCAACATTCAACATGAAACAGAACAAGCAACATTCAACATGAAACAGAACAAGCAACATTCAACATGAAACAGAACAAGCAACATTCAACATGAAACAGAACAAGCAACATTCAACATGAAACAGAACAAGCAACATTCAACATGAAACAGAACAAGCAACATTCAACATGAAACAGAACAAGCAACATTCAACATGAAACAGAACAAGCAACATTCAACATGAAACAGAACAAGCAACATTCAACATGAAACAGAACAAGCAACATTCAACATGAAACAGAACAAGCAACATTCAAACATGACAATTTCGAGAACAAGACTTAAACGCCTAACCAATTTAGAACAACTCATTTATGAGCTGCTTCTTGAGGCATTCTTCATACTCCGCTAGGGGTTCCTTTTTTTCAATGAGACTCTCAAGCAGACTCATCTTAGACAACCGTTCCTTTTTGTCCATGAGACTCCCAAGCAGACTCAGTCTACTATCATCTACCACCGGCTTGTGAGAAGCTTTCTTTGCGGCCTTCACACCAATGGGACGCTTGTTCTCGGTCGCTTGAGAACTCTCAGTCTCTCCACCCTCCTTACCCTTCCTCTTCTTCATGGTCTCTCCGTTTTTAGCAGTGGCCAACTCGCACCACTTCTGGTCGTGCCTCAATTCCTTCCAAGCGTGTTCAAGTGTAAACCTCTTGTTGTAGTTGTTGTAGAATATCTGATGAGCAAGCTTCAAAACATCGTTCTCATTTTGGCCACTAGTTTTTTCTCTAGTAGCCGCTTCATAAGCTCCACAGAACTTGGAGACGAGGTCATTGATCCTATGCCATCGTTGCTTGCAGTGTCCTGCCTCTCTCTCTCTGCCGCCAGCAACCAGAGGACTTGCCGCGAAATAAGCAGCAATCTTTTTCCAAAAACCCGTGGACTTTTGCTCGTTGCCAACCACAGGATCCTTGCTCGTGTTTAACCACGAGCTGATCAGGACAACATCATCCGTTGGTGTCCATGCCCGTCGTTGGCAACGCTCTGCACCACTGTCTCCAGCAAAGTTTGAAGCTTCGTTTGCTACACTTCCTCGTAATGGAACTTGTGATGAAGATAGTTCAACACTATCTTCAAAGTTACCAAAGGAAACTGTTTGTTGACTATTAAGTAGTTCAACAAACTTGCTAGTTCCAGTGGAAGGATTAGAATCCATATCACACGGTTAAGAAAGAGAGAAATTAAAGACCAGTGTTTGAACAAAAGAGAAATAAAAGACCAGTGTTTGAAGAAACGTGAGAAAAAGAGAAGAGAATCACACAGTTTATAGAAGAGAAAGATCAGAACCAACCATAACTGAAATGACATATATCTAACAGCATTGAAGAGAAGGATGTAGCATTTATTAACTAAGCCAACCATTATCTTACACTAACCACTCAATTTATTATCTAACCTAACACAAACATGAATTAAATTTTAAACTCAGAGAGCAAAGACAAACGTTTGAATAACAATCACATTTCAAACTATTTTTAAAATCATATTCACACGCACAGAGCAAAGACAAACGTTTATATATCTACAAAGATCAAAGAGAAAGTACCTTTATGTTTTGTCTGACAAAGAGAGAGGTTCTGTGCCCACTTCCCGTCTGTAGATCAACCATGGATCATGCCAGTACCATTCCTCTTGATCCATCCATGTACCCATAAAAACACAGACAAGAAATAAACAATCATTACAAACGATCTCAAACCAGAGTAAAATCGTTAACTACAAGAGTAAAGATATAGGTTTATCCACACAAGATCACACTTTCAATTCAAACTTTAAAACAATTTGAAGAAATTTTTTCATTTTCAAAAAAACCTTTTCAATTAAATATTCAATCCAAACCAACACCGAAACTGTTCAATCCAAAGAACCGAAGTATTTTGACTGAGAATCATACCTCCATTTTTTCATCTCCATGACGGCCTTTCTCTTCTCATGATTCTTCCAAGTCTGTATCTTCACTTCATCGATCTTATACCTAATCAAACAAGTCAGAGATGTATTTACAAAGATTCACGAAGACAAATCTAAGACATGCATACTTGATAGATTGAAACATAAACATATAGGATCTGAACCTTTACCTTTTCCATTCGCCACCGATAGAGAGAGAGGTCCGCGTTTTGCTTGGTCGATGAGAAAGCCTTTGCCATTTCCCTTCGTCGCCGAGACCCACCGAGAGAGCCATCGCTGTTTCGTCGACGAGACCCACCGAGAAGAGAGAATCGCCATTGAAATCGTCATCGCCTTTCGCCAGAGAGAGAGAATACGAAACGCAAGAGAAACAGAAAAAAAAAAGAAACTCGAAACCCCGACACTTCATTTCTCACACTGTCAAATTGCGACACGTGCCCCAGAAGAGGCGTGTCTTCGAGATGTTAATTAAGGGACGCCTCTTCCTTTTATCACCATTTTTCATTTATTTTAATTCCGGATTTTCCTTTAAACCTCTCTTAAGAGACGCCTATAAACATGCTCTTAGTTACGTCTCAACACAACGTTCCCTATGTCACATATGAGGGGTAATGTTGTAAATTCATTTAGACAGCAAGATTACGTGAGCTGTGCTGTCTGATTTTGAAACACTAAACGACAAAAACCAAAGTTACTTGAAGTTTCCGAATCACAAGGTTCCATTTCACTAAGTCATTGTCTATATAAAGCCCCACGATGCTTGTTATCTCCTTGAAAACACAGCGTTCTCTCTCTCTCTCTCTCTCTCTCTCTCTCTCTCTCTCTCTCTCTCCAAACCTTCTTAAACTCACGAGTCAAATATACACGAAAATGGGAGCTTGCGGATCAAGTGAATCTCGGAGAACAGACACAGCGAAGCTAATATTACCAGACGGAACGTTACAAGAGTTTACATCACCTGTAAAAGTGTGGCAGATTCTTCAGAAGAATCCCACGAGTTTTGTTTGTAACTCAGACGATATGAACTTCGACGACGCAGTTCTAGCAG
Organism: Brassica oleracea var. oleracea; assembly: GCF_000695525.1. Lineage (NCBI taxonomy): Eukaryota > Viridiplantae > Streptophyta > Magnoliopsida > Brassicales > Brassicaceae > Brassica > Brassica oleracea. The sequence goes on along the minus strand of NC_027754.1, from coordinate 39,108,653 downwards.
TCGGTGGCAGCGAGGATCTCCGGCCTGGAGAGCTTTACTTCGTTTTACAGTTAACATGGCTGAATCATCCATTAAGAGCAGAGCAAATGGCTGCTTTGGCGGTTAAAGCGAGCTCCGCGCTTAGCAAAAGTGGTTGGAGTTGTGGCGATGATGATGATGCGAGAAAGGTCTCTGGTGGTGAGTGTGGTAGAGTTAAGAGAGTAAAAAGAAATAGTTGCGGCGGAAGAGGCTGTGGTGGTGGCGGTAAAGGGTGGAGGAAGTTTACAGTGGAGTTGAGTTCGATAGCTGAGTAGGGTAAGACCATCGTTAATTTCTTTGGGTTCGGCTAAGAAAATTTAAGAACCGTATCTTAAATAAAAGATATAAAAACCGGTTATTAGCTTAAAAAAAACAAAAACAAAAAGTGTTCATGAGTTAAAAACTCCAAATTAAAAACCCGGGTTAATCACCTCTAATGTGGCTGTGTAAATTATAATTAGAGAGTTTGACTTTTTTTTCTTAAATCTTAAACATCTATATCGAGTTTATTTTGTTGTTGTACAAATATTCTTTTTGGGTAAATATTTCCATTAATATCAAAAGTTTAAGATTGATTACAGAAATAATATACAAAATAATATTTTAAAAAAAATTTAAATACGCAAATGCATGTCTTATATCATTAAAAGGACAACAAAATTGTTTTTTAATGAATAGTTAGTTTTATTCGCTAACCGATCACAAAATCAGTTACTAGCCAATTTCATATTTGATTTTTTCTAATGTAAATTGTATGCAGCATTTCATTTCATGGACCATGGTTGTTGTAAAAAAAATATATCACGAGAATGAAGTGATTTTGAGCTCATAAATTGCAATTGCAACTTGATTAAACTCAATCTTCTCTAGCTTTCCCTGGTCAACACCGCGTAATAGTCATTTACATATTTACGTTTTTGCCCTCAATTTGTTAATATTATTGCTGACAATCATATTAAAAGTGTCTGCCATTCAAAGTCCGTTATTTGTAATACCATAAAAGCCCACTAACGAGCCCGGTAAAATTCGGAAAAAGCAAAATTCACATTAACACATGACCTGGTGTTACTGTCTGAATTGATATTGTTTTAGAATGTTAATTAAAATTATTGATTTTTCTTTTGAATTCTGTATAATATATTGAATCAAAAGTATGCTATTTTTTAGGTTTTAATTAAGATTAATATTTCAATTGGAAACAAGAAACGTAATAATTATTAACAACAATCAAGAATAGTTGATATATTGACTGGGAGCTTTGGGAGCTTCCGATCAAGTAGCAAGAGAAAGGGTTTAGAGTGTCACCATATTTCAGGTTCGATCCATATACCATATGAAATTAAGATATCTGATCATCCTATACGGCTATGAACTACTGTTTTTCGGCCTATTTGAATATCCGAGAGAGGGTCTATCCGTGGACTGTACCTCCTATTCGGAAGTTAAGTCTGTGTCTTTGATAAATCCGGATTTAACATTTTCCTTTTACAAAAAAGAATAGTTGATATAATGTGTTTTCAGTTCAATTTTGCTATTTAAGATTTATTTCTAACATGATATATTCCTTTTGATTTCGTTAGATATTATCCCTGTTCGAAACTACGTTAGGCGCTAGTCGGGCGGCAACCCTGGGCCTAGCGAGTTACTAAAAATCGGAGATTAATCGGAGTATACGCGGGGCCTAGTTTAATTATTATTTTATTTTATTATAATATTTAAACTAAATATAAAATATAAATATATTAGAATTTAATAGTTTTTGTATGTTATTATTGAAATTAATTATTGATTTTAAAAATTTAATTGTTAGCAATACAATTAAAACACAAATTAATCTAGATTTTGAATTTTTATTATACGTATATATGTATATATATTAACATATGCGCAAAAGTACAAAGCATTCAATGTCTCCTAGTGGCCAAAGCATGCCAGTTTCTTCGAATAACCCGCGGGTTCGACGTCTCCTTCTTACGTTTTAATTATTTCGCATTATTACTATCAAAATGGACAAAAGTCCCACATCGCTTAGATGCAACAAGAGATGCCAAATATCACTCTATATATAGAATACAAACATGTAGGAGAAAGGTAAAGTAGTTGGGCTGCCTGATCTTTGGAAGCCCGATAAATACTTTCATAAGTACAACTTTTGGCCTGTTTAATCCTCAACTGGGCCGATTAATCGGTTAATGGACCGATTAATCGGTTAATGGGCCGATTAATCGTTTAAATGGGCCGCATAATTGGTGGCCGATTGTGGTAAAGTCGCTGCGGCTGATGTCCGAATTGCGCCTAAGCAGCCGCGTTTTTGAACAGGGGATACTAGGCGGCTAGGCGGCCGCGTTTTTGAACAGGGGATATTATACCTAAGAACAGAAATCAAATTTCAATTGTGATATGTATAAACTTTATAGTATACATTAAAATATCTTATTAACATAAAATTGGTCTTTTAGTGTTCTAGATTCCAGAAAGTAGTCCTGATTGGATGGGATTATTCTAAAACAAGTTTAGGCGGCGTCTAAATAATAAATCGATGTAAATAAAGCAAAAGTTTAAATCATCATAATTCGTTTCGATCTAAATCGATTAATTTTCCAGCTTGTGTGTACATCACAAAAACTGAGTTAACATCATCAATGTATACTAGCAACTGCGTTAAAAAAAATAATAGAATGACGTTTAATTTGAAAACTAGACTGTTATTCGCATTTTGTTTTTTAACAAATAAATACAATTTGATAACATTGGTAATAAAATATTTAATCAATTCTTTTAAATATTTTAACATACACGACCACGACCATACAGGAAATAGAGATGTTTCAGAAAGTTTTGTTATCAAACTTCTTCTTCCACCAGTTCTTCACAGACATTTGTATGTGAAAGTTGTGTGTTCCAATCGGTAATCTGGTGTGTATTATATTGTGCTCCTGTCCGAGTAAATTATCCAAGGGCTTTGCAGTCTCCTTCAAATAAGACATTGGAAAAGCCCATGAGTCCATGACGACGACATTCTATTTGTGTTATCAACATTGATCCTACGAGTGAATATCGTACCCCCGAGCATTTGGCATTTACCGAAGTCAATTCTATGGTGGCTGTTATGTTCGCTTTGTTCATTAGCGACCTGTAATAAGTTGCAAGGTCATTTCCAATAGGACACAAAAATTTCTTCTATATTTCGCACTAAAATAGAGTAATTCTATTATAAATTTGAATTTGCTCCAATAATTCACTTTATAATAGGGTTATTCTATAATAGAGTGAAATATAGAGTAATGTTGTTTTTTCACTCTATATTTAAAGTAAAAAAAGTAACAAAACTCTATATTTCACTCGTAACTCTATTATAAATTTGAATTTGCTCTAAATATTCATTCTATAATAGAATTACTCTATTTTAGAGTGAAAAGTGAAATATAGAGTAAATTTTTGTGTACCGTTGGAAATGGTTTAACTAGTGCGGCATATTTGCTTTATAGTTCGTTGGCTTCAACGAAACAAGTTTGAGGGATGAACGATTACATGTTTATGGACACATGTTTTTTTTGTTGTCTGAAGCCCAAAATCAATTGTTGAGCTCATATTAGAGTTTCTTATGCATAAAATATTCATATGAATTATATTGCAATTAAACTTAAATTTTTTAAGTTGAAATCAATAGTATAATGACACATGTTAAAGAAAGCTAAGAACATTTTCTCAAAGAAGAACATTTTCTTCTTCTCTGTTAATTTATATTTAATTTCTTTATATTTAATTTTTTTGAGCAACTCTTTATTTTTAATCTAACACATGTTAGAACCCATGTTCTAAAACGCGGACGCCTAGCCGATTAGGCGTTCGAACAGGCGCTCAGCGTGAGCCAGCCGAAGCGATTTTGACCAAATCGCTGCTACTAATCAGATTGTCACTTAATGAATAAAAATCCAATTAATTGCTTAAAAATCCGATTAATAACGATTCGGACCATAATTTTTTTTTGACTTCCTAGACAAAGTTTGGGCCTTAATACAAGCCCATTTGCCTGACAATAGAGGAGACCTTGTTCATGTATTTATAGGCGACTTCAAAACCTCTCCTCCTCTTAGTTTACCGATGTGGGACAATTGTGAGTTGTTTTTAAAAGTTTTTTTTCATATCGCACCCACCTAGGGGTGTTCAATCCGGATATCGGTTCGGTTTCGGTTCGGTTTTTTTCGGTTTTCGGTATTTCGGTTAGTAAAATATAACTACCATTCTAAATCCATATTTACTTCGGTTCGGTTCGGTTTATATACCGTCGGTTTTCGGTTTATTCGGTTTTATACCAAAAAACATAATTATTTAGTTTGAGATCATATAAAATGAATTTTAGAGTCATACTGTCAACACAATCATTTATTAAAAATATATTATATGTTCAAATAAATGAACAAAAACGTAAAAATGCTTCTACCATCAAATAAAATCATCAAATCTATAATTAAAATCAGATCCTGAAATTTTGAAAATAAAAGGATGAAACAAAACAGAAACATGAAAGAAAAGTTTTTTCACTCTTTCATATTTGGTGTTCAGTAAAGTCATGTTTTTTCGATTGAACACGAAACTCTGTTTGTTTATAGATAAGAAAAAAGTTGTGAAAATTTTCCATCAATTATTTTTCATCAAATTTTTCATCTTCATATTAATTTAGTGAATACTAAAATAAAGCAAAAAGATAAAAAAAAACTTTGAAAATAAGATGTCTGAATTGCGATGTATTGTTATTTAATTATAGTTCAAGTGTTTTACAAATTATATAAGGTTCTTTATTACTATAACATTATGGTAATAGTTATTAACACAAATTTAACTTATGTAACAAATAGATTTTCATGTATTGTTATAAAATAGATACATATTTACATGTTTCTACTTTTAATCGGTTTTGTTCGGTTTATTCGGTTTATTCGGTTTAATCGGTTATATACCAAACCATATCCAAATCCTACGGTTTTTATAAAATTATATCCATTCGGTTTATATGGTATATACCAAAACCAAACCATATTGTCTATTTCGGTTCGGTTCGGTACGGTTCGGTTTTACCATATTGAACATGCCTACACCCACCATTAAAAATAATTTAACGAGTAGACTATGATGTTTCTATGTTTAACTTGCACACATATTAATACATATATGTAAATTTATTGTTAAAAAGTACAAAAATTACTCTTCGATTACTCTCCGATGTAGACCTTCCGCCCGACTCACGCCTAGTGCAATCTCGAACATGGGTTAGAACACATGCATTGCTGATTTTTGTCAAGTTTCGGTTTCATTGAACCATTGCCAATGGGCCAAGTTACAGTAGGCATCACGTTTTACATAAAACCCCAACAGAGATATTTAAATTACAGCCCATAAAATTTAAAGAAAATCGAGAATCTTCAATTCCACGTGTTCTATCTTTCCCAACGCAAGTAGGAGGCAGCTTCGACACATGTTTAACATGCAGATCTCAGTTTTAGCGGCCACCGCTTTCCGCTCAGCCGCCGGAACCACGGCTCTGCTACGCTTCTCGAAATCCTTACTCCGCCATAGCATCTCCTCGAAATAGAGCAAAGCGAGTATATGGCAATCTCAGCCTTCACCTTGCTCAATCACCGCTAAAGCTCCAGGAGATTTTGCTCGGAAGTTTCTCTGCCTCATAACTTGTTTTAAAACGCAGATGCCTAATCACCTTCCACTCAACCTTAACTACATGATCGAAGAGGCCATATTCGTCGTTAATTAAACTGGGGGAAGCTTCAGTCAGTTGAAGATTGATTTTTTGTTGGACTGTTGTCAAACACCAACTCTACTAAATCCTCTTCAGAAGGACTTCAGAGACCCATAAAACTCAATCATCCTTCGAAAAAGAAGCTTTACCTTGAACCGATATGGTAAGATGCTGCGGTAAAGACTGACTCTCATGGAAGAATGTTCAGTTGAGACGACTCATATGGTGTTCAGTCAGAAGTTGAAGGGATAACAAATGAAGATCCGCGAAAGGTGAGAATAACAAAACTTTATTTGGGGTTCAACTCAAAAGTCAAAACAGAGGAAGATAAGAATGGAGAACAAACCCTGTGGTCGAACTTTCCACACCAAAATCGCCTTTGCGAAGAGGAGATCCGCTACCGGAACATAAAGTCGATCCGAAGATCAAAGGTATATATAAAACAAAAAAAGCAAAAAAGAGAGTTGGTAACCGACGGTAAGACCACCGGGCACCTAAGATCGAAACTTTTCTTTTTGAACTTTCTAGTGAGAGGTTAGAGAAGAGAGAGAATGAAGTTTCTATTTTTAGTGTCACTCTACACATGCATTGCTGATAATCTTTGGGCATAATTAACCCTAGCATCCCAAATGAGGTGCTTAATTTTTTTTTATTTTTTTCGTTTTTGTCTAATTAAAAAAAAATTAAAAATGAATCAATCGCGGACCGCCATGTATTAGTGGAGTCCGCGAACAGTGGGAACAACCGACGCTTACTGCGCTTGTTTAAGCGCTACTGCTTCCATTTTTTTTTTAAATCTTAAGCACCGGGGTAAGCACCCCGGTTAATGGTGGCCTTAGTTTCTTACGGTTTTAATTTATTGTTTGAAAATAAGATCCGAGTACGGTACCTTTTTGTCAGCTAGTATATTATTAGAGCATCATTATCTCAAAGCCCCTACTTGGATCTCTTAATAATTTTTTAATACTTTTAAATAGTTAAAGTGAGGTTAAGAGACATAACTAAGAGACTCCTACAATGAGTGCCTCCAATGCAAGTCTTTTATTTAGGGGTTCTTAAAAAAAACTATTTAATTAAAGATAAAATTTATTTATTAAATAAAACATTATAAAAGATAACATTTTAAATATCAATTTAAATATAAAACTTAAAAACAAAGATTAGTAGGGATATCGGTAGAATGGTAAAATTCTCAAAAGTTTGATCAAAGTGTTGATCAAAATATTGATCAAATATATCATCAATTGATCCATCTAAAGTGTTTTGCGAGGAAGAACCGTATAGAAATTGTTTTTGATGGTTTTGTGATTAAAATTTGTGATCAAGAGAAGGAGAGAACATAAACTTGTTTAGATCAGAATGTGTTTGGTCGTTTTTTTTGGTGAGATGGATAGAACATGAGACAAACGTTTGATCAAAATGTGTTTGCTTCTTTTGTTTGGAGAAAATGAGAGAAGATGAACTTGTTATGCTCAACATGTTTTGACAGGGAACAAGATCATCTCAACAATGAAACGTGAAGCAGAAATAAGTAGAGTAAATCTTTGACTACAAACTATATAAAAAGGTAATTTCTATGTTCTAGGTGCAAGAGACTCCTCCTTGCACAATCAGAACAACGATCACAAAATCAAATCCACATACCCGAAACCAAAAAAAAAGAACAGAACAATAAAGAAAAAAATCAGATAATGTTTGCCCCTGCATCCAGATTTGCCCAGCAAAATCAGCTCAACCACAATCTTTTCCTCTACGCCTGCAAGAATCAAGCAACAAGAACACATAAGAAAGTATTACAACTTGCACACATATAAGAAGAAAATAAATTAAACAAATTGCGGTTTGGCAAGAGAAACGTTATAAGCAAGAGAAACAAATTGATCAGAGAAACGTTATAAGCAAGAGAACAAATCAAAACGAAGATTGAGCCAGTGACGCTGACGGAGAGAGTGGAGACCAAGCTTATCGGTGATCTCAGCTTCGTTCATGGCATTTGGAAGATCCTGTTTGTTAGCAAACACGAGCATAACAACATCACGCAGCTCATCCTGTATAAACCCATTAAGTGTTTCAGTAAGTTAACTAGCACTGAAGTCCTCCGCTGCAACAAGGAAGATACAAAATCAAAAATTGAATTAGCCTAATTATTTCTTTACTGTCTCTCCAAACAACCCACATTGCATATGAGTTATAAACTGAGGAATCAGTGGCTCGGGTTCATGATTCAAGTACAAAGAAAAAGGAATGATCTTTTCAAGTTCGAATTTCAGCAAAACACAAAGAAGAAAGCTTGAATCTTTTAACAAAAAGCTTGGTTTAGACAAGAACATGAACTAGTTGTCAAGTGTCTGTCGGATTCTCTCGGGAGTTCACTCTCCTACCATCTCACCCAGTAACATAGCAAAATAAATATGAACTGATTAAGCTAAAACCAAATTGGAAAAAACACTGAGCTTACAAACCCAATGAAGAAGAGGGAACAAAGTAAACTTTGTGGGTAACTCGTTCAGGTGAACCATTGATCTGAATATCAAAGTAAACTTTGTGGGTAACTCCTTCTAAAGGACCTGATAAATCCCACAACTTTACAAAACCAAAAAATGCAAATGAGTTCAAGTTCAATGCTCACCCGATCATCAACCTTCTCATTGACCATGGGATCAGTAACATCAGTCAATTTAATCTGAGTTGCGTTAGTGAAACCCACAAATCGTAAGTAACGTCGCAAGCCCAGATCGATAAACTACAAGAAAGGTGAGGAACAAGGATCAAAAGTTTTAACCTGGATGAGGGCAAGTGTGACGCAGTCATTGGAGACAGTCTCGAAGAGGCGGAGGAGAGACATCTCGTGACGTTGGAGGCCAGGATTCAGCTTCTGCCTGATGATAGGCATCGAAGAAAGGGTCCAGAGAAGTAGCCTCCGCCTCAAGCTCTGGCTTCTCTTCTTCAGTTGCTGGGGATCATCGCACCTTCAGCCATCGATCTTCAACTCTCTCTCTCTCTCTTCTCAAAGAGACAAGGCCCAAAGGACAACACGTGTCTCACAAAACCGTCTCTTATTATCCCTAAATAAGAAACATTCTTTTGCATTTTAAGCTAATTTCCTTTTTTCTTAAATGTTAATAAAACTAAGAAACGGTCTTTGAAGACCGTGATAACGATGGCCTTATGTACACACGATAACTGACTCAGAGACGAAGTCAGAGTAAATTCTTCTTCAACTTTCATTGGTTTATTCTATGCAGGAGAAGTTCGTTTTTTCTTGGGAAGACGAGCTATTTCCCCACGAGAAGTATCGCATAGCACCAGATGTCTCCCAAAACTATGCCTCGTTCTATATATCCCCGAGATTAAAGTTCGAAACCTATTTCCCCACCAAAGTAACGATGAACACTTAAACCTACATGATATGAAAGATCGAAATCGCTAACCCCATAAAATTCAATTAGTCGGTTTACTGTATTGAATTAAAACCAAAAGCTTCAAAAAACCCACAGTAAACCAATTGATGACCCGATTAAGACCCGATTACCTCTTCTAAACCAATAAGTGGAAACCCAGAACCAGTTAACCCTTTAACCCGAGATCCATATACCCGAAAGATTTAACTTAACGATTGAAATCAGAAACCCTAATTCTCCAAATCGCAATTGAGAAGAGAATAAGGAAATCGAAGGTCGAGAACGAAGATTGAAGAAGAGACAGAGTTCGATGACTTCAGTCGTTGATGTAGATGCTGGAGGTGGTGAAACCTTCGACGAAGAAGCAACCAAAACATAAAAAACGGATTATGCATTGTGGAATATGCGGCCAACCTGATCACAATTCGAGGTTCCATACGAAAAATAAGGTTTGTTTTACTCCTACTCAAGTTGCTTCTCAAAGATGGATTCACTAATAACCTTCTTTAACTCGCAGACTTCTCAAGGTGCTCCTACTCAAGTTGCTTCTCAAGGTTCTTCTCAGGTTGCTTCTCCAGCTGCTTCTCAAGGTTCTTCTCAGGTTGCTTCTCCAGCTGCTTCTCAAGGCACAACGGTAGTACCTTCGGTACGGATTTTTGTCAGATTTGGACATGAGAGGAACAGTTTCATCACCACACCAACACTTCTTCGGAATTCCCATGACCACTCCACCCCAACGACGATAAGCGTTTCCTCCGGTCGATGCTCCTGAGGTATTCGACGAAGCCCCTGACATTTTCTTCTCTACAGCTTCAATCTAGAGAAACAATTTTAGGGTTCTTGATTGAAATCAATTTGGGTATTCTGTTTTCTCGGGTGTATTTAAGTTGGGTAAGCAATGTCGGGTCGGGTTAAGTTCGTTTGGTTGGGTTTTATTTCGTTTTGGTTTAGTTTTGTTCGGTTTATTATAAGACAATCCGGGTTCTATATTAGGTTTACAGAAACCGTGAGAAAACCAATATTGGTGGGGAAATAGGTTTCGAACTTTAATTTCGGGAATATATAGAACGAAACATAGTTTTGGGAGACATCTGGTGCTATGCGATACTTCTCATGGGGAAATAGCTCATCTTCCCTTTTTTCTTTCCTCATAGTCAAGCAGGAAAAGTTCGTTTATAGTATTAGATTATTGCTAAATACGGAAATACCCTCATACCACTTTCTAGCCTACCACTACAGTCAGTCAATACATGTTAACATATCTATCAAACGATAAGTCTTTTTTTTTTTGCTTTCGTGAAACAGAAATCTTCTATATATATATATATATATATATATATATACTAGATTTGGATCCGTGCGTTGCAACAGACTTTATTTGATATTTTAATTTAATAAAAATATTAAAAAAATTATTATTTTTTTTAAATTGTTTTTTCATATGTTATGTGAAATTTATTTTATAGTTAAGAACTCGTTTATACACATAAGTTTCAGTTAATATTTGTTAGAGCTAGAAAAAACATCCAAACGTAAAAATTTAAACCGGATCCAACCCAAAATAATAATTATAATGAAATAAAAAGGAATTTAGAAGTTAAATAAGGCCAAGAAGCAATGACAACATTATACACTTTCTTATGTACTAATTTAATGTTTTATTAAACTTATCTGATGTTAAATAATTTTCTTAATTCATTATTTATTAATGATATATTTTCATAATAACATTTTAATTTAAATGAATTATAAACTAATGCATATCAAACATGTGTTTGATTTTCGTATAACCAAACACATAAATACCAATCACGACAACATCCTAAGTTTTTGATTTTTTTTTTTAAATTTAATAGCTTTAACATCATACTCGTTATCAAAATTTTTTTTTTTTAAATACTATTAAGTAGGTATGTTTACTTTTGTTAGGCTTTTTTTAAAAGGAAAAAAAATATTTTCTAAATCTTGTTTTTATTTAAAATTAAAAAAAGAAAAACTATCAAATACTTTTTTATATTTTTGTTTAGGAATTTAGAAAAGGAAAAGTATTATCATATAAAATTTTACAATTATCTTATGTTTTGAATTTCAGAAAAATCTTATTGTTTATTTCTAGATACTATTAAATAACTTTAAATTATGATTTTTACGGTTCATATCAATACTATTTTTACTCTTCATTTTTAATTAAATAATTTTTAGTATCATGTTGATCATCAAATTTTCTATACTATCAAATAACTTCTTACATTCTCTTTTGGTTAGGAATTAAAAAATATGATACAAATCTCTTTTGTTTAGAAGTTTCTTTTTAAAGGAAAAGAACTATCAAATATTTTTTTTACAGTTTTAGGGTGTTAGAAAAGAAAATTAAAAACTACATAATCTTTTATAATTATTTTTTTCTAG
>NC_027754.1:39093164-39096267 GCF_000695525.1 Brassica oleracea var. oleracea | reverse complement strand
TATTTTATCTTATAATATCTTTCTTTAGTATCTTTAAAGATGAAAATATACAAAATATTTTAAAAAGAAAAAATACTTTCAAATAGCTTTTTACAATTATTCTTTGTTTATAGAATTTTCAAAAATTAAATTTACTATCAAATATTTTTAAAATATTATAAAAAGAGCCATACAAATATAATTGTAAAAGGCTATGTAATAGTAATTTTTATTTTCTTAACTCCTAAAAAGAATAATAAACTATATTTTTGTAATAATTTTCCTTTTCTAGTGTCCAAAAAAATTTAATAATAATTTTCTTTTTTAAATCTTTTTAAATCCTAATAAAAGAGAATTGTAACATATTTTTGATACATGTCACAATCTTAATAAATTAATTGACACATGTCGCAATCATGTTAATTAGCAACTTTGAAGAACCAAACTTTATATAATAAGATGTGTCTGTATATATAAACTCTCAAAATAAATAATTATCTTAGCCGTGAACATACCTCAAAATACAAATATATCATTCATATAATTTATTAATACACAAGTAATTAAGCTCACTCGTAATATAAAACCTACACACGCACTTCATAAAGATTAATTTTGTAAAGAGAAAACACTTCATAAACATTTCGAGAAAATAACATGATAATATGAAATAAACATAAATTAATTAAATTAAACGGTCATCATTTGCCGAAACTCATGATAATCAAGAACTCCATTACCATCAATATCGTAATAATTTATCATTGCTTCACACTCTCCGTACGTTCTTGATTCCCCTAACTTTGTAAGCATATTTTGCAAACCCTTTGGTGTTATACATCCTGACCCTTTCTCCACCTCAAACATCTCAAACGCCGTCTTCAACTCTCCACCACCTTCACCGTTACCGTCAAGATCTCTTCTTGTCATCAACCCAACGAAATCCTCAAAACCTAAAGACCCATCAGCGTCAGTATCTACTTCGTTTATCGCCTCTTGAGCTGCCTCGTGAGTTATATACTCACCTACAGATCCGAAGTAGTCTCTGAGCTCAAAGGCTGAGATCTTACCGTTGCTGTTCACGTCGAAGTGGCTGAAGACTCGACGGAGCTCGTCATGGGAGTGGTGACTTTTTGTGTTGTTTTTGTCATCAGTGTTGCTTCTTGGAGAGTTTAAGCTTGAAGAAGAATTGGATTTTGGTGATGACCCTCGTCGGTTTTGGAAACTTAGGTTTAGTTTTAGGGCTTTGGTGGAAAACCATTTGAAAGATTTGGAGGAAAGTTTATCTTGGGGAGTTGCCATATTGGTCTTTGATGTTATATATGGTGTGGTGTTACTACTTAGTCTCTAACTCACCTCTATATATAATATGATAAAGCCACCATCTATATATATTTAAAAAAGCATATACATAATTATATATGAGTTTTGTTTGTTGTGGTACCATCGTGTCCGGATTTTAGTTTATTCACATTTTGGTTTTGGACAATCACTCATTATTAAATTATTCTATACTATTTACATATACACACATAATCATAAAAAATACGGAGCTATATGGACATTAGGTTTTAGATCTCTTGGAATTGAAAACTATAAACCGAAAAATAAAATAAAATTGGTGAATTTATCTCAGTGAAAATATCAGTAAGTATATATTGTGAATTGAAGTCGCATTTTGAATTTGACTTTTTTTTTTAAATTAGAAAATGTCATAATCCTAGCTGGTGTGACAGAATCTTGTTATCTTTATATGCTGACTGTAGTGAAAGAAACAAACAAGCAAAAAATAAAATAAAATTTTGATTAAATTTTGAGAAAAATGAAGATGTAAAATTTGAAAAGAAGACGGTATTGATGTCATTTCCCAGAATTTCCAAGGGAACCAAAAAAGAGGTCCATATTTTCTCTCCAAGGGAATTTCGTAGAAGCTGCGTTGAGACTTGCGTGATGGTGTAAACTACAAGATTAAATGATCAGATGTGAAAAAGACAAAACAATGTGAAATTTCATCGCAGCTTCCTCTAGTGTTTATTGATTCAGGTCCATTCCTATAATATCGGCTGACTCTTTTTGTTGCATTACATTTGAAGTAATCAATCATTAGCTTTTAGGTGCACACTTTTATAATTTCGAGATTCACCAACTAAGTTTGATGCCAAAGTAATCGTGCCATTAAACTGCTGCATTCTCATTTTGTGATTTTATTTCAAATTTATGATAACTCAAAAACTATATATGATTCGCACGGAGTGACACAAAACCAGTTTCTGCCTAATCACTACTCTCTCCGTTTCCGGTTTCCGAAAGTAAAATTTTTTAGATTTTTTAGATTTTTTTCTTGTTCCACAAAGATAGATTTTTTATATTGTTAATGTATTTTTTATACTTTTGAGAAACATTAATTAAGAATATTTGAATTGAGTAAATTTTATTGATGGAACGTTGTTGAAAAGTGTATAATAAAGTAAAAAATAAATTAAATTATAAACATTTATTAAATTTTTAATAAGCGTGAATACTCTAGAAAATCTTACTTTCGGAAACAAAAGGAGTATTATTTTATTTCTTTTACAACTTTCACCACAAATTTATCCATGTCTTATTTAATGAATCTTATATATTAAAACAGAAGTCACCACCTTAATTCATGTGTGATTTTTTTTAAAAATGGATCTTCATTAGAAATCAGTTATCATTCATTTATTACTAATAACATGGTTTAATAATATATCACAACTAATATAACCATAACTCCTACAAAACCGGAATGGTAAGCATGACCAATTTTTAATCGGGCTTTTTGCAGAATTGACCTATAACTTAAAGTCAAACACAAAACTAACCTCTTTTTTTTTGAAAATTGGTTTTGCCCTATTCACCTCACAAGTTCATATAATTTACGAAAATCCTATCAATTTTTTTTTCTTTTTTTTTCGAAAATGACATTTTTACTCTCTCACCCTCATCATCTTCAAGTAATTACAAGATTGCCATTGTCATCAATACCACAACCACCATGAACAACCAATTTGAAGCTCTTAATGCTCCCAAAATCGATTTACCCTTCTTCTTTTTCCATTCTTGTGAACTAAACACAACATATCTCTCACTTTCTCTCCAC
>NC_027754.1:39091139-39091768 GCF_000695525.1 Brassica oleracea var. oleracea | reverse complement strand
ATTATAGATCATTCCTCTACAAAGACAAGCTTGGATTCCACTTGAGTAGACAAGACCACACGACTTTTAAGAAGTCCAGACGACTTCTAAGAAGTCCAGACGACTTCCAGGAAGTTCAGACGACTTTGTCAGAAGAATTTTAGGAAGTTCAGACGACTTCCAGACGACTTTACAGGAAGTCCAGATGATACAAGACTTTTCAAGGGTCTAAGAACAAATCAATGTAGTATAAAAGATTGTCGAACCAATCCTAGGTGATTATGATGAAAAGGGAAAGCAATACCATGCTTAATCTAAGTGCTACCAGTTTTTGAGATGATTTGAAACTAACTTACTACCTAAAATGCAATAAAGGCACAAGCTTTTTTTTCTTATAAGAAGTGAGAACTCATGGGCTATGGGAACTGATCTTGGGTGATCAAGATTTAACCTAAAGGTGTCAACTTTTAACCAATTTATATCTTCCTTAGGCCTAGACACAATCCTAAGCAAACTCTATCCCTAGATGAATGTTCATTTACCTAGATAACTCAAGCATCAAATTCCTTTGGTTGAATGTTACCTAAGTAATCATTAATCTCAAGTCTACTAGCCATCTTAACACCTTTAACAACAAATCCCTTTGGCAA
>NC_027754.1:39086642-39087250 GCF_000695525.1 Brassica oleracea var. oleracea | reverse complement strand
AAAAAATGGAAATTTTAAATCCGAAAATAAGATGACGATTTCTCTATACCTTAGCTTGTTTCAGATAAACAAGAGTAGGGAAATGAAAAGTCGAAGTGAAATCACGCAGATAGCAACTTAAATCAACGAATTTGGTGAAGAATTGAGATATTTATGAGTTTTTATGTTTGAGAGAATGAAAGTATGGAGTTTTTGATAAGGGAGAGAGAGAGAGATACGATTTTACAGAGGAAGAAGGAGTGTCTCGCGTCGGGTTTTGGTGATTTCGATCTGGTTCAGTTGAATTGAACCGGAAATCGACGCCGGTACGCGCAATTAAGTGTCGCAGCGGTCACCGTAAACCGCTCCGCCAGACCGCTGCGCCTCTCACAGCGGCTTATTGCCTCAAAATCTCACAGACCGCTCCGACAAGTACGAATCGGGCAGGGGGTAGAGTATTTTCACAGCGGTTTGATGAGACCGCTCCAAGATACCGCTGTGAGGCTTCAAGCATATTTCTCTTTTAGTCGCAGCGGTATGTGTAGACCGTTGTGGTTGGCCGCTGTGAGCGTTTTGAACCTTACCACACCTCGTTTAATGCCACAATCTCTCCTCTTGGACCTGAAGGT
>NC_027754.1:39080176-39086542 GCF_000695525.1 Brassica oleracea var. oleracea | reverse complement strand
TTGGGGTTAAAATCAAGTTGTGAGTTAGTTTTGGCAAAAACCCCTTTTTAATCCTTATTAAATGTAAAATCAATTTATAGATAGCCATGATGTAAACCATTATCAAACCAGTCTGTGGACCAATACATTATCCTATTGTTATTATTCTGAACATGCAATATAAATCAAATTTCGACTAACCCCTTAGACTAACGACGAACACTATATCAAATGGGTTTAATTAATCACCATAAGTATACTACGTTTATAAAACAAATTATATACACCAAATCTGAATTACAGACTAACTAATTGCACCATAATATTTTACAGGCAAAATATATTATAGTGTTAAAATTTTGATGTTTTTAACAATATCCCAATTTTTTTATCTATTACCAATTTGATTTAGTTTTTAACATTAGGTCCAATTTGATTTAAATTTTATATATATATATATTTCAAATTTAGAAATAAAAAATATGTAAAATAGTACTGTTACATAATTATGCTTTCAAAACAAAATTTGTTACAAGAATGCAAAATTTGAATTTTTTATAATAATAATATCACAAATCACATAAACACAGGTATAATAGAGTTAGATAATACATAATCCTAAACTATATTAATTTATTGATAAATTTTTTTATATAAACTAAAATGATTTAGTATATAAAATAAAACTCGCACGGTTGTGCGGGTGATCTAGTGTGTTATTATAGCCGATGAAAACAGAGTATACCTAACAACTCCAAAAGAACATAAATACAAAGAAAAAAAAAAATACACAGAACACAAAACTTTAATTCTGCCTAATACAGTGGAGTCAATGTGAGAGAAGTCATTGTTTCCCATATACAGCTCTCACTTTCTCAGTAGTTTAAACTTTCAGCTTTAGCCGCAATGGTTGATATGTGTGGATTTGAGGGTTTGTAAAAAGCATAAGGTTGTAATTTGAAGTGCTCTTTTTAGTGATCCAAATAACTGGTGTAATAGTTAGAAAGTGAACACCAATGTAATATTTTTTAACTGAAAGATACTTATATTAAACATAGAGAAATACAAATCCGATTTACAATGCAGGATAACATAGTGAATGCCAATGTAATATAACATAATCACACAGTATTATATATATAATTTCTAAAATTAAACACTTGTTGATAGAATAACAATAATTCGAAGTTCATTTTCGATACAAATCATAACTAAGAGATTTGGGACAATGTTTATGTATACACCTTTTTCTCTTACATATTAAAAATATTAGCTTATATATGTATCCAAAACCGGCTTAAATATAGTAGATATAAAACCTTTTTGGTCCATTAGCTATTGATTTCTTAAAATATATTCAAAAACCTGTACACAATACGAATCAACCTATTAATAAAAGCAATTACCAATAAGCGTTTTTGACAAAATACAAACAGCCAAAAGGATTAAACTAATCTTGATCTCAAGCACATGATTCATTAGCTTCTAACAAATGTCAGTTATGTATGTGCCAAATGCAAAGAGTTTGATATATTGGTAGAAGATAGTAGAAGTTCATTCCAAAGAAGGTTTAGTTGCCTATATAAAATATTTTGTTTCAGTAATATAAAAAATGTATAATAAGCACTTGAATTATTCTATAGACTTAATGCCTATAAGTTACACATATTTCTAACTCAAAACTAACTGAAAATAAATAAATTGGTCATACCAATTGATAATGAATGAATTGGTAAATATTATTTATATATATTATTGAGAATCTCTTTGAACTTATAATTTGAAATTTTATTTCTTAATATGCCTTATCAAATGATGATTCCTACGTCATTAATTAGGTATAATTAGATAAAGATTAACATAATCGAGTTTTGGATCGAAACAATTGTATATCATATGAAACAATGTGTTTCAGATATTTAGTTGATTGAATTGAGAAATCACCTTTGAGAGAGTCCATAAAAATAGAAAATATGGGAGAGGAGGAGAAAGTCTCTCAAATGAGAAACTACCAAAACTTTATGACAAATTCGTGTAACATGTGTTTAAACATAAGTGGTTTATTTTTTAAAAAATAAATTAAGTAATTGAATTATATTAAAATAGTAATATTTTGAGTTTAAATACTCAAATGAAAAACTCTATGAATCATAATATAAATAAAGTATCATTTATCTTCTAACTATGCCACTTCATGAATAGAAGTTGTCTAAAAATTTGACACCTAATCATAACTCATAATTTTTAAAATATTATTAATCACTCTACATTTTTCATTTTCTTAATTTAAATTTAAATCAATTAACAAAATTTTAATAACCCATGAATCATTAATCCTCAATCAAATTCTTATTTTTTTGACAATACTATTCACGTTTCATTAACCCAAACCAACAGAAAAAATAAATCTCACAGAATTATTTTTAATTTTTGGTATCTAAACTCAACTTTATTTTTAAAATAACAATAAATAATAGAAAATCATAACCAAATATCAATACATAAGAAATCAAAAATCTCTTATGTATTGATATTTGGTTATGATTTTCTAACATAATATAATTAAATTTAGTGAAATATATAATCTGAGTTTGATGAAAATTTAATCAAAAATAATAATTATGTTAAATAGATATTATAACCCATTAATACATACATATTAAGAATACATAGAAACATCTCATAAGATTAAAAAGAAGAAAATATGGAAAGTATGAGAGTGTTAAAAAAATGGAAAGTACGAGGAATCTACGACAGCTTCATGTAACGTTTACAACGGATTATTCTCAATTATTGAAGATGGTTTCAAACCAAAGATTGCTCTCTATTTGCAATATATTTTGAAGATATACAGCTACTGAAAAATAGTTTTAATCACTCAAAATTCTTTCATGTACCCATAAAGCATAATACAAGGAGGGTTAGTCTTGCCCTCAATGCTCAGAAACAGCTGGTTTCGTCATTTATATGGACACATAGTTACTGGTTTTGTTCTCAAAAAATCAGAAACATTTGTTTCCGTTGTTCCTTTGCTAAATATATAAATGTACATTTGTTTTAAAGGTTATGTCATGAATTTTTGTAAAAACAAATCCTTGAAAATAAAACAAATATTTATATGAAAATTTAGTTGCACAGTTTAAACGAGAACGCACTATAAAATAATCTGACAAAAAAACACATAACAGATGAACTAAAATTAGATGACATTAAGAAGAGATCAAAAGGTTTACATCGTCAAAATAAAAACAGAACATAGCCCCATTAAGACAATCTCAACAATCGTATTATAAAATTTAGTTAAAACAAGACCGAAGTTGAATAAAGAAGAGAAATCACATAATATATAACCTAACTTTCAAAATAAAACAAACAGTGAACATTTTGATAAAAAAACAAACAGTGAGCATCTTATATATTAAAACAGAAGTTACGACATTGATTCATGTGTGATTTTTTTAAAAATGGACCTAATGGACATATTCCTATAAAGTCATGTTACATTTAATCTCTAATCTTATCATTTAAATTTTGGGTCTACCATAAATTTTTATTGGGTTATCAATAATTGGATTTAAACAATAGATGATCCATTATATTGGATTTATAAATAGTATAAACTAAATAGATATAATTTAATGTTGTAATACTATACTTCCATATGTTAATTATTTAAATATTTGTCGATGTTAAATTTTAAAATTATAAATATTTTCTTTAAATAACAAAAATCATATTATCTAACAATGATTAATCTTTACTACCTTAAACCAATGAAAACAAATTAACTACAATAAAACCTCTATAAATTAATAACGTTGGGACTTTGAAATTTTATTAATTTATAGAGATATTAATTTACAAAAAAAATTTTATTTAGATTTCTTATTTTAAGATATATTTATTCTAAGATAAGAAAAATATTTAATTTTAGTATATAAACATTAATTGTTATTTTTTGAAATTTGACATTTATATTAATTTTATTATATTATATGGTGTTTATAATTTATATTGCATAGAACTTAAATATGGTTTTAGATATAATATTACTAAATCTCATCAAAAATTTATTAAGTATTAGAAAATATAAAGATAATTCGATTGTGAATATAAAAACAATATAATTATAGATTTTTACTTATATACATATAAATTATTAATTTATAATTTTAGTGGGACCATATATTTACATAGAATTTTTTTAAAATTTATTATCTTATTATTTTATCGATTTGTGTAAACTTTTGAACCGGCCCAAGTTGGGACCGACGAAATTTATTAATTTATAGAGATTATTAATTTATTGAGTATTAATTTATAGAGGTTCTACTGTATATAGGTTATTTTAAAAATTAAACAAAAACTAAATGTTTAATTATTTACTCGATAATATAAATCTATTAAGCGGAAAATTTAATTTTTAAAAAACTTTCTAAATTTGTGAAATGTTACAATATTTTTGAATATGACATTTTTGAATATGACAATAAAATAATATTTTACTAATATATATATATATATATAGTTACGATTTTAATAGTGAAATAATAATCTGAAAATATATATATAGAAGAAGATACAAATACATGTGAAAGTTTGAAATAATCTATTCAATGAAAAAATGTACTGTATACTTATTATGTTTTAAAAATTGATATACATATATATTATAATATATACCAATTTATAATTGAAAAAAAAATGTTTATATGAAAATAAATGAAAACAAAAACCCGCGCGATTGTACGAATCAAGATCTAGTAATCCTTAATTAAGATATGTTTTCCGTGGGAAGAGCGGACTTAACCCCTAGTGTTTTTATATTCTTACACTAGGGTCGGCCCGCACTACGTGCGGGATATGATATATAATTTGTTTAAAATATAATTTTTGAAAGCTTTTCTCTTTGTTTGTATTTGGATTTATTGACTGTGTTAATGTTTTTAGTTTTGAAAAAAAATTATTCACGATAAGTTGATTGCTGTTGGACCAAATGAGTGAGTAGTTTCTTCTGGTGTGAGTGAGTTTGAGCGATAGTGAGATTAATTAAATTTACAAATACTGGTTTTCTTAATTTGTTAATATTTAGTGTATTTATTTATGTTCTAAAAAATACCGTTTAAATTTTGAAAAGCATTATGAATTAACATAGTAATAAAAAGCGGTGGGCTTGTGAGTATGTCCTAATTGTTAGTCTTTATAAATTAGTAGCCATATACAATAGTAGATATAAAAGAAGACTTAGATCATTATAATTGCTTGGACTTGTCTACACCAGTCAAGCCAGTATTAGATATAAGTTTGCAATTTAGTAGTATTTAAAATTAAACGAAGTATCATAGAAAATGAAATTGTTTCTGAAACATGAAGCAGGATTTCTATATTTGAGTCATGGTTTTTTTTGTGATTTTTGTGATATTTGTGGTATGAATTCATATTATATTTTTTTTAAATGTTAGTATTTCATGGATGCTTCCCAGAAATTCCACGTGGGGTTCTTTTATAATAAAAAAAATTCCACGTGGGGTTTGTTATTTATTTATTTTAAATCCAAATGTAGTATTTCGTGCAAGTGTGTATGTCATGTTATTTTGTTTGTAAGTGTAATAATTGGGAATTCAATTGATGTTGGAGGTGTAGATTATGAGATTTATTTTCCGGCTAACTGTTTCAAATCTACTAAGGTTGTAGGTTATATCATTCATTTTATTTCAACTATTTTAGTTGTAGTGAATAAGGAAAATATATAATAGCTTGACTGTATAAAAACATCTCGCCTAAGTAATTAGTTGGTGTCTTATTATTATATTGTCTTCTGTATTTAATTTTGCATATTTTATACTGAGTAATCTTCTATTTTGATAGAATTTCCATAAATTTATTATGAAACTTAAGAAATAAAAATTAGTACATGTGTTATTCTAAAATTTATCGGGATGCCATAATTTTGTTTGCAATCATTTAACGAATCACTATGTGTTATAATATTGCTGTTATTTTTGTTGTTCGTGTGTTTAAATCCTTTTTTAATTATTTGAGGAGCATTATTTTAAACTAACCTTGACCTCATGTGTTATTAACCAAATTGCCATTTTTTAGGTGTCAACACTAGAATCACTCTCACACCCTTTAATTAAAAGCACTCTCCTCATTAGACTAATTACATATATTGTCATTATTCATTACAATATAGCTTAACATAATATATTATATGATTCCTATCTATATAATCGATAACTCATTTGATCATTCATTACCCATCTCTCACGCGGTCTCCTTCGTATTGATAGAATGTCTCTTTTATTATTGATTTTTGCAGTCTCCTTAGGTTTCTATATCCATCAAGTAGATACAAATATATTTTAGTAAAATTAGAATAACACG
>NC_027754.1:39075019-39079463 GCF_000695525.1 Brassica oleracea var. oleracea | reverse complement strand
AGATTGATTTCAGAAGATTAATTTAACGTATATAAATATGTAGCCTTGAGTTCTTTGTTATTTCTCTTTCTAGGATTGCAAACCTAGAGTTCTAAAGACATTTTTCACATTAGTTGTGGTTTTATCAGTTTTTTTTATTTGTTTCTTTATAATTTGTTGCTTTTGTATTTTATTATTCTATTACATATGTTTCGTTTCATATTATCATAATTTTTATTATGAAAGTAATACTTATATTTTTATGTGTTGTTTTATCTTAAATTTATAATAAATTTATTTAATTATTTGCTTACGCTTAAAGATTTATTTCCATATAATATACTTCAATTACACCTAACCAATTACAGTATATAAATCTGCATAATTTCGTTCAATTTTTTATTATATCTAATATTTGTGACTATATATTTTTACTTTATAATATCTATAGATTAAAAGTAATAATCTCTTTTAATCACTCATTCCGCGCATTATCACCTAGTGTTCTTATTATTTGTTTAGTTGATATTTATCTCGAGATTATGTGGTAACTTCTTGTATATTATGGTCAGAGATTAGATGTTTGGTTTGTGGTATTTGATGTTTATATATTAAATATTATGATTATATTATGGGCTCATGCTGTTTGGTGCGGACGTGTGTGTATTCATGCTATGATTTTAACTTGCATTGCAAGAAACTACGGTATAACCAAAGTTCGAGTGACTAAGGTTTTTTGACATTTAAGTGAATATCCGTTAATATTAAAATATAGGAACTGAGAACATTCAAAGTTCAACAAAAGCGGAAATTGTAAAGTAAATTTAGAAACTAAGACTTGAGACGTTAACGGATCTTCAGGGTGGGTTGATTGCTATGATCAGATTATCATTTCCAAGAACATCTGCATCTGCTTAATAATAATCAGTGCACCTATCTTCAATTCCTTTGAGCATGCATATTCTTGGGGGCATGATAAGGATCATGTTTGTTCGATAAGACTGCCTCTTCACGTTAGGGACATCGCAGCGTACGTTTCAGTTTTCCCCAACATCTGTCACTGCTAACATGTCTGTTTTCCAATTGAGGAGATCCATAGATGCCATGCTTACTTCATGTTCCCCTGTGATCATTAGAAGAATAGCATAGAGATATGTACCTAACCGATGATTGTTTTGGCTGAGAGCTTGAGATGTCTGAGGCCTTTTTGTAGGCTGATCCACTGAAAAGTACTGAGAGCATCTGAGCGTAAATGAGAGGACTCCTTGTGAGTAGGCGAAGCTTGGCATGTTTGCAGACGTTGTTGTAAGTGTGTTGTGTGAAAAAACGGGGAGGAGAATGGACACAGGCTATAACATCTGAGATTGAAAAATGAGAAGATTTTTTGAGTTTCTTCAAGTAAACGTAGTTGCGTCTTGGGCTGCTGGCGAGACATGGGGAGGTTCTGAGCGGAACGTCATTGTTATAGATGTTTTTTTTATTCTGGATGGTGATGATAACTGTGGTATAGAACACTGTTTATATAGCTGGTGGAAGATAAGGTCTCCATTAAAGCGTAGCCATGGCTTTTCGGCTACTGTGAATGGTTATGAGCATTGATTGGGTTGAAGA
The DNA here is from genome assembly GCF_000695525.1 of Brassica oleracea var. oleracea. Classification (NCBI taxonomy): domain Eukaryota; kingdom Viridiplantae; phylum Streptophyta; class Magnoliopsida; order Brassicales; family Brassicaceae; genus Brassica; species Brassica oleracea. The sequence goes on along the minus strand of NC_027754.1, from coordinate 39,077,873 downwards.
TGCATTCGAACGTGGTTGTGTACATTATATTAATATATTTCATAATTATATTTTTAGTTATTGGCTAGTATTTCAGAGTGAGAGTTTTTTTTTAATAAATATAATATTGGATGGAGTTTCTTTGTTGTTTTGAGTGGTAGAAGAAGGCGTATAGAGAAGTTAAATTTAATGGTTTAGTAAGATGTTCTGTGTTTATAGTTTCTTATATATGATTTTGTCTTCCTCAGATTATATGGAGGTAGTAACTGTTGCTTTTTGCGTATTGTGTTTTTGCTCTACTAATTTTATGATACTCTTTTTGATATAAATATATATATATATATATATATGTATATATATATATATATGTATATATATATATGTATATATATTAAAACATCTTAAATGTTTGCATGGCTTCTCAGGTTTAGAACGTATCTACTCAAATTATATTCCATTAAGTTAAGTGTAATGGTATCCGTTTCGTGTATTTGAGAGGTATTATTGTATTATGTAGTTTAATTATTTATAATTATTTTTTATGGTTAACGTTTTCGTATATTATTAGTGTAGTGATTATGGTATCATATATTATGTATATATAAATCGATGTTGTTGATCTATATTGGTTTGGTCATAACATTACTATGTATTAATGTATAATTTTCCATAATACAATCCGTCACAATATTTTACAATCTAAATACAGTTCATTTTAAATTATTTTTTTACTGAAATAATGATTTTTATTATGTATAGATTGCTATACATGATTTTTTGTATATTTGTAAGCTGTTTTAATTATTTTACAGATATCTAATATGCAGTGTTTTATATATATAGTAATTGTTTCTCTTTTTCAGTATGATGTAACGTGATATGCATAGTCTGTCCTAATGGTGTTTTTCAAAACAAATATATCTATTTTATTTATATTAGGTAAATTTAGAACAAAGATAATTATTATTAGAAACAACGAAAAAAACTGAAAACTTGCAACAGGAAATGATAACTCGAAATGAGAACTGAACTTGAAAGGAAATCAGAAACGATAGTTTTGCATGGCTCAATCGCACAACACGCAGTCGAAGCCCATGATCCCACCGAGTAATTGATAAGGTGCGTTTAGAGAACTGGACACGTGTCAGTCCCTGGAGGAATGACTTTCTGACGTGGCGGATGAAGTGTCTCAACCAGGAGTGAGTAAACTCTTCTTTATAATAATAGACTAGGGTAGGCCCGCCCTACGGGCGGGATATACTTTAGTTGTGATCTATGTTATTAAGTTTTGAACGATTTTATGGTTTGTGTTTCAGGTTTATATTTACAACAGATATATACGATAATGATTTTTGTCTTTTAGAAAATTTTATGTGAGGATGAATTATATGTGATAAGATATATTTTGTTTGTTTACAATAGTTTGTTTATATGATATTTCAGTTTGCTATATACCGTATATTATTTATATCATGTTTTTGTTTATTACTTTGCTTATAGGGCAATTTTCTCAAATAATCATTTTTAAGTTTTTGTCGCAAAATAGTTTTTAATAAGAAAAATGATCGAAATAGCCTCTTTTCATTTTGAAAATTTTAATTTTAATATTTTTTTAAAAAAAATTTGAAACACTATCCTCAAATCTCCACCACTTAACTCTAACATTAAGTCTAGAGTATAAATATATTTTTGCCTTTTAATAAAATTCTTTTTGGTCATTTTCTTTATTGATGACTATTTTTGTGACAAAAACTAAAAAATGATTATCTTAGGGAATTTCTCTTTCTTATATGTTATTTAGTGTTTATAATATATTTTATATAATATATTTTATTAAAATTATAATAGGTAAAGCTAATATTAAATATTCACTGTTTTAAGTAAAACTAAATTATCTCTTATTAAAAAAAAAAATATTTCATACCAAATAAAAAACTTTCTAAAACACTATATAGGAGCTTTTTTTATTTTATTTTTTTGACAACGAATGTTGTATGAGAGTTAAATACACTAAAACTTCTATAAAGAATATCACTGTACTATGTTATTTGTTAAACTATAAACAGAAAACAATATATTACAAATCTTACTATAGTTAAAATATAATTCTGAATTACAACTCAGTGTAAATATATAATCAAAATATTTTCAATAAATATGCACAATTTATTAATTTTTATTATTAAATATTATTTTGTCACTATATTTGTAAACAATTGTGGAAAAAACAGTCTCAACCGTTTGGGGGATTCATAGTGGATCACTGCTTGATGATCATTGATCCTTTTTTACCTGCAGGTCCTAGGTGCAGGCAGTTTGATACACTCTGGAAAATAAGCGTTTAAGTTTGTGCCCTGCAAAGTTTCTTTTGTTCCTTTTCTGTAAGACTTTGAGCTTTATGAATTAATAAGCGTTTTAAATGAATCATCTCGTGTTTCTGCCTTTATGTGAATCAGTTCAATCTATTGGGTTTTGATGCTTCTTATTAATGAATGAGAAGATAGGATATTAGTTCCAAAATAAAGCATAGAAACTGTAGTAAGAAGAGCATGTTATTACCCTTTTATTTAAGATAATAATCGTATGTGCAACAACAAAAAAAAAGGTTTTAAATAGTTCGAGTGGTTTGATTATTAATGCACATACACTCAGGAACAGGATACTTTGTAACATCTCTTCCAGCTTTGCTAGCCCTTATTTCTCGCTGTCCTAGAGATTGACTGTGAAATTTCTTCATCATCTTCTCAGACTCTGTCTCAGTCATTGTTTTGTTCAAAAAGTATGGGAGCATTTGCCTTTTGTTTGGTGTTATAAGCTTCTTATGTCCTTCATAAGCTCTGTGACCCTGTGAAAGATTAGTTTTCAACATCTTAGC